>NW_026695229.1:6055000-6551333 GCF_021218885.2 Marmota monax
CTACATTCTGCTTGGCCACAGTTGGTGGGAGCTGAGTGAGGAGGGCCCTATTAGGTCAGAGGGACATATAATCTTTAAGTTGTCATAGTTCCTGCTTGAGGCACCTCCTGCTGGCCTCTAAGGGAACTCTTGTTTCAGCTTATTTTGATTCCATCTCCACAATCATTCATTTCATCTCCCAGGATAGTGATAATTCCAGTGCAGGGGGCCCTTCCTTATTAGAGAGGGCCTATAGATATTTTATCCTCTGGCTTCAATCATCTTATGGAGGTTTGACTTTCCTTGAACAGCAAGGACCTGTGAAGGTACCAAGTAATCACAGGCCAGGCTAAATTACAGAAGCCATCTGGTCTAAAATGAGCACTGTCCTTTTCCAGTCCCATAGTGCTTTCACATCTCATAGTTAGACCTGTGACTTCATGTGGATCCACAAAATCCGGTTTATTTTCCCTCATCACAGTCACAGGTCTGAAGAGCAAAGATGCTCTTGGAGATAGAGGTTTATTATGCTCCTGTCAAATTGAAACTCAAACCAATTCTCTGATCATTTCATAGTTTCTTCCTCAGACAATTCCACCTACAAAATCCTTCTCAGACACTCCCTTCCCTAAACAGAATTAATCAAAGAACAGGTTTTTTTGCTCCAACTACTGTTTATTTAAATTATATATGGATTTTTTAGGGTAAGTGCCATTACCTAACAGGTAGGGGTTTGACCACAGCAATCACCTGCCCAGTGTCATCTGAATCTGTGGATTCGTGCCTCACTCCACAAGAATGCCAGCATCTAGCACCATCCTCCTCCTGTCCCAGCTGTGTCAAACAATATTGACCCAGGATTCACTCCTGAAAATTTCCAAAGGTACATCACTGTCTTAATCATATCTTTACTAATCTTCTAATCCATGCTTAAGAGTACTTTTTGCTTAAACTAATCACCCTTCTCTACTCAAAAATAGACAAGAGATTCTTTTCTGTGTAATACCTTTTCTTTGTTGCATGTTTTTATTGCAGAAGTGTATTTGAGTATCCTCCACAGCTTTTTAATCAGTATCTCTGCTAGTGGGAGGCCTTTAAAACTTCATTCCCCATGGTTGGGCATATTCTTCTGAAGGTGGATTTTTTTTTTTTAAATAGTGGATCATGGTCTGTGTAGTTACCTATAGTCAATATTGACAGCTTAGCATCACATAGGATCTTGGAAACGTAGACTCTCCAGCCCATTCCAGAAGTGTTAAATCAGTGTCAGCATTTAAATAAGATTTCCAAGAAATGCATGTGGACATTGAAGTTGGAAAAGCATTGTCTTATACCACTGCCCAATCTGTGAACAGGCTTTCAGGTCTGCCTTTGGGTCTACCCCCTTCTACAGATCTCACAGCTTTTCAAGTAAAACTTCCTTCAACAATGTGTGGGTGTCCTTTGATCACTGGTAATGAGTTCCCATAGTCAAAATATACCCACGCATTTTGTAATCTTTATCATTAGTGGTTAGATTGTTCAGCTATAGGTAAATGCTACTGTGTCATTAGCAGTTGGCCAGGGTATAAAATATCTTTGGCAGCAAAGTTATTCATCATAAACACCTCAGTGGTCATTGGAGGGGAAAAACAATCTCACAGTGTAGTTTAACAGTAGATGTAGGATGTGGAAAAACCAATTAAAGTCAATAAAAGATAGTTATTGTTAAATTAAATAGACTGTGAATCACCAGTCAAATGAGACAGAAGAGTGGTTAAGAGTTGGCACAGAAGTCCAACAGCCAACCTGGGGTAGAGTTCATCTTTGCTTCTAACTGTGTGACCTTTGGGAAATTAATGAGCTCAGTCTTTCACAATGCTACCTGCCTAGAAAAATCATCTACAGATCTTGGAAATCAATTTTTAGCTGCTGGAATTTATGGATGGAAACCCTGATTCAGCAACTTTCTGTTGAGTCATTTACACTATATATATATATATAAAATACATATGTAATACATATATTATATGTATAAATTCCAGCAGCTAAAAATTAGTTATATATATATATATATAAAATATATAATGTAAATGCCTCAACAGAAAGTTACTGAACCAGGGTTTCCATCCATAAATTCCAGCAGTTAAAAATTAGTTTCCAAGATCTGTAGATGATTTTTCTAGGCAGGTAGCATTGTGAAAGACTGAGTTCATTAATTTCCCAAAGGTTATAGTTATATATATATATAATTTTGAAACACAGCTAAGTTTGAGAACCACTGACAATTTCATGAAGCTCTTAATTCCCCTTTTCTTGGATGAGGATGTTAATGATGCAGCCTCTTGAGTTTTTAAATTAAATGATGCCATGAAGGGGAAGATCCTGCCTCATGCCTGACACGACATTGCTGTATCATTATTGATGGCGATGATGATGTAGATGCTGATGACAACAGTGGAGGTGATGATGATGGTGGAGGTGATGATGCATGCTCCATTTATACACCAACTGGACAAGCTCAAATCTAAAAAAGGATTTTTTTTCTGAAATCTGAGCCTTACTTTATATATGAGTGTGCTTGGAAGCCCACCAACATAGATTGTCAGAATAAATCAGATTATTTTATTGTAGCTGCCAATAGCTTTGTACCAGGCATGAATCTGCCTTTTTAATAATTCTGTCTTATATTTGTTCAGTGCTTTCTATTTTTTAAGTGCTTTAGTAAACATCATCCACCTTCATAAAAAAATAATAAAATAAACATCATCTGCCTTGACATTCCCTCCAATCTTAAGAAATACTCAGAGCTGTCCCATGAACTTAACTTCATTTTTTTTGAGAGAGAGAGAATATTTTAATATTTATTTTTTAGTTTTCGGTGGACACAACATCTTTGTTTGTATGTGGTACTGAGGATTGAACCCGGGCTGCACACATGCCAGGCGAGCGCACTACCTCTTGAGCCACATCCCCAGCCCCAACTTAACTTCATTTTATAGATGAGGAAAGAGACTTGGAGATGTGAGGTGCTTCTCTAAGCATGTCACACTTAAAGAAGTGAAGTGCTTGGTTAAAACTGTCCACTGAATAACCTGGATTTGGGTTCAGATCTTTGGACTCTGATCTGGGCTGCCTGCTGCTTATTCTACCAAAAGCTCATATTAAGGGGAATTTTCCAGGTAGATATCCTTGATTTACTGCTAATGAATCTCCCCAGATTAAATTAACAATGGTCTGAGAAGCAACTTTGTTCCCTGAGTCTGGTTTCAATTTAGTCTTACCTCTTTTCAAATCTGAGGAAAGCAAACACAGAAGATCCTTTATTAATGGAGAATCAATGACCACTGAGGGCAAAATAACAAAGGTCTTCTTAAGTTAAAAAAAAAAAAGAAAAGAAAAAGAAGCATAATTTAAGTAATTGTTAGAATAAAATATGACATGGTCCACCAACCTTGTATAGTAGAACTTGCATCTGCAATTTTTCACAAATTCCCTTAGGTAATAAGTTTTATGGACTATTGCCAGGTGGCATGTTTCCACTTTCCCAACCCTCCTGGAAATATCTGACATAAGAGACAAAGACTCTTATGGAAAGTAATTCCAAAGGGTTTAGCAGAATGTACTAGAAAGTATACATAACCAACATTAAATCAATATATAATTTATTGACACCATACTCACAGAAATATCAACAAAACCCTTCTTACCTCCCCACCATTATTTTTCCTCAACAGAGGAGCCACTCTCTAGCTCCCCTGGAACATGATATGTGAAAGAATATGAGGAACCAAGAGTTTCCTCTCAGTTCTACCTCAGTTGAATTATCATCTCTTCTCTCCTCATTTCCAGCACTGATCTTATTGACTAAAGAGCTGACCACTCTCTACTTTTTGGAAAATCATGGAACTTTTTGTAACTCTTATCTATATAAACTTGTCTCCATAGGAAACTCACTGAGACACCTTTGGTGTCACTGAAAGAAGAGGTGTTTAATTACTTTCTCTAGAGGCCGCCATCTTGGCTCACTCCTCCTTATCATGTTTTCTATTGTTGACAAACAATCACTTGGTCATTCCTCACTGGGATGCACAATAGCCTCTCTAAACACTCAGTTCAGTAACTCACTTTTCATTTCTTTGTTGCATTGAAGTATGAACAAATACAATTACAAGTTTAGAAGAGGAAACATAACGTCCTGATTCATCAAAACAATAAATTAAAAACTAAAACCCCTTCTTTATATTATTTAGGACTGAGGGCATCTAAAACTCAACAGATGTACCAAATGTGATCCAAGGAATTAAACTGTATATGTTGATTCCTCATCTGGAATCCTATTTCCAAGCAAAGAAATTTTGAGATAAAAACAAATGTGGAGTCAAGTAATGTTTTCAGTTATTACATTACCTTATTTTGATAATTTTAGTTACCATTGCATAAAGCTAGATTTAGTCAACAAATATGTATTATTCCATATATATGACTCACCCATAAATATTTGTGGAGTGGATACTCACATTGTGTGAGTGTAGGGATAACTTGATAAGCCAAGTTAGCCTGTCTGTCCAGGATACCAGTCTAATGAAGGAGAAGAGTCACTCAAAATATAGCTAGAGAAGCACATGTGTAACTCGGAAACTGAAATGCAAGTTTTATTTTTAGGTAAGAAAGAAAGATTTATTTTCCCTATTATAAAAGTGATATCATCTGAGAAAATCTGACCTTATTATTTAATATAAGAATGTATAGAACATTAAACAAACTAATGTTTGTCATTTCTAAAACTGTCTGTCCTGTTCATTTTTTTGCCATAATCTCCTTCAATTAGATAGGTAAATTTTGACTTTTTTTCCTATGGCCAATTGCTCTTCAAGTGATAGCAAATTCCATAGTAGGCACTCCTAAATATTTTGAATGTCTTCAAGGAAAAGAATAAAGACTGATATTTGCTTTATCATTCAACCCTGAATAGTAAATGTAAAAAGTTACTATGTGAGTCAGAAATTTATAATAAGAAATCTTATTGGGCAGTCTGAAAAGGAAGAATTATAATTCAAGCCATGTAAAAACAGAAATAAAGACTAATGCCAAAGTAATTTCTCCTGATTAATAATATCATGTTGAAATACTAGAATAATTAATAAGTAGTACATTAGCCTAGTGCACACCAAGGGAGTAATCAGTTAAGTAAAAGCTATTTCAATTTTCAAAATGTTTTCAACATTTCTTAGAACAGAAACTTCTATGCCAGTGGCTTCCCTTTCCCAAGTCCAACCCCCACTAAAAAATAAAAGAAAAATTTATATAAATCATGTAATGATAATCATTTATTTTATTCAATTTATATGAATTAAGCCTTAATTTCAACATAAGGCTTAAACATTTTAGAATAATTAATACCAAAATCAGTAAACAAAGAGAAGAATTCCTGTTCTTGTCCCATTTTAGAATGAACAATTAGTGTTAAAATGATTATCATTAGATAGTCATTCATCATTTTCACCATTAATTCATTCTTGGAGGCTTACCCCATCACCATATTAAGGGCTGTGAGGCCACCCACATGAACAAGGAAAACACAGAGATTCACACAAATGCAGCATAGGTGTTAATATTCCAAGTTGAGATACTGAAAATTGTTCAGAAAAGGTTCTGTGGTCAAGTCAGTTTAAGAAACACTAGGCTGAACAAACCTGATCTCATTTCATTTTTTTTTTCAGTGAAGAACCCCTTTGAGTGTTTAATACGTAGCAAGAGGGAGATTTTAGTTAATTGCAGCATTTTCTGGGAATCACCAACTTAGGCAGTAGAACTGGATTTTTCCTTTAAGGTCAGAAGGATGATAATCAGAAAGACAATTAGGATCCATAGCAAGAGATGTAAAATTCAGATCAGATTCTGACACTGATGGTGAAGTTGTAGCAAATCAGTAGTTGAGAGAAGGTAGGCAATTCAGATGAGCCAGTCTTCTAGACCAAGAAAACTTGATGGGAATTAACTTTATTTGCATCATTAATTGTGATGATATTAATTATTAGTAATAAAAGCACTGTGTTAAGGGTCAATAAGTACCAGGAATTTTAGCACAGTGGATAAAGACCATAGGCTCTCACTTTAGATTTTTTTTAGATTTATTTACATATTTTACAAATGCTGACTTATAAAACCTGAGGCAAGTTACTTTCACCTCCTTAAACCTCAATTCATTCATATGGGAATATAAGTAGTAACAATGGTAGCAATGGTATACACAGGCAAGAATATTCTGAGGATTAGATGGGATAACATGGGTGAAGCACTTATTACATTCCTGGCACATAGCACATTTTCATTAAGTGCTCATCAATTATCAAGTATTCATTAATCCTCCTCATCTTATGAAGCAGATATTGTCTTCTCTGTTTTATAGATAACAAAACCAAAACTCATTTAATAAGATGCCAGGGTCACACACATAAACAGTAGTGGAGATAGAATTCAAACCCAGATTTGTTTAACTCCAAAACCCATGTTCTGTTTTTAAAGTACCACAATAAGGAAATTTAGGGATATATAGATAACAGATAATGAGATGAATTATATACTGCATTTACAGGTAGATCTTAATCAGAAATATATCAAAAGTGAACTTATCTAGAGTAGTTGAATGGGTGCTTATACAATGGAGAAAGACTTGGACTCTTTTTGATGTATTGGCACAGGAAAACTAGAAGCATTCCACTTGATCTAACAGGAGTTAAGTAACATTGAAAATGGCACATTTACTTGTTAATCTTTGTGTACTCAGAGTTATTGAAGACTTTAGCATAAGTGATTAGCAGAAATGCATATAGTTTTTTGTGTTGGTGTTAGCAGAAGCAATTTATGTGAGCTTGATAATGGTTAAATTGCTGAAAGTAAAGAATGCCTTCTGTAGGGTGAAAGCTAAGATAAGACTTCCCTACATCTGTCAATGGGAGGTGCAGTCCAGATAAAGACCAGCTCAGCTCTTAGTGAAAAATAAATGATCACTTCTTCACTTTAGCCTCCAGATATAAAAAAAAAGTTAGCACTCCACAGGAATGGGGACAATATATTTTAGTCTGCATTATCCTTCTGTAAACAATGTCTAATGTAAGCTTTTTTAAATTGTAAAGTGTTCAAGGAAGCAAGAAAATTGGAAAAGTCAATAAAAAATACTATCAATACAGGCAGCCCCCCAACATGAACCAGATATTGGAACTAGCAAAGAATTTTAAAACATCTATTAGAAACATGTTCAAGGTCTTTCAAAAAAAGATAACCAGAATGAATAAATAGATGAAGAATCTCAGCAGAGAAATTGAAACTATAAAAAGAAACAAATAGAAAGTCTAGTATAAAAATAAAGGATGTGGAATAAGGAATTGGATGAACTTAACAGCAGGACCAAATCTGAAAGAAAGGTTCACTGAACTTGAAGATTAGTTAATAAAAATTGCTCTAACTAAAGCACAGAGAAAATATTGGAAAAAAAACCTTACAGACCATAAGTGACATGTCAAGTGGTCTAAAATATGAGTTATTATAATCCCAGGATAAGAAGAGACAGAAGGTACCCAAAAATATATCTGAAAAAATAATAGCCAATTTTAAAGATATGATTGGAAAACATTAATCTCTAGATCCATGAATCTCAGTGAGTTTCAAATAGGAGAAATACAAATAAATTCATACATAGGTATATCACAAACAAACTTCTGAAAAGCCAAAAATAAAATATTATAAAAGCAGCCACAGAAAATAAAAGGACACATCACACATTGGGTGTGTTAGTCAGCTTTTTGTAACTGTAAGCAAAATAACTTATAAGAACAACTTAAAGTAGTGTTTTATGAAATAAATATAAGTGAAATCTAGAAAGAAAGAAAGAAAAAGAATGACTTAGAGAAGGAAAAGTTTATTTGGGGCTTATAATTTCAGAGGCTTAGTCCATGGTCAGCCAACTCCTTTGCTCTAGGCCTGAGTAAGGCAGATCATCATGGCAGAAGAGTGTGGTGGAAGAAACCTTAGCTCATGGCAATCAGGGAGCAAGGAGGGAGGAGCACCTCCCCTCACACAGTTACCACCCAGTAGTCCATTCAAATTGTTAATAAATTAAATGGATTAATTCACTGATGAGGTTACAGCTTTTGTAATTTAATCTTTTCATCTCTAAATAGTACTACATTTCCTAACACATGAGCTCTTTGAGGGACAATTTTTAGCTCCAAACAATAACACAGGGAACAATGGCCAAAAAAAAAAAAAGCCAACCTTTTATCAACACAATTAAAGTTGAAAGGCAATGAAAAGGCATATTATGAAATAATATACCATGCTCTGAAGACATGTAATAGTGAGTATGGCCCAGTCAAGGAAAGCCTCTATAAGAAAGTACCAGGTGATCTAAGATCTGAAGGGTAGATGTTAAGCAGGTACTTTGGAAGATGTTCCATGAATATGCAAAGCTCCTGTGGTAAAAGAAAACATGTTATAATGGAAAAATTGAAAGGCACCAATGTTGATGAAAGACAGGTTATCAAGAAAATCATAGGAGCCAGTTAGTATCGTAGGTCACAATGTGGTTTTTTGTTGTTGTTTTTATTCTAAGAATAATGGAATTTTTGAGAATTTTAAGCTGAAGAAATTAAACAGATTTGTGTGTTTATTGCCATTTATTTTTATTTTATTTATTTATTTTCCACATTTTTTATTGGTTCATTACAGTTGTACATTATTGTGGGATTTGTTACTACACAAGATTTGTATCTTTAAAAACTCTTAAAATACTAGTTATAGCAAAGAGAGATCAGAGTAGCTGAAGAGAGACCAGGAGGCTATAGGTTTGTTTCAGGTGAGAAATGATGGTGACTTGGACTACAATGGTATCAGTGAAGATGGAAAGAGTTGGACAGATTTGCTATTCGTCTAGTAGATACAAGTGATAAGGGGGCTTAATTTTTGATTGGCTATGGGAAATGAGAGTGACAAATATTAAGAATGACTTTCAGATTTTCATTTATCTGGGTGATTGAAAGGTGCCATTTACTGGTGAAGGGAACTTAACCAGCACTTATATCTAATCTATTATTTGCCAAATACTATTCTAAGAAAAATCATAAGCCCCTTTAACAAAAGTGAGAAACTGGTACTGTTTTTTTTTTCCAATTTTTACAGACAAGGAAATTGAGAAGTGAAGTAATTTACCCAAAGTCATAATCAGGAAATGTTGAGATAGGACTGGAAACCAGGCAGTCTGGTTCTAGGAGCTACACTGAGTTGCCTATGAAGAAATATAGTGACAGTGAGTTGCAGGAGACTAAGGTATTCAAGTGGCTATAGGTACTTGGAATAAGAAGGGATGTAGACGATGTAGATGTAAATAAAATTGCCTTTTTTTTCCTTTAAACAGAGCCTCAGATCTAGAGTACTAGCTCTGTTGCTATGCTCTGCAAAGCATCCCAATATATTCTTTGGATGAGGAAGAACTTTTTCCGTAAGGAGCGTTACATGAATGACTTTTTGTTGTCAGATTTATTCTCTTCCATATGCCTTTCCCAAAATGTTTGCTGTTCTCTTGTGGTTGTTGGAAGTTCTGCAACAAAATTTAAACTCTTGAAAGTTAAATGCATTTGACCTGGAGTAACCTGGATGCCCCTGGAAGGAATTTAGGACCAGGCAGGTCTAGACTCCTGAAACGTGGCAGGGATTCCACTGGAATTTTTACATGGCACCTTCTGTTGAACATGAGGAATAGTCACACCAGCAGGGAGATGAACCAGAAAATGTTTTGTTCTGGACCAGTGATATATTTCTTTAGCAAGTGGCTATTGACAGAATTAACATTCATATTTTAAGGGTTGCTTGAATTTTAGTTATACCCTTGCAACAGCAAGAGACCCTCACTAGAGAGTGCATTTGTATAACAAATGAGTAACTGGCAAATTTTTATTTTCCTTGTCTGGCCAAATTACTTCTGAGAAAATTGCAAACCCCAGAAACAGGTAAATACAAGAGAATCAGAAAGAAAACAAAAGCTAGCATTCATTGAATAATATCTATATGCAGATATTTTATATATTTTATCTGAGTTCACATGCACAGTGACTTGGAAAGTTTTGATGATATCATTATTTTGCATATGAAGAAAGTAACGCTGGGGGGGGGGGTGGTATTTCCCAGGACCCTTTAACTACTGAGATGAAGGCAAGATTCAGACCTCATTCTCTTGATTCCAAAAATTATGTTCCTTCTCCTATATTATAATGTCTTCAGATTAATCTGTGGTTACTTACTTAGCAGTTATCTTACAAGAACTAAGCTGTAAAATTAGTCTTACCCTCTAAAGAGTCCTCAAAACAGGAATGAGGTTGACATGCATTCTTAGGGAGAAACAAACTATTCCAAATTATAAACCATTCAGTTCAAAATGCCATTTCTTCCTTTGTTTCCTCTGAACAACTACTATAAAGAGAACAGAAATACTATATAAAGAAATGATACCAGCCCTGGACCATTATCCTTGTTCATTCATATTCCCACCTTCCCACTTCCCAGTCCCCAGCCACACAATCACTTTCAGACTCATGTGCCTTATACAACACATATGTGGTTCAATGTGAGTAAGGGGAAGTCACCTCCACTTGTCCATGAATAATTACATTAAGCTTGTTGAAAGAGAAGGTTACATATCTGTATGTAAAAACTGCATTAAGAGAATGGATCTTGAAATTACAAGAGTGGTTATATAGAATTTTGAATAATCTTTTATCATCTACATGTCCTGATATTACTGTGCAATAAAAAGAAAAGAATGCAATTAAATTTCCACATTCTAAAGAGGGGAAAATTGGTTATTTTCCTCAAAGAGGAAATATTAACTTTATTGAGGCATCTAAAAACTTCGAAGATAACTTGACCTCTTCTAAACATATAGATAAGGATTTTCATTAACTTAATAGTAAACATTAGAATGATAGATAATTATGAATATGTTTGACAGAGCACCACAGATCAAGCCATCTTTCTTAGTCCATTTTCTGTTGCTATTATGGAATCCTACAGACAGGTGTGTTGTAAAGAATAGAGGTGTATTTACCTCATGGTTATGGATCCTGGGAAGATCAAGAGCATGGAGCAGGCTTCTGGTGAGGGCCCACTTGCTGTATTGTAACATGGCAGAGGGCATTAAATAGCCAGACACAGCAAGTATGCTAGCTCAAGACTCTTCCTTCTCTTACACAGCCACAGATGTCATTGTGAGAGCCCTGCCCTCCTGACCCCATCTAATCCTGATTATCTCCCTAAATTCTACTTCCAAATACCATTAACATATGAATTTGGGATTAAGTTTCCAATAAATGAACTTTTTGGGAGATACATTCAAACCATAGCACTAATTGCTAAAATACTCTGAGCTCTGTTAATAATGATAATGATAATAATGAAACAATATGAAGAAATACTAAGTAACAAAGAAGAAGGGGGAAAGAGAGAGGAAGGTCCACAGAAAGAGGAAGGAAAGAGTTTCCAGGATTTGTTTTGCCCTTCTTAGCATTATTATTTTTTTTTAATTTAAAGCTCATATTTCTTTATTGTTTACTTTTCACTTTTCATTATTTACCATTCACACAAATCACAAAGAAATGAACAATGCATAAATCTCTACTTTAAAAGTTGTCAATTAACAAACAATAGTTGTAAACATTTATGGGATAAAATTTAGCATTTTGATATATATGTACATTATGGAGTGATTAAATGAAGATAAGGAACATATCCATCACCTTACATTCTTATTTTTTTGTGGTGAGACAATTTAGCAATTTTAAAATATACAACATATTATTATTAATCATCATCACTATGCTGTGCAATAGATCTCTAAAACATATTTCTCCTAACTGAAACCTTACCAACATCTTTCCATGCAATTAATTTTCCACATTCTAAAGAGGGGAAAATGGTAACCACCTTTCTATCTATGTCAATGATTTCCAGTTTTTTATACTCTATGTGCAAGTGAGATCTTGTAGGATCTGTCTTTCTATGCCTGGCTTATGGCATAATGTCCTCCAGGCTTATTCTTTCAAATGACAGAATTTTCTTAATTTTAAAGGCTGAATAATATTCCATTGTGTATATGTGGACCACATTTTCTGCATCCACAAATCTCCGAATTTTGCTCATATGCTTTTTAAATTATTTTTAAGTAGAGCATCTGTGTTCTGTAAGAAGTAATCACTATTGTCAAGAAATAAATATATCTACAGTCTGCTTTTCTTCCATAATATAAAAAAATAATTAACCTAAATGACTTGGTGCATTAAATTTGTTTTTCTGTTTCTTATGATTTACCATCAAATCTTGAGCTCATGGAACAAAAACATATTGTTTATTTAGTCAAGAAGTTGAGAACACAGTGGACAGAAAGTAGGTCAAAATATGCAAGGTTGTATTATGCTAACAAACAACCCCCAAATCTTAGCAGCTTAACCATGGATATGTGTTGCACTACCCTCTTAGCATCTGGGTCTATTCCTCAGCTCACTTGAACCCTGTTCCCCAGGGTGGATTATGAAAAATTCATTACACAGGTATTAATTGGATCATTTCCCGTTGATGATTGGGTCAATCTCTATGCATCTTCAATCCCCCAAGGAAAAGAGGTGGGCTGAAAGATCCAACCCTGTAGTCATATGACTGGTTCCTGTAGTGTCCAGCCCCCATCTTGAAATTATCTAGGTTAAAGACCCAGTGATCCTCAGCAAGGAGCAATTTCAGCCCCTCAGAGGCATTTGACATCTGAAAACATTTTGGCTGTCAGTTTGGGAGGCTGCCATTAGCATCTAGTGGGTGGAGGCCAGAGTTGCTGTTGCATACCCTATGGTGCCCAGGACAGTACCCACCACAGAGAATAATCTGGCCCAGAATATCAGAAATGATACATGTTTTTGATGATGAATCCCAAATATCTTTCTGTAGGGGGGCTGCTCACAGTCACAGCTATACGTCTGTCTGTCACCACACCTTTCCTCTTGACACCCACAGGCAGGCACTTCAAACTCAAAATGTGTCATCTCCTCCTGAAAGCCTGGCCCCCCCAACCCCGTATTCATTTAAAAAAATAAATAGCACCTCCACACCCAGTTCTGCTTACATCAGAACTCAGAGCTCCGTCCTTAACTCATTCTTTCCCTCCCCATTGAAACACTATTGTCAATAAAATTCTGACAATTTACCTTTTAAATCTCTCCTAAATCCGACTTCTGTCCCACTCTACTTGCTCCTCCATTCCTCTTGGCTTTCAGGCCCCCCCTCCTGTAACAAGCATATCAGTGACATTCTACATTTTACTTGCACTGAATGTAGTATAGCTGGAATGTGCCCTGCTTCTACAGGCCACAGAACCCTTGAATATTCTCTCTATCTGCAACTGTTTCAACTTGCCTGAGCTCCCTTTCCAGACATATACCTCACCAGCTGAGGTCCATGCAGGTCTCAGTGTGGATTTCATTTCCTCTGGGAAGCTTGCTGTGAAGTAAGCCACTGCTTTCCCATGGGCTTTCCCTAACATGGCAAAACACTGTTAGAGAATACCAACAAGATGCTCATGAAGCTCAAACTTGAAACAAATTTTAAGATTACTATAGTATTATAATTGAAGTGATATAGTATTAGTTCAGCAATACAATGAAAGATTAATGCAGATGTATAAGTAGAACAGCATTCATCCTAATATAAATTTTGTAATTAATAGTGATAGAATAAAAATATTTGAGTAAAGAATATATCATAGAATAGCCAGGCATGGTGACGCACGCCTATAATCCCAGCAGCTCAGGAGGCTGAGGCAGGAGGATCATGAGTTCAAAGCTAGCCTCAGCAACAGTGAGGTGCTGTCTCTAAATAAAATACAAAAAACAGGGCTGGGGGTATGGCTCAGTGGTTGAGTACCCCTGAGTTCAATCCCTGGTACCACACACACACACACACATATATATGTGTGTGTGTGTATGGTGTGTGTGTGTGTACATATATATATATTACAGAATAAATGGTATTGATACAATGTGTTAACTACTTTGAAAATAACTTAAGATATAATCCCTTTAGCCCTATCTCACTTCCTCATAGACTTGAGTAAAATATGAAACTATAAAACGTCAAGAGAAAGTATGGATGAATTTTATATTGATTTAGTGAAAAAAAAATTAAAGCATAAAAATAACTGAATGATAACAATGGAAAAGAAATCCAGATATTTGACAATATAATATATTGATCTTTTTGTAAGTTAAGAAAGCACCATAAACAAAATAAAAAGATAATCAAATACTGGGAAATTTAAAAATCTCTACAGGAAAGAGTAGATGCCTTAATATATGAAAAATTGTAAAATATGATTTTATGATACTAAGAAAAGCAGTAGAGTCTATTAAAAAATAGAAAAGGCATGAGCCATCTCTCCATTTATTATTCACTTGATACATTTTTATTGAGCACTACACTGTGCCAGCCATGTATGTGCTCGATGTGAATCACACAGGAGCATATGTCAAAGATTATTAAATCAAGGAGAAGGTATTTCCTTATACTATAAAACAAAACACAGATTAATGAAAACTGCTTTGTTACTTGCCTATCAAATTAAAAATTTTAAACTATAATACTCAAGGCTGTTGGAGTTGTGCTGAGAAAGCCACTCCGAAATAGCCCAGAGGGAAGTGTACATGAATCTCAAACATGTATTTTGGAAAGTGGCTTGGCACTAATCATCAACGGTATTACTGAGTATTTTACTCAGCTTTTTCGCTCTTGTGTGTGAACATTTCTTTTCCATGCTAGGGTTGAACCCAGGGCCTCATGCATGCCAGGCAAGCATTCTACCACTGACCCATATCCCAAGTCGTAGCTTTTATGCTGTTGTAACGAGAAGACGTGACAAGAACAAATAGAGGAGGAAAAGTTTATTTGAGGGCTCACAGTTTCCAACTCTTCTCCTTGGGCCTGAGTTATGTCAGAACATCATGGCAGAAGGGTGTGATGAAGGAAAGAGCTTAGGACATTACCACTAAGCAGAGAGAGACTAAGCTCAGCTCACAAATATACGCATTCCCCAGTGACCCACCTCCTCCAGCCACACCCTACCTGCCTATAGTCACAACTCAGTCACCTCTAAACTTTCTTGCATTATCTACACATGAGTTTTGGGGGGACACCTCATATTCACTGTAGCATTCTGAAACTGGAGTTTTAAGATGGAGCTTGATTCTCTGCTTCTGCTGGCAGGTAGGGTCTGCACAAGCTGCAGGCCTCTGCAGCGGAGAAGTGTTGCAGCTCTTACTGGTGGGCCAACTTCCCACTGTAGCAGCAGACCCTAGCAGCTCACTATCTAGCGAATTTGAAGAAGGTAATCCAGAGACCAGGATGAGTGAGTGTTAAGAGTAGGATTTATTCGTGAGTGCATAGAAACAGAACTCCTGCAGGGGACCAAAGAGTGTTTGCCCTCTGACTGTACTAGTCTAGGGGTTTGTATAGAGCTTGGATCAATACTATTAATCCCAAATTATGCTAATTAGAGTTTGCAAAAGTACCAATGCTATTGGTCCCAAATTATGCTAATGAGGGGTTGGTTGGCTCTGAATTCCATTCAGGTTTGTCTTATGTCCATTTTCTCCCTGCTTCTCAGGAAGCCAGAGGTTGAGGTCCATGAATTGCACATGCTCAGGGAGGGGATGGGTGATCTGAAGCTGCAGCGTTGCATGCAGTGAATGTCTGCATTGGGCCAGGCCAAACTGTGGTGGGATGATCTGCAGGTGCACCTTGGCTTGTCTGCAGAACTAGCCTGCAGCTCCTCAGGCCCATGCTCACTGCCTGCACTCCAGCCCACCCAGGCCATTGATCTGCAGGTCCCACTGCTTCACTCTGCTGTTCCACTGCTACTTTTCAGGACAGAGCAGTGAGCTGACTGCACAGCTTGGTTGCAAAGCCATGTCAATACCATCCCTGGCCCCCTCAAAGCTCATGCTCATCTCATAATGGAAAATATATTTCATCCATTTTAAAGAGTCCCCATAGTCTCAACAATTCCAAGATTGCCCCAAAGTTGAAGTTCAAAGTCTCCTTTGAGATTCAAGGGCTAATTTTCAGCATGAGCCCCTGTAAAACTCAAAAGAAAATTACATGCATCCATTTCTATCATGGCACAGAGTAAATGTTTCCATCCCACAAAGGACAAATAGGAATATATAAAGAAGGAATAGGGCCAAAGCAAAACTAAAATCCATCTGGGCAAACAAGTGCTGTAGCTCCACGTCTAGCATTTGGGGCACGTGGCTTTGTGATGTTTTCTCCAAAGGGCTTGTGTAGCTCCACTCCTATGGCTTTGCTGGTTATAGTCTACTTGGCCTCCCTCTTGTCTTATCTCTGCTCAATTCCTATAGCTTTCCTCAGCAAACATTCCACATTACTGGCATTTCTATATCTTGGAGGTCTCCACTGCAAATTATGCTTCCATGTCACATCTCCAAGTATCACCCTATCAGGGGCAGCCCACAGGGATCTAGCCACTGCGACACATTGCCTGGCCTCCCAGGCCTTCCTTTGAAATCTCAGTGGAAGTCTCCATGACCCCCTAACTACAGCACCCTGAATTCCTGCAGAACCAGCACCATGTGGTTGCTGCCAATATCTACCACCATCTCAAGGGGAGCAACCTGAGTGCCTGGTAGCTGTGTATTGAGAAAAAAAACTTCATAAGCTGCCCTGTGCAAGCAGGATGCCCCCATGGTCTCTTCTCAAGGCAATTTTTACTATTACACATCCTGAGGCTGAGATGGGTATGGTCATACCAATTCCCAAGATGTCCTCAAGCCATCTTTCTTATTGTCTCTAGGCAAAGTATGTATCAGTGACTCTTTAGGGGCTCTATTGTCTTTAACAACCACACCTTCCTTAGCCTTAGTTTTATTGGCCAAAATGGCCAGTAAACTGAAAGTTTACTGGACAAACTGCAAGTTTTTCAGATCTTTCTGCTCCTGAATATGACAATAAGCTTGGCTAAAAGCCACCAGCAATATCCATGCCACAGCCTGAATGCTATGCTGCCTAGAAGTTGTCTCCACCAGATTAAGAAGTCCAGGGCTGGGATTGTGGCTCAGTGGCCTCTAGAGTGCTTGCCTCACATGTGTGAGGCACTAAGTTCAATCCTCAGCAACACATAAAAATAAATAAATAAATAGCTAGATAAATAGATAAATAAATAAATAAAAGCATTTTTTTTAACAAGTCCATCACTTTTAATTCAGCCTCATAGAAAGTCTTAGGACATACACACAATGCAAACAACTTCTTAGCTAATAACACTAGTGGCCTCTAGTCCAATTTCCAATAGAGTCCTTCTTTTTCTCCAAAATCTCTTGAGTCCAGTCTTTAGTGTGCACAGTCCTATCGGAATTCTGGTTTTCTGAGCTCCCACCAGAATCACCCATCCACTTATAACAATGTAAAACTTTTCCCGTTTGCATCACTTAACTTTCCAAAATTCCAAAAAGCTCCAAAAGCTTCTAAACCACATGGTCAGGTTAGTCACAGCAATGACCCCCTTCTCAGTATCAATTTCTGTTTTAGTCAGACTTTTCACTGCTGTGACCAAAGACACGACAAGAACAACATAGTGGAGGAAGGTTTATTTGGGGGTTTATAGTTTCAGAGGTCTAAGTCCATAGACTTCCTACTGTTGGGGGCACTAGTATTGAATGGCCAACTCCATTCTTCAGGGCATGAGGTGAGCAGAACATTATGGTGGAAGAGTGTGATGGAGGAAAGCTCAGGACATTACCAGGAAGCAGAGAGAGACTACGCTCAGCTCACAAATATACCCCAAAGGCACACACTAAACTGTGTTACATTGTTTCACATATGAGCTTTTAGGGGACTCATATGTAAACCATAACACTGAGTTATCAGTACCCTCAGAGAATAAAGAACAAAATGCTCAGGAATCCATACTAGGAATAAGTTAAAGTGTTATATGTAAAATCATGTTTATAATGGTGAAAATATAGAAATATCTTACAGAATTCAACAAAAAAATTACTTAAAATACCATTTCAGGGCTGGGGATGTGGCTCAAGTGGTAGCGCGCTCCCCTGGCATGTGTGCAGCAAGGGGTTCGATCCTCAGCACCACATACAAAACGAAGATGTTGTGTCCGCCGAAAACTAAAAAAATAAATATTAAAATTCTATCTCTCTCTCTCTGTATCTCTCTCTCTCTTTAAAAAAATACCATTTCAGAGGGAAAACATTTAATAACACCACAATATGAAATAATGTACAGCCTCTATAAAATGAGTCTCCCAAGAATATTTAATAAATAAAATTGTTCACAATACAGTCTTATATAAGTAAAGCACAAAGATTAATGGTTGATGCAAAGTTGATTAATGGTTGATGCATTTTTTTGGCTGAAAAACACATATGTGTACACTGAAAATAGATTGGAAGGAACTCTGATATGTTAACAGTGCTTAGCTTGGGGTGATGGGTCTTGAGGTGAATTTATTTTTCTCTTGATGCTTTTTGTATTTTATAATATGTCTTTACTTGGCAAAAACCATTGTTTTTTAATCATAGAAACTGGGAATATGGAAGAAAGGGCATCTGGTTTTGGACAGAGAGGGAGTAGCACAGATACAGGAATCATCTGCCCAAATGTGGAACTATCTTACAACCTGGTCATGGATTCATCCACACAGTCCCCCTCCATTGCTTCCGCACCACATCATCTGTTCTTACACATGCACACCCACAAACCCCTACACACTCCTGCAACATATTCAGTCACTGTTCATTTACTAGATAGGTGGCTGTAGGTTTAATTCATTCAAATGCTTTACAGAGTTTTTGCCAATATGCTAATTGATCCACAGGCAATTTCCTCTGGTGGTTTGTGGTATTTTATGGTGTCAGCTCTTATTGAATTTTCTTACTAGATTTTTGTTGTTACAATTGTTTCATAAGTTGAGATCTATTATAGAGGCTGACATTCAATACTAGTGCTAGAAGAAGGCAGAGGCTGTGGGGAAGTCACAAGGCTTAAAAGAATTGACTGTGAAGAAGGCTTACTTGTCAAAGAGCCCATCTAGTTCCTGATGATGGAGGGATAGCAGAAAGTAGTGACTCTTACTTATTTTCTCGTCTGTGTAAGGGATGCCAGCAACCTTAGGAAATCACATTACATAAAAACCATGCAAGGGACAATTTGTTTTGGATCAATCTAACAAACCGACTTCCAGCCTACCTTGTTTTTTAGAGTCATCAAAAGGCCAGCGACATTGATTTCCACGTCAAGACTCATAAACTCCCCTCCTGTGAGGCTCCCTTGAGAATTCACCTTCTATCCCAATAAGTGACTAGAGACCTCCAGTGATACAGCTCCCAGTTTGTCATTGATTTAAAAAAAAAAAAGTGTCTCACACAGAGGTTTGTAGGACTTAAATAAAGATTAAATTTTTAAAAAAATTATAAGGTACTAGTCAAAATAAAATGTAGTTTTATTTTATAGTTTATGTGCAGAAATTCACATGATGATTACTTTTTTAAAACTATGGTAAGTATTCCTTCCCTCTCCTGTATTATGTGCAATTCCATCACATTTATGCTATTATAAATTATTACTAATTCTGATAAGATGTATGTGTTTCATTTCTTTGATGATACTGTTTATTTTTGCATGGCTAAATGCCTTAAGCTAAAGGCAGTCTTCCCTGTCCACTTGCATATTCTGTGTTTGAAAATAGAACTCAGACGGAAGCCGATTGATGTTGTATAGTATGCACAAATTTAGCTCAGCTTTGCTGTTTTCTGAGGAGCAGTTTCTCTATTCGGCACATGCTCCAACTTTTCTATTTTCTTAGTTTTGTTTTTCCAAAAGTGAAGTCAACCATCACACAGAATACCCTCTTTTGGTCATGAAGTAGAAAGAGCATTCAGCTGAATTGCAAACATCTCCTACCTACTTTGCCAGATTATATTTATACTTAGAAAGTCTTCCCTGGATTTTCTCAGTGTTGGTCAGAAGCTTCACTTGGGGGTTTCCTTTGGTTTTCAGGATATTAAGATCTCTTTCTCTTCCTGCTGCTTCTAGTCCGGTCCGGCTCTTCTATTTTCTCCATATAAAGTAAGAACAGATTTTATAATCCATGTGGAAGAGAAACCAGTCCATTAATTAATTAACATGTCATGATGAATAAAACTGCATCATCTTCCCATCCTCCTACTCAGGTGGTGAATGACCCTGCCTCATATTATGTTGAGACAATTGCAGCAATCAGAAAAGAGAATCCACAAATTCAAATAAACATATGCCACCATTCTTCTGCCTTTCTGCCTTTCATGACAGAGAGCTATCCATGCGCCTCTCTAAGCCCATTTGTGCACTAGGCCTTGCTCTCTGCCACCTGCTGGGGACATTTCTCCAGCATTCTCCTGCCCTTTGGTAGACCTTCCTTATAAGCCTAAATCAGCCATTTCTCCCATGCCCCACTGCTCTCTCCATCTACCACCCCATTTCTTTCTGCTTTATAAAAGAACTTCTTTCAAGAGACATCTGGATGGCCTCCAGTGCTTCCCTCTTGTTCTTTGCACGCCTTCTCTACAGCTGTTCTTGGCAGATGACCTCCACTTTGAAAAAGCCATTGGTCCATTTCAGCTCTCACCACACTTGGCATAGTTGACAGAACCTTCCATGAAACACAGCTCTCCCTGCTTCCAGAAAAACATTCTTTCCTGTTGACTTCCCTAATGTACTGACTGCTATTTCTCTAACTTCCCCAAACCTTTAACTATGGGCTGTCCCAAGAGCTCACTTGATCCTCTCCTTTTCATCTGTACCCTCTCCCTGATGGTCCTGTCCACTCTAATGATTTTAAATAACATCTAAAGGCTGGTGACTCTCAGTTTTATATGCCCATGTCAGACCTTTCCCCTGAACCCCAAAATTGAATTTTCAGCTCCTTCTTGAGATCTTCAGCTGGACATCCAATAAAGATCTCAAGCTCAAGTGTCCAAGCTGGCATGCTTATCTGCTTGCCAGCCTCCTCCACTCTCAATTAACTGCAATTCTTTCTTTCCTATTTCTAATACCAAACCCTATGGTGTCATCGTTGACTCATCCTTTCTCTGCACTTCATATCCAAACTCAAATTCTCAAAAAATAGATCCAGAATCCAATTGTTTCTCAAAATATCCAACAACTAACCAACTGGCCCTGGCCATCAGCACTCCCTGATGACTAGAGCAGCTTCCCACATGCTCTTCCTGGTTCCACACATCCAGCTTGTTAACACACCCACCAGCATGAGCCTTCTCACACTTATCCAGGAATAAGTACCTTCTCTGTTCAGAGGCTCTGATGCTCCCAAGGCTCATTCATTGTTCCACAAGGCCCTATGTGATCTGGTCCCCCCTTTGTTTCCCCATTCCTTTTGTCTTTCTCTCAACCCCTGCTCCAGCTACATGGACCTCCTTGCTGCTCCTCAGGCACACCACACACACCTGCTTGGGAACCTCTTGCTTGGTCTTCCTTCTGCTCCCAATACTGGTTCCATTGATGTCTTGGTTGTCACTTTCTCCCCTGGTATCACATACAATAAATCTTCCCTGACCACCTTATTAAAAATTGCACTACCCTTACTCCCTAAATCCCCTTCTTACTTGTTGTGGTTTGGATCTGGGATATCCCCCAAAGGTCCATGTGTTGAAGTCTTGGTCCCCAATATAACAATGTTCAGAGATGGGGTTTGGGGGAAGTGATTGACTCATGAGAGCTCTGACCTCATCAGAGGATTAATGCATCACTATTTGAATAGACTACTGGGAGTTGGTTAAAACTGTAGACAGTGGAGCATGGTTGGAGGAAGTAGGTCACTGAAGGGTATTTCATGTTCCTGGTCTCCTCTCTCCACCTCTCCACTTCTGGCTGCCATGAGCTGATAGCTTTCTCTTATCAAGCCCTTCCACCATGATATTCTGCCTCATCTCAGGTCCAAAGCAATGGAGTCAGCTGACCATGGACTGAGACTTCTGTAATTATGAGCCAAAATGAGTCTTTTCTAAGTTATTTTCCTTGTGTTTTCTTTTTTTTCATAGTGACAAAAAGGTTACTAACATACTGCCTCACTTTTCTCCAGAACCCTCATCCATTTCCAATAGAGTTTATAATTTGCTAAATTGTCTTATTTATGTTCTCTCCCACATTGGAATCTAAGCTCTGTAAAGTCAGATTTCCTATTTTTTGCTCTTGCATCTAGAATGCTCAGCAGAGTAAATGGCATAGAGTAGGCATGAATCAAAATATCCATTGCATGAATGAAGGAATCCAGTGGTTTTCAGTGATTAAGAATGAAAACTCAGGTGTAGATTTATAGTTTTTATTCCTTAGAATTGGCTCTAGGTTATATTTCCTACCTACTTATCTCAGATGTAACATGTAGAATGGGCCCAGGATGGAAATACATATTTGTGTCACATTTAAGGACATTTTATTTCCAACTCTAGGACTCTGTGATAATGACCTAAGTTTTATTTTCATGAATTCATTTGAACAAAAGCATACAAAGGATGGCCTTGAAGCAAAATACTCTCTATATATCATTTTTTAGGATGTGGGAGAGATTATCTCATAGTTTCAAGGAAGTGAAAAGAAACATTTTAAATAGAACATTATTTGTTCATAAACTAGAACCCATCAGACATGTCAGACACCCTCAAAGATTTCCTACTGCATGAGGGCAAGCTACACCTGCTACTAGTGGTCTGTAAGGCTCCAACTCTGTTCCTACCAGAGATGGAGATGTCCATTTCAGCTCTCACTTACCACACTTGGCATAGTTGACAGAACCTTCCATGAAACACAGCTCTCCCTGCTTCCAGAAAAACATTCTTTCCTGTTGACTTCCCTAATGTACTGACTGCTCTTTCTCTAACTTCCCCAAACCTTTAACTATGGGCTGCTCCAGGAGCTCACTTGATCCTCTCCTTTTCATCTGTACCCTCTACCTGATGGTCCTGTCCACTCTAATGATTTTAAATAACATCTAGTGACTGGTGGACTCCTCTTCTTTATTCCCTATGCTGCAGCCTCAATAATCTCATTTAGTTCCTTGAACAGTCAAAATTCCCATCTCCATATCTTTGTATACACTGTGTTTCTTCCCAGAAAAGTATACCCTCATCCACCCAGTTCATTCATAAGGTTCATAAGGTCTCAGTTGATGTGCTGCCTCAATAGAAGCTTCCTCTGCCACCTTCTCCAGAGAACATCCTGTCTTGATTCTCTTGTAATTCCTGATTTTTTCCCTTCAGGACTGATTATAGTCTGTAAATGTGTGTGTGTGTGTGTGTGTGTGTGTGTAAACCCAGAGGCTCCCTGACTATCACAATGGATGCTCATCCACTGCTTTCCTTGGACCAAAGGTCACACAGGCCACCAAGAGTTCCCTACACTGGGTTCTGAATAGCACATGCAGAATGCAGAAGGTAAGATGAGAATGGGATTGGGATACAAGGATAATAGCAAATGGTGATGTAAGTACTATGAATCTGTCCCACAGAATCCCATATGCTGATTCTGTCCCACATGCTGGGTCAGAGTAGAAATTCTCACCTCAAAGTAGAGAGTGTCTTCTCTAGGTGACACCAGTGGTGACAGATTCCTTCTTTACTTTGGGATCAATCCAGAGTCCCTGTAGAAATGACATGATAAAAGAGTGCAGAGACCCAGACAGAGTCCCAGCTCCACCACTGAGTGATCTTATAGACCCAGTTTTAGGGATGAACAGAATCCTGAGAATTTAGTCCAAACTCAAACCCAGTTTAGAAAAAGAAAATCCCAAAAGGATGGTTCCCATGTCACACAGTTAACTGCAGAATGATAACTAGAAGCTAAGTCACCTTAAGACCAGACCACTTTCATTGCCATCAAATTTTCATTTGAAGAATTAAGGCCCCTGGTAAGCAGAAATACAAGGGAACAAGTTTCACAAATTTAAACAAGTAGTACAATGGCACACTTAGGAGAAGGATGAATTACCATGATAAATCCAGCGAAATGAGAAAGCCAATGCCCCCCTCTCTGGCATCTGAAGTGGGTCATCATTTCATTCCATGAATTGAGGTCTCAATTCATTCCTTTTACAACTTTTATTGTCAGAAAGACAATGAACACACAAAGATGTCAAGACCTTGCTAAAATCTTGAAGAAGTAACTTCAGCCACCTTTTCCTCTAATGAGGAAAATAATATTCTTGGTCACTAGGCATCAACAGGCTTGAGAAACGGGGAGAAGGAAGTTAAGAGAAGTCCATTAGAGGGAGACTGGAAATCGAAGCCAACTGCTGAGGCTCTCTCCCATTGCCAATGCAGGATTCTCTTTTCTCCATTTTATTCAAGGCTCAGTTTGTCTCCTGAAAATTGGCATTTAAAATTATTGATGGTTTAGTATTCTGGCATCCCAGACTGAGAGAATGGTGAAAAGATGATTTCTAACTCTCCTTTTTTATGCTGGAAGATATTTGGCTGCTTCTTTGGTCTCTAGCCCAACCTTGACACCTATCTGCTAAGACATGTAGCAAGGAGTGAGACTGAGATCCTCTTTATAAGCCTTTAACCCGTCTGCTGCATCAATCTTGCACCTGAATAACTAGTATCATGGCATCACCATCTCAGGCTCAGCTATGACAGTGCCATCTCCTGCTCTCCACCTCCCATAACTCCTGTTCCCTATAGACAGAACCCTCTCCTGAGCTTGTTACTCAAGACTCTCCACAGCCTGCGTCCAACAATAGCTGACATTGACTGGACTCCTGCTGTGTGCCAAGATCTACACATACATCAGCCCCAATTTCCAAACAACCTTCACAGGGAAATATGATTATCCTCCATTTTCAGATGACAACCTGCTATTCAGAGATTGTACAATATCATAGCTATAATAAGTGGAGAGCTGGGATTTAAACCCAGATCTGACTGCAAACATAAGCTTTTTCAAGTTCACAGTCTCCTTTCCAACCTCACCTCTTCATTCTCTCTGTCCACTCTCCTTCAAAAGCATCCCAGCTAACCAGACTGATTGCTGAGCCTCTTCTGGCTCTGCCTCTAGGATTAGATTCTTGTCACATCCTGCATGTTCGGTGACTCAAAGTCCTGCTCTCTCCCCCACAACCTCTGTCTGTTCTTCAAGGCCCAATGTATAAGACACACCCTCCTTCATTCTCTCTGCTTCCAGCCTCTGTTAGTCAGCTTTATGTCACCGTAACTAAAATATCTGACCTAAACAACCAGAAGGAGGAAAGATCCTTTATGGCTCACAGTTAAGAGGTTAGAGTCTATGGTCCACCAATTCCATTTCTTTGGGTCTCAGATGAGGCAGGACATAATGGTGTCAGTGATGGAAGGGCAAGGCAGAGGAAAGCTGCTCAGCTTACAGAAGCCAGGAAGCAGAGAGAGAGACAGAGAGAACATACTCTTAGCTGAGTGCTTGGCTGCTCATGTCTTCTCCAAAGCGAAGGCTGCCTTGAGAGTCAGCAGTGGGACAATTACACTTCTTCCTGGCATGGGGCACTGCTGCCCTTGACTTAGGACATGGGGAGTAAAGGAGAGAAAGTGTGTCCAAAAGCCTGGGTAGGGTTAATGATAGGATCTCAAATTGCATTTGAGACAGGTGACTATAAAACCAAGCCCAATTCCATACCCTTTACACCTGTCTGTGGGCTTTCATAGTAACACGTCATCATGTAAGAAATTAGAGGACCATTTTTCCCAGATCTCAAATATTTCTTTTGTTTTCCTTAACATTTATTTTTTAGGTGACAAATAAAAAGCATATACATTTGTGGTGTATGAATGCTTTGAAATGTGTATCCATTATAAAGTGGTTAAATAGAGCTCATTAGCCTAGCCATTACCTCACAGATCATATATTTGTGGTGAGAACTTCTAAAATCTACTCTTAGCAAATTTCAAACATACGATATATTGTTATTAACTACAGTCACCATGTTATATATAGATATATATATGATATATATAGATATATCGATATATAGATATGATAATATATATATAGATATATAGATATATATATGATAATAGATCTCTTGAACTTATTCTTCCCATTTAATAGAAATTTGGAATACTCTGAGTGACATCTCCCCAAGGCCCTCCTCTGAAAACATTTTCATTCTATTCTTAATAAAATAATAACTTTATGAAGTATATTCATAAACTCTCTTTCATTTTCTTTCTACAATATACCTGAGAAGTCATAGTGTTTGCACTTTGATATTACTAATGAGGAATTTCAGAAGGTAAAAGTTCCACAGACTTGCCCACAATGGCAGATTTGGCAAGAATCAGAACCAGGACTTCCTCAGATCTTATAATTAAATTCTTGAAGTATTCTGATTTTACTTGCTTTGTGCTTCATTTGTGTGCTTTCTATATGGACTTTGTTCTTGCTTTAAGATTCTAATTTATATTTAAATTTATTAAATTAGTAACTTAGTATACCTTTGTTGTAAAATTATAAAATAGGCTGGCTTTTTGTGTATGTGTGTGTGTGTGTGTGTGTGTGTACTGGTGATGGAACCCAGGGACAACTTTACCAATCAGCCACATCCTCAGCCCTTTTAATTTTTTTTTTAATTTTGAGACAGGGTTTCACTAATTTGTTGAGGCTGACCTCAAACTTGAGATCTTCCTGCTTCAGCCTCCCAAGTTGATGGGATTACAGGTGTGTGCTACCATGCCCAGCCAGGGCAGCTTTTTTTTTTCTTAAAGCAGTTTTTACAGATAACTGAGACTTGCTGGGAGAATATTTATAGACCTAGTATAATCCTTCAAGCTTTCAGTATAAAATAACTCAAGACAAAGCAGGGTGTGGGGGAATGAAACAGGTTGCTGTGAGAGTTTCCTGGGACTATATGGGTAGACAGTCTGAGTCAGGGTCTTATTGGTGGAGCTTTAAAAACTCCAGTACTGAAGACAAGTCACACCACTGGCAAATTAAGTCAGAATTCCCAGAAGGTGAGACCCAGGCATTTGATTTGTTAAAGTACCTGCATTTGTTAAAGCTAATCCGATGTGTACCACAAGTTAATAACCACTGGACCTGGAAATCAGAAAAGAAGCTTGCAAAGGTTAACGAGGATGTCTGAAGTTCATGAGGCGTACTACTTGGACTCTAACTACTTATTAGGAGTACAATTGAGGGGCTGGGGATATAGCTCAGTTGGTAGAGTGCTTGCCTTGCATGTACATGGCTCTGGATTCAATCCCCAGCAACACACAAAACAAAAAGGAGAACAATCGAGAGTAAACTTTCCCAAAGTCATAAAAAAATGAAGAACAAGTGTAGTCAAAAGAAGGAAGGCAGGAAGGAAGAAAGAAAGGAAAGCAAAAGAAGGAAGGAAGAGGAAAAAATAACCAGAGAGCAACCTTTAATAATTTTTATCCCAGAAAACAAATGTTTAGACATGCAGAAACAGGTTTTACTGAAAGCACCAAGAATCCGAATCTGGGCAAAGGCAAGTGGTCTAAACACAGAAGCCAGCTAGGATCTAGTGGTCTGTGATCTGGATATCCACACTTAAGCTCTCCAAGTAAACAAGAGACCACAGAGCTAGACTGCATGTTTAGGAGGGAGAAGACAGTCCTAAAGACAAGCACATCATTGTCCTTGGTTGCATCAGAAGAAATCAGGACCCTGTGGGTCCTGGGACAGTGATTGGGAGGGCAGGCAGAGATAGAAAGAGAGAGGGGATGAGAAATCATCACAGTCCAAACAGACAAGTTTCCCTTGAAGAAGAAAGACTGTAACAGGCCTCAAAATCCAGCTCTTGGGAGCACAAAGCATAGAGCTTACCACAAAGACTAATGAATTCTGAAGCTTTGAGGGAGTCCTATAACACCTTTCCTTTCTTTTGAGGCTACATTGAGTCCTCAAGACTTCAGAGCCACAGCACAAGGAAGACGCTGCATTTTTGTTCCCTCTTTCTTTTTTCTTATTTTTCAATTGATCAGTGCTCAGTTTAAACCCTAAAAAAGTAAACTCCACATCAATTCTGTTATACAAGTATTTAAAGAAATATTCAGCAAAAGTACCAGGAAATAGTAAGCTCTCAAAAATGGTAGCTAGAATTTTTTCTTTGCTATTTCTATTGGCAAATGCACAACATTTCTGTTTACCACTTTTTAAATTTTTTCTTATTTCTCTTTTCCACTTTTAAAAAATTTTGTGTGTGTGTATATGTGTGCTTGCACATGTGTGCGTATTCAATAAAAGGTAAAACTGCCACCTCCTAAGAGTGCTCAGAAGAGACATCACCAACAGAGGCTTTCCTCAGAATCACTCCTTGTAACTTCTGGAAAGTCATAGTCCCCAGTCTACATGGACTTTCAAAGTCAGGGACAGAAATCAGGAAGTTCCGTGTGCAGGGTGAATGTCTGCCACAAGTATTGAAGCACCCTGTACTTCAGAGATGTTCATTTAAATGCTTAATTCATTAAGAATTAATGAATTGGGAGAGTCAATAGATTTGCTAAGGATTTGCAGGCCATGTTACCAATAATATTCACTTATTCATATATTCAAAATTTATCGACATGGAAACCTATCTCATAAAAAGAGATGACAGACAATGAACTGATGAGTTCAATGGTATTGAGTGCTATAAAAGAGAAATAAAGCAAGGGAAGGGAAAAGGGAGTGCACGTTGAAAAAAAATATGCCACTTTATGAAGAATGGCCAGGGTGAGCAGATGTGTGGGTAGATAGATGCTGGAGCAGAGGCCTGAAGAAAGAGAGGGAACCAGGTCTGTAGACATCTAGAGGAAGAGTCTTTCTGACAGAGGGAACTGTGGGTACAAAGGCCTGGGGTGTGATTATGATGGATGGGATGGAGGAATATCCAGGGAGTCAGGGTTGCTGGAGTCAAGGGAGGAGGATGCAAATGATGAAAGCTTAGACCAAGGACATGGGATCCAGAGGATACCCCCCCCCCAGAGAGCTGACAGCTGATGGAAAGGCCCGGATTGATGTCATGTGAGCAACAATTTATGGAGGGTTTAGCACAAGAGGATATTATCTAATTTGTGTTTTTTTGAAAGTTGATTTGGATACTGTGTGAAGAATAACATATATGATAAAAGTACAGAAACTCATTAGTCCAGAGGACAGATACTGGTGGCTTAGGGTAGGAAGACAGCAGTGAGACACTGAGAGGTTTGGTACACTTTGAAGCTGGCATTGCCTGGATTTAGGCATTGTTTTCATTTAAGTATTGGGTGACTTGATCTGAGGTGTGAGAGAAAGCCTTGAGGATACCTCCAGGTATTCAGTCTGAGTATCAAGAATGGAGTTACCATCTACTGAGAAAGGAAACACAAGATTTAGGTCTGGGTGACCAAAAACTTGTTTTTGAAGGTGTGCTTGAGATACATATTAGATGTGTGGCGTGATTAACAAAACAAAAAAAATCAGAGTGAAAGAAACAAATGAAAAACCACACCAGCACTAATCACAGGATTTTCTGGATGTTATAGGAGACATATTCTCCATGCATGCCTCTCTTTCCCTCTCTCCCTTCATATCTATCTATCTATCTCCATCTATCTATCTCCATATATATATAATACCTATATGCACACAGATATATAGGTCTATATATCTCTACCTATATATCTGATTATGTAACTATAGATCAGTATCTATATCTATCTATCTATATAGTTAGTATTTTAGTCAGCTTTTTCCCCACTGTGACCAAAACACCTGCCAAGAACAATTTCAGATGAGGAAATGTTTATTGGTGCTCATATTTTCAGAAGTATCAGTCCACAGATGGTTGACTTCATTGCTCTGGGCCTGATGTGAGGCAGAACATCATGGCAGAAGGATGTGGAAGAGGGAAGCAGAGAAAGAGTTCTCCTCACCAGGAACAAAATACAAATCCCCAAAGGCACACCCCCCCAGTGACTCATCTCTTCCAACCACTCCCCATCCACCTATAGTTACTACCCAATTAATCTGTATCAGTTGATTAATGCACCGATTAGGTTAAAGTTCTCGTAACCCAAATGCTTCACCTCTAAAGTTTCTTGCATTGTATTTTGGAGGACATTTCATATCTAAATTATAACATTCACCCTTCGTCCCCAAAAGTTCATGCCTATGTCATAATGAAAAATACATTTCATCCATTTTCAAGAGTTCCCATATCTTAACAGTTCTGACACTACTCAAAAGTTCAAGTCCAAATCCAAAGTCTCCTCTGAGACTCAATGCAAACTCTCAGCATGAGCCCCTATAAAAATCAAAAGGAAGTGACATGTATCTAATATATCATGGCACAGAGTAAATGTTTCCATTCCACAAAGGAGAAATAGGGGCATATTAAGAAGAGATATGACCAGAGCAAGACCAAAATCCAGCTGGGCAAATAATTTCTGTAGCTCCATGTCCAGCATCTGGGGCACATGGAATCATGATGTTCTCTCCAAGGAGCTTGTATAGCTCCATCTCCATAACCTTGCTGGTTGCAGCCCATCTGGCCTCTCTCCTAGCTTGTTTCTACTTGATTCCTGCAACTTTCCTTGGCAGACATTCCACGGTCATAGCATCTCTTAATTATCAAGGCCTCCACTGCAACTAGGCTTTTTTTTCCTCGCTTTTTCATGCATCACCCTTTCACAAGCAGTCCACAGTGATTTTGACCCTAATGCACTTTACCTGCCCTCCCAGGTCTTCCTTCAAAACCTCAGGGAAGCCTCCATGACCCCCCTCATTCCAGTATCCTGTTCCTTGCAAAACCAGTAGTGGCTGTAAATCTCATTTAACAACCACATCTTCATTAGACCCAGTTTTGCTCACACTTTTCTGGCCAAACTTCAAGCTTTTCAAATCTTTCTGACTCTGTTTTCTGCTCCTGTTTATCACAGTAAACTTGGCTAAAAGCTGCTAGAAATATCCATTCTACTGCCCAAATACTGTGCTGCCTTGAAAATTTCTCTGCCAGATTAATTAATCCAACATCTTTAAATTTAGGCTCATGGAAAGTCTCAAGGCATGGGAGAAAATGTAGACAACTTCTTTACCAGAATATAACTGAAAGACTTCTAGTCCAATTTTCAAGAGTAGTCCTCTGAAACCTCATGAACCCAGTCCTTACTGTCCATAATCCTATCAGCATTATGGTCTTCTGAACTCCTACCAGAATTATCCATTAAACTCTGCTTACAACATTCTCAAGATTTTTCAGGTTGCATTTCTAAATATCTCAAAAATCCTCCCACAAACTCCAAAAGATTTTAAGAGATTCTGAACCACATTGTCAGGTTAGTCACAGCAATGGCCTCACTTCTTGGTATCAATTTCTGTTTTAGTCAGCTTTTTCACTGCTGTGCCCAAAAGACTTAACAAGAACAATTTAAGATGAGGAAATTTTATTTGGCACTCGTAGTTTCAGAGGTGTCAATCCATAGATGGCGGATTCCATTGCTCTGGGCCTGATGTGAGGCAGAACATCATGGCGGAAGAATATGGAGGAGGAAGTCATCACAGGACATGGCAATTGGGAAGTATTTCCCATCACCAGGGACAAAATGTAAACCCCAAAGGCCTACCCCCAGGGACCCACCTCCTCCAGCCACTCCCACCTGCCTACAATTACCATTCTGTTAATATCAACGGATTAATGCACTGATTAGGTTAAAGCTCTCGTAGCCCAGTTATTTCACCTATAAAGTTTCTTGCATTATCTTACACATGAGGTTTGGGGGTACACCTTATATCTAACCATAACAGGTAGGTAGGTAGGTAGGTAGGTAGACAGATGATAGGGAGGTATATCTCAGTCTTCCACAGTTGAACATACAGTTACCACCAGGACTAATCTGTCTCAACAAGGAGGGGGAAAAGATTAGCTGGACCACTGCAGTTAAGACTGATGGTTAGCAGAGTCATGTGAGCTTTTCCAAATTAGATGCATTCAGACAGCACTGTCAGAATCTGGGAGCTGGGCAGGGGAATATAAGAGAATGTACTTAGCAAAAACAGTGCAAAGGAAATTCCAATAATGCTCCTCCCTCATTTTTCTGTGAACATTGCAATAAAACATTACAGATTATCAAACATGAATTGTGTGTGGAGAAAATGGTGTTTTTGCTGGTAAAGGGAAGTGTACAGACTAGAAGACTAGCTATCTCAAGACTGAGGTTTGATTCCCCACATCCATGCTTACCAGCTCTGTGACCTCTCAGCTAGTGTCTTCCTCTGCACCCTAGTCACTCCTTTGAATGGGAATATGATCTGTCTCCAAAGCCACAGGGAGAATTATATGACATGATGGCTAAGGAAGAAGCCTCTTAGAAGTTGGAAAATGCTGTACAGAAGGTTAGTGTTATTGATGTTTACCTACTCTCTTTATTCAGTCTTGTTTTTCTAAAATCCCAGTTTCATCCTGTTGTTTGCCAGCCCTCCTGACTAATGTACCATGGCTTGTTCTTACATGTTGGAGATAATTAATCTCAAAGACAAATTCTCTGCCTGACATTCATCACTCTCTAAACATGGCTGAGTTCCCTCCATAGCCTTATCATTGCATTCTAGTGAGGTTAATACCCAGCTATAGTACATATAGTCAAATGTGAGCTTCAAAATGAGAGGGTTTTTTTGTCTCTTTAATTCACCTATTAATTCCGTCATCTATACCAGTGCCTGGCTGGTGGCAGACATTTAATGTACATCTGTTTAGTGAAGGAAGAGCAGTCTTTCAGTACTTTCTAATGTTGTTCCTATGGGCAATGGCAACTTGGGTACCCTGTTTAGAACTGACACTTCCATGATATTCTCACTTGTCAGAATGGTAACTTGGTATTCAGGGGGTCATGAGCTAGAGTACAAGAGGAGGAACAAGGTTCTGGGGGTGGTTATTAAACAATTGTTGGGGGATCCAATATGGGAAGGGTCAATCTGGCTCACAATTGGTCCTTAGAAGGCTGATTATAAGGTCAAAATGTCCAGAGCTCAAATGACAGGCAGGAGGTAACAGTCCACCCAGTCAGAATATCCATGAAACTCAGCAATGAATACCCAATGTCCATGCCAGCAGAGGGACTCAGGGAAGCCGTGCTTTAAGATCCAGGCTGACCATGTGTTAGGTTTCTGTAACTATAAAAAAATACCAAAGATAGCTTATAAGGAGGCTGACAGCTTCAGAGGTTTCAGTCCATGTGGCTTGGCCCATTGCTTTCGGGTTTGTGGTAGCATGGTATAACATGGCAGGAAGTACATGGTGGGGCAAAGGTACTCACCTCCTGGTGCCTGAGAAGCAGAGAAATAGGAAGGGACTGGGAGGTTCCCCATATCCCCTTTAAGGGCATGTTCTTGATCACTTCCTTCCTTCCACTAGGTTCCACCTCCTAAAGTTTCCATCATCTGTCAATAGCACCAAGGTCAGGGGACCAAAACTGTAACATTGGGTCTTTGGAGAATATACAAGATCCACACTATAGCAATGGAGCTATAGATCTGACAGCTGGTGGTGGGACTAAGTTTTTAGTCTGAGGAGAATGGTGAGTAAAGACGGGTCTTTGTCTCAGAGGAGCAAGGATGAGGTTTTCATCAAGAGAAGACCATGTATAGAGAATATTCATAATAGCAACATGAACCATTGCCAAAAGCCTTCATGGGCCAGGTGCCTCTCCTCAACTGTCTTAATTATTTAAAACTGTGAGAAATAAATTTCTTCTCCACATTTCATGAGTTCTTAGCTGGAACTTCCTCTAACAAAAGACAGATTAAAAGAGAAAAACAAAGAAAAGTTTAATAATATTATACCTCTTCTATATATGGGAGAAATTCAGAGAAATGAGCAAATGTCTAGAGTAAATTTTAAAGAGGTACCTGTATGGCAGGCTTCAAAAGCATCTTCTCTGATTCAAAGGAAGGCCCAGGTAAGATAAGATAGCAAGAAAGAGTACCCAAAAAAAGAGGTAAGTTTTGTTATTTAGATTTAAGTCCGTGCTTTTTCCATTAACTGAGTCTATCTTCCAGAAAGGGAGGTATTCTTATAAGGGGAGATTTCTGTTAAAGATGTAAATTTTTCTCTTATAAAAGGGTAGTGTTTGGGTAACTTTCCTATATCTACAGATTCTCAATTAAACAGCTCAAAATAGTCTTTATGCTAAAGAGACATACTTTGGGGTGGTACTCTTTTGGACTGGTATATCCTGAGCCCCATCACAATGATTCAGGATGGTTATTCACCTGGTGAAATCGAGGCTGGAGAGGCTTTCATAAGAGCACATTGCTAGTAAGCTCTCCAACCAGTGCTTGAGCACAGGGGCTCGACGTCCAAACAGGAATTATATCCTCTGTAAGATGAGGTCCCAAAGAACCAACCACAAAACATGTATCCAAAGTGGAGTTATAGTTATAAGAATAACTGAAGGCTAGTTAATACCCAGGATCACTAAGTCAGAACAGAATAAAAGCCAATTGTATGCTACAGCACCAGAAATTCCCTCACGCTAAGTATAGGTGTGACCCGGAGCCTGAGAGGGAGCTCACGGTACAGTTGAGCAGCAAGTGGCAAGGTATGATGAAAAAGGAGGGATAGGGGGCACAGCTAGGGAGGTGGCTCTTGGTGATGTTCTTTGTCCATCTGGCACTTATCATCAGCACCCTGGGCTCTTCTCTGACATTATTATGTGCTTGAGGCAAAGTTTCCTAGGGGGTAGTGAGGGCTTTGTGCTCAGCACGGCTCCTATAATAGTACAAGGCAAAATCTGGATGTTCATATCAAATAACGCTTCATCACTCCTTTTATGCACTCTCCCTAAATCCAATTCTCAAACTTTGGCATCACATGCTTTAGGGTGCTCTCCAGATCTGAAGAGAGTCCTCTGATATGATGGTGGGGTTTTGCTTCTTTACATTAGAAGCAACTTTATTTTAGTGCATTATATAACCTTTAAGCCCATAGGGGGAAAGTCTAATGTACATTAAAGTGGAAACCTCTCAGTGCCACTGGCAAAGCTCACTGCAAGAGGCTGCTCGCTTCCTAATGGAAAAATGATGCTACATCTCCCCAGACCTCAGCTACTCTGGTACCTTCAAGGTGTCCATTTAACTCTCTTTAAAGACCACATATGCATCTCACAGGTGCCACCCCAGAAAACACCTTCAAGACAATGGCAACAGTCTACAACCAGCTATTCTCAAGGAGAGAGGGGAGAGGGTTGGATGGAAAGTGCTTCTAAGACAGCAGTTCCTTAGCAGAGAGAACAACTCAGCCTCTGAAAACCTCACAGAAGCCTTGAGGAAAATCAGCTGCCACTGTTGCTATAAAACCAGCTCTTCCCAGACCCCTGGGGAAAAAAAAAGACTTATGTAAGTTCAAGAAAAGTCAATTATTCACCTTGCTGGTAATTTGGCTCCTCAATCCCTATCTCAGTTCCAACTCCATGACAATAGTACCATTCTCAGAGGAAGTCAGGTCTTATTGAATCAGCTGAAGTTCACAGAGGTTAGTCATGGGCCAGGATCACACAGCAGGAGGAAGAGTGCTTAAGTTCAGGTCACTCTGTTTTTCAAAGGCTTTTTGCCCCTTACCCTAGCCTTCGTGTTCTGGGGAAAGATGTTTTGTTGTTCCGCCATTCTCAGTGCTGACAGCAGGTTTGAAGACTGAAAATCCCATTCGGTGGGACCTGGATGCTTCACTCACAGAGAAAGACTTTCCCTAAAATGAGGGAAAGACCAGAGGGCAGTGGGGAAGAGACCCTGCAAGGAGGGTGTTATGGTTTGCAAGGTAGGTGTCCCCAATAGCTCAAGTGTTAGACAATGGAAGAAGGTTTGGGAGAAATGATTGGGTTAGAGCCTTAACCTAATCCGTGAATTAATCCCTGATGGGATTAACTGAGTGGTGACTGGAGGCAGGTCGGGTGTGGCTGGAGAAAGTGGTTCATTGGGGGGTGTGGCTGTAGGGTATATATTTTGTATCTGGAGAGTGGAGTCTCTCTCTCTCTGCTTCCTGATCATCATGTGAGCTGCTTCCCTCTGACACACTCTTTAGCCATGATGTCCTGCTTCACCTTGAGCCCCGAAGAATAGAGCCGGCTGTCTATGGATTGAAACCTCTGAAACCATGAGCCCCCAAATAAACTTTTTCTCCTCTATAATTGTTCTGGTTGAGTCTGTTAGTCATAGCAGTGAGAAAGCTGGCTAAAACAGAGGGGGAATGTTGGTAAAGGAGGGGGCTGAGAGCAGCTAAAGAGGACATCTACATTACATATGTATTTTTCGGCCCCTTTAAAAACTTTCAAAGAAATTTTTGTCTATTAGATTATTTCTCAGTCTCATAGCTGTAACCAATAATTTCTATGTCACTTAGGTCAGGGAGAAACAAGTAATTGTAAACCTATTCGTACTTATTACCAGAAAAACAGAAAGAGATGCAATAAGCGTTTTTACAATTTCACTGGCATCTGTGGCATCTGCATTATGTTTTTAATTATTTTTGAGAACTCAAATCTATAGACAAATACTGTTTTTGACTTTAGTATTTTTACTATCCTTTTGTCACGCCAGCTTAATTAGTGTTGATTATAATGGAGAAAAAAATCAGAACCCTTAAATTTCCAAAATTAGAATCAGTGTGATAATTGTTATAAATATCCATGTATTAAAATATTTTGGTTATTGAAATAATTTTGTGATATATTTTAAAAACCTGATGAACATTCTTATTGTATAATAGTTGAGCATAAAAAGCAGTACACAAAAATACATTCTCAACTGTCTAACAAAATACATGAAAAAAAAAAGGGAAAGAAATATTTTCAAATAACCATCCTGGTAGTCTCCAAGTGGCATAGTTTGAGGGACTTGTTTCAGGGGTTGGGGATATTTGTATTTTTTTGTTTTTGTGCATATGTTTCAAACTTTCAGTATTATTTTACTCAAAAGTCTTAATTCCGGACTTCTTCCAGGTGTTGGGAATTTGTAGAGTTTGGTTCACCTTTTCCTAATAGCCATGGCAAGTCCTCCTAGTGATAAGAGCAGAGTGAGAGCCCTGGTTCACAGCAAGGCCCACACTTGTGCATTCTCAACTCAGAAGTTTGCAGGGTAGATGCTTCTGGGGCTGTCAGAGCTTCCTTGTCTTTCTTCTCTCATCCTTGGTCCCCAAAGACAATGGCTAATGCAGATTTATTCATGTGTTGAGGCTCAGAAGCAGATACCCCAAAGTAGGTGTTTTGACATGTTGAGCTGGAGAAACTGTCTTAGAGTTAAGACTTCTCTGACCTTCCCCTACCCTCTGTCTCTCTATCGTCTTTGATCCTCTTTCTCTCTCAAAGAACAAGGAAGGGCTTTCTGTGAAGTTCTTTCTCTGGCTAAGGGAAATTCCCTTCCCAGAAGGAACACAAATATTATAAAATCTCATTGACCAAGAAAGATTAACTACCAAAAAAAGAGACTGAAAGTCAAACCCTTACCTAGGACCCAGAGGAACTTTATCCCAGGCATTATCTATTCTTTGGGTTCATTTGTTTCCCCTAAAATTCATTTACTACCCCTCTAAAATCATCTAAAGATCTCCCAGTTCCTTCTCCCTTATGAACAGGGTATTTAAGCTTCAACTATCTGGCTCTTTGATTTTTCTTCTTTTGTGTGACTCCTGTGCACATATGCTGATTAATAAATTTTTATGCATTTTATCCTGTTAACCTATCTCTATTTTGTTTCATCAGACTCAATTACTAAACCTGTAAAAGAAAGTTTGAACTTCCCTACATGTCACTTTTGTTTGTCTCAGTTCAGGTTTATGGCCTCTGTGCACCATTTTAGATTGGAAAATGAGGTAAATATGAACTGATGGGGAAAAAAGTAAAGCTGATGAATCCATTAGAAATGAACTGTTTCACAGTTCTTCTTGGCATCTCTCAATAGGGCTAGCCATTCCTGGTCCTCTTTGCAGCTTCTATAGCTCTGCTTCTTGCTGGGATACCCCCGCCCCCAGTCCTATGCCTGCACAATCTGACCCATGCTTTCAATGCACTTAACGTGCACTTGTTGTTGAAATATTTCAAGGTGACCATACCTCCTCTTGGCAGCATTTTGTGACAACCACCAATTAGAGACAGTGATAGCCCATCTCTGCATGCTCACTTGCTGGTCAGAATGAGACTTAGCTGATGCTTGTTAAAAAATAGCTGTCCAGCCCCTATTCCAGTCTCCTGAATTAGAATTTCCCAGAAGGATATTTTTCCTCCTCAGTCATATTGATTTGAGAACAGAGAATGTATCCTTAACAGCTAGCCCAGAGCTTTGCAAAGAGGAGGTATCCAGTAGATATTTGCTTAACTGAATTGGATTATATATAATTAGAGAAAGGGCACATTTCAGTCCTTCAGCTGGAATCCCAGCCAAGATGCCACACTTATTTTGTTTGTTTATTTCTAACACTTTTTAATCAGCAGATGGATAGTTGTTAATCATAGAGATTGCTTTTTATCATCTTTTGGATACTTTTTGGCATCCTGCAATGCAGGGGCTACACAAAACATGTCTCCCTTGGATGAGGTATGGTCATTATTCTCTAGGGATAGTGCTCAGTGGGTACCAAGAAGAGAGATGGTTCAGACATGCTCAGAAGAAGCCATTCCCTGACATGGCTTGCCAGGATTTCCAATCACTAGCCACAGCAAAAGATCCATCATGCCTCCTCTCTCCCTATTGTTGTCATGAAAATTGCTACCCAGATTTTGATGAACATTCCAAGACTAAGAATTCTTTTCCTCTGTTATATGAGATAGTTGCATCGGTTTGGTTCTAAGGATCCTTCCTCAGCATATTTTACTACCACATTATAATTATAATTACACATACAGTGAAATCACTAGAAAACAATGTAGTGATTTTATAAAAAACCTAAATTGGGTATGACCTAAGGGTTTGGGCCATAATTCTGAAAGATACAATCCTGAATTCCATAATCTCAGATATTAAAATACCCAAAGATCAAAATTCCTAAATACTAAAATCCCTGAAGTCTAAAATCTTAGAAAATCAAAACCAGGAAAATATCATTCTGGAAAAAAAAATTTCAAAAATTATTTGAAAGGCATTTATTTACATTTACATGACTTGAGAAGCATATAAAAATTGACAAAACACATGATATGCCACTTTTTGCAATAAAATAGGGAATAATAACATATATTTTTTCAAGCATATATTCTCACATGTACCAACAACAGTTGCACTAGTGTAACAGTTATTAGCAGATGAAGCATATTCATAAAAGAGTGATTCTAAAAGCAAAATGTACAAATGCATATCACTATGGATAGTAATTATGCATACACAGCTTTATAACTGAAGTCTTATGAAATATCATGACAGACAACTGAAGTCTTTTGAAAAGATTGGTCAAAAACTAAGATAAGTCACCACTGCATATATATTCACTCAAAGAGCTAGGTTTGCCAGAAATTTTACCTTTCAGTAGATGCAGATGTACAAAAAGGACACATTTCATTTACTGGGGAAGTTTTAACATGTTTTTATATACGCATACTACTTATACAAAAAGTTAACGTGATAACGCACATGGAGTAAAAAATGAAAAAAAAAAAAACAGAACTCCCTAAAAAATCTTTACACAAGTTATACCTCCTGTATAAACTGTTCCAAGTCTGAAAACTTTGTATGAGGAGGGGAAATGGAAGCACTGTTGGAGTAAATCCTGGAGTCCTAAGGCAGGCAAACCTAAAGTTCTGATATCCAAGGCAGTAAAAGAAAATCATCCCAGCTCTAAGAGAGGCAAGTTGGTCTCCTACAAGTCTTTTCCCAGGTTCTGAGGTCCCAGCCAATTGGAAGTTACCCACCTGCAGTGGGGTGGACCTTTTCCACCTAATCCACTCGGAATCACATGCTAATCTCTAGAAACACCCTCAGAGACACAAAAAAATATGGTGCAATAAGTTTCTCAGTATTGGTTCCACCTAATATAATACAATTGTCCTCCATATAACCAAAAATGTGCTAATCCCATCCCCAGAATTCCTCTTTCTAACCCTCTTTCTTATATAGCCTTTCTTTCTTTTTTTCTTTTTTTATTTCAATGAACATCATGATTTCAGAGATTTTGGCTTTCATGATTTTAACACTCAGGATTTTAATAAGTAGAAATTGTGATTTTTAAGGATTTTAGACCAAGTATTTTGATCACTGGGGGCATGGCATTTGGGATTGTGTCTCTTGGGATAATGATTGTCATCAGGATTTAGACATTTATGTTTTGGGTGAGAGTGTATCAATCTCCACCAGGATGGTACACCTAGTTCTCTCTGTGACTTTGTTTTCTTCTAATAAGCTTACCTTGGCAATTGGATATGTAAAACTCCATAGAAATTCTTGCGCTGTTATTAATTTTTCACTGGAGCATGTCCTGACACTCCAGCAGATGACATAGTTTTTATTTCAGCTCAATTTCCAAAGCCTGGCATGTGCATTTGTTGATTGAGTGAATAAATACATGTACACTGACTGGGAAACATACCCTTAACAGTTTAAAGTCATGCTGACATGTGGTTCTAACTACCTTTGAGCAATATTAATAAAGCAGTAATATTATGCCAGCCTCCAACAGTGGATTATAATTGAGGTGCTGACACACACTTTGTCTTCTGATGACTGGTGAGGATGAGGCTCCTCCTTTGCAAAGAACAAAGTCAAGCTGTAATATGCGGGCTCTTAAGACTCATTAGCATTTACCTGTGGCTCTTGCTTCCTTAGAACTAACATTTCCTCTTCAACAGTCTTTAGAAACCCAAACTGCTTTCATTTTCTCATTTTCCTTTTAGTACCTCTATCTCTTGGGGCTTTGCAATAAAAAGCCTAATGAGCACTTTGAAGGGCAACCCAAGTACCTCATTGTGATGAGAAAGTGTCTATTGCTACCACTCCCCAAAAGGTGAGAACCCTGCCTGATACATCTCATGACTCCTTCTGCAATTAGTCTCTGGAAGTACAGGAGACTTTTATTTAGTCTGCTGTTTTCTGTATACAAGGTAAAATGGAAAATCAGAGATGTTATCTGAATAATTAACTCAAGCCTCAAATGAAAAAAAAAATTTCAAATATCCAGATCATTGAGACTTCTGAGTTTCTATTTGTCTGGATGCAGGCAGCCTGTCTTGTAACTAACTGAAATGGCAGTGAATATTCTTTTTTTTTTTTTTTTTTTTTTTAATTTTTTATTGTGGGTTGTTCAAAACATTACAAATTTCTTGACATATCATATTCCACACTTTGATTCTAGTGGGTTATGAACTCCCACCTTCACCCCATACACAGACTGCAGATTCACATCAGTTACACATCCATTGATTTACAAATTGCCATACTAGTGTCTGTTGTGCTCCCCTGCCTTTCCCATCATCCACCCTCCCCCCTCCCCACCTCTCCCCTCCCCTCCCCTCCTCTCTCTCTACCCCCTCCACTGTATAACCCTGAGGGTCTCCTTCCATTACCGTGCAATTTACCTTCTCTCTCCCTTTCCCTCCCACCTCTCATCCCTGTTAAATGTTAATCTTCTTCTCCTGTTCTTCGTCCCTACTCTGTTCTTAGTTACTTTCCTTATATCAAAGAAGACATTTGGCATTTGTTTTTTAGGGATTGGCTAGCTTCACTTAGCATAATCTGCTCTAATGCCATCCATTTCCCTGTAAATTCTATGATTTTGTCATTTTTTAATGCAGAGTAATACTCCATTGTGTATAAATGCCACATTTTTTTTATCCATTCGTCTATTGAAGGGCATCTAGGTTGGTTCCACAGTCTTGCTATTGTGAACTGTGCTGCTATGAACATCGATGTAGCAGTGTCCCTGTAGCATGCTCTTTTTAGGTCTTTAGGGAATAGACCAAGAAGGGGAATAGCTGGGTCAAATGGTGGCTCCATTCCCAGCTTTCCAAGAAATCTCCATACTGCTTTCCAAATTGGCTGCACCAATCTGCAGTCCCACCAGCAATGTACAAGTGTACCCTTTTCCCCACATCCTCGCCAGCACTTGTTGTTGTTTGACTTCCTAATGGCTGCCAATCTTACTGGAGTGAGATGGTATCTTAGGGTGGTTTTGATTTGCATTTCTCTGACAGCTAGAGATGTTGAGCATTTTTTCATGTACTTGTTGATTGACTGTATGTCCTCCTCTGTGAAGTGTCTGTTCAGGTCCTTGGCCCATTTGTTGATTGGGTTGTTTGTTCTCTTATTGTCTAATTTTTTGAGTTCTTTGTATACTCTGGATATTAAGGCTCTATCTGAAGTGTGAGGAGTAAAGATTTGTTCCCAGGATGTAGGCTCCCTATTTACCTCTCTTATTGTTTCTTTTGCTGAGAAAAAACTTCTTAGTTTGAGTAAGTCCCATTTGTTGATTCTAGTTATTAACTTTTGTGCTATGGGTGTCCTATTGAGGAATTTGGAGCCCGACCCCACCGACTGTAGATCGTAGCCAACTTTTTCTTCTATCAGACGGCGCGTCTCTGATTTGATATCAAGTTCCTTGATCCATTTTGAATTCACTTTTGTGCATGGCGAGAGAAAGGGATTCAGTTTCATTTTGTTGCATATGGATTTCCAGTTTTCCCAGCACCATTTGTTGAAGATGCTATCCTTCCTCCATTGCATGCTTTTAGCCCCTTTATCAAATATAAGATAGTTGTAGTTTTGTGGATTGGTTTCTGTGTCCTCTATTCTGTACCATTGGTCCACACGCCTGTTTTGGTACCAGTACCATGCTGTTTTTGTTACTATTGCTCTGTAGTATAGTTTGAAGTCTGGTATCGCTATACCGCCTGATTCACACTTCTTGCTTAGCATTGTTTTTGCTATTCTGGGTCTTTTATTTTTCCATATGAATTTCATGATTGCTTTCTCTATTTCTACAAGAAATGCCATTGGGATTTTGATTGGCATTGCATTAAACCTATAGAGAACTTTTGGTAATATCGCCATTTTGATGATGTTAGTTCTGCCTATCCATGAACAGGGTATATTTTTCCATCTTCTAAGATCTTCTTCTATTGCTCTCTTTAGGGTTCTGTAGTTTTCATTGTATAAGTCTTTCACCTCTTTTGTTAGGTTGATTCCCAAGTATTTTATTTTTTTTGAAGATATTTTGAATGGAGTGGTTGTCCTCATTTCCATTTCAGAGGATTTGTCGCTGATATACAGGAATGCCTTTGATTTATGCGTGTTGATTTTAAATCCTGCCACTTTGCTGAATTCATTTATTAGCTCTAATAGTTTCTTTGTAGAGCCTTTTGGGTCTGCTAGATATAGAATCATATCATCTGCAAATAGTGATAATTTAATTTCTTCTTTTCCTATTTTTATGCCTTTAATTTCTTTCGTCTGTCTAATTGCTCTGGCCAGTGTTTCGAGAACTATGTTGAAGAGAAGTGGAGAGAGAGGGCATCCCTGTCTTGTTCCAGATTTTAGAGGGAATGCCTTCAGTTTTTCTCCATTCAGAATAATGCTAGCCTGAGGCTTAGCATAGATTGCTTTTACAATATTGAGGTATGTTCCTGTTATCCCTAGTTTTTCTAGAGTTTTGAACATAAAGGGATGCTGTACTTTGTCAAATGCTTTTTCCGCATCTATCGAGATGATCATATGGTTCTTATTTTTAAGTCTATTGATGTGGTGAATAACATTTATTGATTTCCGTATATTGAACCAGCCTTGCATCCCAGTGATGAATCCTACTTGATCATGGTGTACAATTTTTTTGATATGTTTTTGTATCCGATTCGCCAGAATTTTATTGAGGATTTTTGCATCTAGGTTCATTAGAGATATTGGTCTGTAGTTTTCTTTCTTTGAAGTGTCTTTGTCTGGTTTAGGTATCAGGGTGATGTTGGCCTCATAGAATGAATTTGGAAGTTCTCCCTCCTTTTCTATTTCCTGAAGTAGCTTGAAAAGTATTGGTATTAGTTCTTCTTTAAAGGTTTTGTAAAATTCTGCTGTATACCCATCGGGACCTGGGCTTTTCTTAGTTGGTAGTCTTTTTATGGTTTCTTCTATCTCCTCAATTGATATTGGTCTGTTTAGGTTTTCTATATCCTCCTGACTCAATCTGGGCAGATCATATGACTTAAGAAATTTATCTATGCCTTCACTATCTTCTAATTTATTGGAGTATAAGGATTCAAAATAGTTTTTGATTATCTTCTGTATTTCTGAAGTGTCTGTTGTGATATTGCCTTTTTCATCCCGTATGCTAGTAATTTGAGTTCTCTCTCTTCTTCTCTTCACTAGCATCGCTAAGGGTCTGTCGATTTTGTTTATTTTTTCAAAGAACCAACTTTTAGTTTTGTCAATTTTTTCAATTGTTTCTTTTGTTTCGATTTCATTAATTTCAGCTCTGATTTTAATTATTTCTTGCCTTCTACTTCTTTTGCTGTTGTTTTGCTCTTCTTTTTCAAGGATTTTGAGATGAAGTATGAGATCATTTATTTGTTGGTTTTTTCTTTTTTTAAGGAATGAACTCCAAGCAATGAATTTTCCTCTTAGAACTGCTTTCAATGTGTCCCATAGATTCCGATATGTTGTGTCTGTGTTTTCATTTATCTCTAAGAATTTTTTAATTTCCTCCTTGATGTCTTCTATAACCCATTGATCATTCAGTAACCTATTGTTCATTCTCCAATTGATGTATGCTTTTTCCTTCCTTCTTTTATCGTTGATTTTCAGTTTCATTCCATTATGATCAGATAAGATGCATGGTAATATCTCTACTCCTTTATATTGTCTAAGAGTTGCCCTGTGACATAATATATGATCTATTTTTGAGAAGGATCCATGTGCTGCTGAGAAAAAAAGTGTAACTGCTTGATGTTGGGTGGTATACTCTATATATGTCAATTAGGTCTAGGTTATTAATAGTGTTATTGAGTTCTATAGTTTCCTTATTCAACTTTTGTTTGGAAGATCTGTCCAGTGGCGAGAGAGGTGTGTTGAAGTCTCCCATGATTATGGTGTGGTGGTCTATTAGACTCTTGAACTTGAGAAGAGTTTGTTTGAGAACATAGCTGCACCATTGTTTGGGGCATAAATATTTATGATTGTTATGTCTTGTTGGTGTATGGTTCCCTTAAGCAGTATGTAGTGTCCCTCTTTATCTCTTTTGATTAACTTTGGCTTGAAATCTATTTTATTTGATATGAGTATGGACACGCCTGCTTGTTTCCGAAGTCCATATGAGTGATATGATTTTTCCCAACCTTTCACCTTCAGCCTATGTATGTCTTTTCCTATCAAATGCGTCTCCTGTAGGCAGCATATTGTTGGGTCTTGTTTTGTGATCCATTCTACTAGCCTGTGTCTCTTAATTGGTGAGTTTAAGCCATTAACATTTAGGGTTATTATTGAGATATGGGTTGTTCTTGCAGCCATATTTGTTTATTTCTGTTACTAAACATTGTTTGTTTTCCTCTTTGATTGTTTCCCCCCCCCCTTACTGTCCTACCTCCCACTGTTGGTTTTCATTGTTATTTTCCATTTCCTCTTCCTGTAATACTTTGGCTAGGATGTTTTGAAGAGATGGTTTTCTAGCTGCGAATTCTTTAAACTTTTGTTTATCGTGGAAGGTTTTAATTTCATTCTCCATCCTGAAGCTTAATTTCGCTGGATACACAATTCTTGGTTGGAACCCATTATCTTTCAGTGTTTGAAATATGTTATTCCAGGATCTTCTAGCTTTCAGAGTCTGTGTTGAAAGATCAGCTGTTATCCTGATTGGCTTGCCCCTAAATGTAATCTGCTTCCTTTCTCTTGTAGCTTTTAAAATTCTCTCCTTATTCTGTATGTTGGGCATCTTCATTATAATGTGTCTAGGTGTGGATCTCTTATGATTTTGCACATTCGGCGTCCTGTAGGCTTCTAGGATTTGGGATTCTGTCTCATTCTTCAAGTCTGGGAAGTTTTCTTGTATTATTTCATTGAATAGACTGCTCATTCCTTTGGTTTGGAGCTCTGTACCTTCCTGTATCCCAATGACTCTTAAGTTTGGTCTCTTAATGTTATCCCATATTTCTTGGATGTTCTGTTCATGGTTTCTTAACAGTCTTGCTGAGCTGTCTATGTTCTTTTCCAGTTGAAATACTTTGTCTTCATTGTCTGATGTTCTATCTTCTAAGTGTTCTACTCTGTTGGTAGTATTCTCCATTGAGTTTTTAAGTTGGTTTATTGCTTCCTGCATTTCTAGGATTTCTGATTGCTTGTTTTTTATAACCTCTATCTCCCTGTATAGTTGATCCTTTGCTTCCTGGATTTGTTTGCGTAATTCGTTGTCGAAGTGATCTTTCATTGTCTGATTCTGCTGTTTAATGTCTTCCTTGATACTCCAGATCATCTGAAGCATGTATATCCTAAATTCTTTATCTGACATTCCATCTGCTGCAGCTGTTACCTCTTCTAAAGTTGCGTTGACCTGCATTGCTTGTGGTCCTTTCTTTCCTTGTCTTTTCATACTGCTTGCGTATCTTTCCTGCAGGTGCGGGCGGCGGCTCTGCTCTCTCCTTATTCCAATTGGGGTGTCGTGGCTACCACGCCTGCAGGTCACTGGGCCTGTTCTGGGAGCTGGTGGCGGCTCTGTTCTGCCCCTACTCCAATTGGGGTGACGTGTCTGTCGTACCAGCAGGCCACTGGGCCTGTCCCGCTGGTCGGTCGCAGATCTGCCCACCTTTCGGGCACGGGTGGAGGCTCTGCTTTGCCCCTACTCCAATTGGGGTGTCGTGACTACCCCGCCTGCAGGATGCTGGGTCTGTTCCTGGCAAGGGAGGAGACTCTGCTCTGTCACTACTCCAATTAGGGTGGTGTTTGTACCCCGCCGGCAGGCTCCTGGGCCTGATCCGCCGGTCTGTTGTAGGTCTGCCTACCTTGAAGGCGCGGGCGGCGGATCTGCCCTGCCCCTCCTACCATGCCTGCGGACCCCTGGGCCTGATCTGCAGGTTGATCACTGGTCTGCTCACCCTGCGGGCACGGGTGGCGGTTCCGCTCCACCCCCACTCCAATTGGGGTCACGTGACCACCACACCGGCAGGGCCTGATCCGGGCGTGGGATAAGGATCTGCTCTGCCCCTACTCGAGTTGGGGTGACGTGTGTACCACACTGGCAGGCCACTGGGCCTGACCCGCCAGGCTGTCACAGGTCTGTTTACCTTGCAAGCGCGAAGGGCGGCTCTGCCCTGCCCCTCCTACCACGCCCATGTACTACTGGGTCGTGGGTCTGCCCACCTGGCGGGTGTGGGTGGCGGCTCCTCTCCGCCCCCTCTCCAATTGGGGTCACGCGGTCACCACGCTGGCGAGCCGCTGGGCCTGCTCCGGGGGCTGGCGGCGGCCCGGCTCCTTCCCTCTGGCTCGAGGACAAATTGAGGAGACTCGGGTGACTGAGCCTCACCCCCCTTACCAGGAGACCAACTGCTTATGTCACCGCTGGTATTGATGAAGATCTCTCCTCCACCGCTTTCTGCTGACATCAGATCTCTGCCATGTTGGTATCCTATGCGAATGGCAGCATTTCGTTCCCCTTGCCAGGCAACCCAAGCAATGGGTGAGTCCTGACCTGCCCTCAGCAGGACCCGGACCGAGACACAGTTTCCGCGGGCTCCTAGCCCCGGTCCAGGGAAGTTCCGGGAGCCGGAACTCGGCCGCTCCGTGCTCGGTGTAAGCTCCTATAAGTGTAAGCTCCAAGAAGCAGTCCCCGCGGGCTCAGTTCCGGGAGCCGGAATTCGGCCGCTTAGTGCTTGGTGTATGCTCTGATAGTAGCAGGGTCCAAGAAGCAGCCTCCGCAGGCTCCGCAGCCCTGAGCCAGGGCGGTTCCGGGACGGTTCCGGGAGCCGGAACTCGGCCGCTCAGTGAATATTCTTGAATACATTACCATATCATCGAGACCTGCCATATCTAGGCATCAGCTTACAAGTAAAAAAAAAAATGTCTTAGTGAGATAATAATCGTCTATTTGCCTTCTGGTGATTGCCACAGAAAGTCAAGGAGATAGCACCAATTAAACTGTACGCTCATTGAATTTAATGAAAACCTATACCATGCAAGGATTTCCTTAGCTGAGAGTTGATAATAAGAAATACTGGAACTTACATATTCCCTGTGGCAGCTCCATCTTTTGTGTATGACAGACAAGCTCAAGTGGTAGTCGCAGGCATCCAAACAAGAGATGAATTACACAAACTTTCCCTCTTCTCTAGTCTGCAAAACTAAAAATATTGTCTAAAATCCCATAACAGACTATAGCTTTGACCCTGAGTTCAAAGTTTCTAAGGTGGCTCAATTGATTATTCCTCTTGTTAACTTTGAAAAAAAATCAAAAACAGTTTAGTGTGTATGAAAAATATCAGAAGAGACTTTCTCTTAGATATGCTAAAGAATTCCATCAATGCATAAGACATGCATAAGAGGTAGCAGCTCAGTGTTTCTTTTCCTTTAATGTTCTTTGGAACCAGGCAAAAATCAGGACTGAGTGGTTGGGAATATACAACCCACATTTATCCTAATCATAGTGAATTTATCCAATGCTATTAGAGCTGAATAACAAATCCCACTTTTTGTTTTCAAATCGAATTACTTCTTCCTTTTATTATTTCCATGAATAATTGATAATAAAGTAACATGGCACCCATCTAGGTCACCTGATTTTCTCGTTTTGACCATGGGGATATCTTGAGGCTATTGAAATTTTCCACAAAGAATTCTCCCACTGTTAGACACTTGCCTATTTATCTTTGGCTCACTTAAAAAGCAATTCTTTGTCTTTGCTTTATGTCATTTCTCCCTTCTGTTGATGTTAAGAGCCTGATGGAGATGCTAATGCATTGATTTTTCTCCTGATCCTTTCAACTCTCCCATTTTATCCCAAATTACTAAAGATAGGCCTACTTTTTAAAAGAAAAATTGCACCAGTTCTTTTTATTTCTTTCTTCTTCCAACAGAAATCTCTCAATTTAAACCATCTCTGCTGGCTCTCCTATTATAGCTTCGGTGCTGAGTTGGTACAGCTCTGTGTGGCTCAGAGGAGTAGCAGCTAGAATTGGAACTAAGTAACATGGGCTAGAAATATCTCAGGAGTGGGCACAGTGGAGAAAAGGAAGGAACTAGGGAGGGAATGTGTTACCTGTGACCCCTCCTCTAGGAAAGGAACTGGCTCTGTCACTCCTCAGGGAAGGGAGAGGGATGAGTATGAAACAGAAGGAGAGGGGAACGAGAAGCCCTTATATGGCTATTCGTGTTTTTCTCTTCATCATTGCTTTAACTTGCTTTCCAAAAATGGTCTCACATATTAACACTGAATGTGTATCAGAAATGTCTGTATATTTATCTGGGGCATTTTAATCACAAAGGACAATGCTGCTGGTGGTGGTAGTTCAGCCCCACTGTGTACTGATGACACACGTGAGAGCTCATGTTCCTCAATCCTGCCACACCTTTACTACTGTGGTCCAAGATGAGGCCATCCTCTGGCCTGACAGGTGATCTGAGAATGCAAGTGTAGATGTCCTGCCCTCCCATAGAAGGAAGTGAGAGCTATGCAATATCCACTTACCTGCCCAGTAACTTCCTCTGGAGCTTCAGCAGAAACTTCCACCAAGATGCTCCTAAAGGAAGATGTGCATCCACAATCAATTGTGAAGGCACAATGAAGGTGAAGCCACCACTAGATCTTTCCCTATCTTCAAAAGAAGCACCTCTCTCTTTATGGTGCAGCTTGGCTTGGCATGGTTCAGGTGAGCTCCAGACTTGATCCTGTTTCTGCTCCAGCCTCATTCTTCCCCACTGTTCCTGCCCCATGCACCCTCTTCTTGAGACAATCTGGTCTTCCTGTTCCCTCAATATGACACAGCAGTCTTTACAACGCTGCACCTTGGTGTGTTCCTTCTGCCTAAAATAAATCCTCTCTGCTTTTCCCCAAGCCTATTTCTTTCTCCATCACACAAAGTCTGTGAATATCTCTCCATTTTCTAAGTCCCTCTCAACTCATTTGTTATTCTGTATTGAAATGGTTTATTTGTGTATTATTCTCACCCAGTAGATAGTATCTACCCCAACACATCATCACTTAACATGGTATAGATCATGTGGCATGTGCTCACATGTTTTTAACCTCCATATTAATTTACTCTAGTACACTGTTGGCAACATTACTTTACTATAAAACCATGAAGAATGGACTTTGTACCACATTTCATGGCAAGATAAGATTTCAAATATAGTATTTCCCAGAAAGTCAGTCCAATTTAATCCATACTGTTTTGAGTTGAGTTTTGTAAATGAAGGATGTAAAAATTCTAAACTTTACTTTTCCTGATTAGTTCTGATGAGCAAAGTGTTCTGCAGCTCTACCCTTAAGTGATGCAAAATCCCTAAGTAATAATAAAATCAGACACAGTCCCACCTGGCTTGGAAGGTGCTGTGTGGTACCTACTCACTGACATATTATGGGTAAATGCAACAGCATGACAATCTAGAAAAACAGACTGCTTATGCTGCTATCTGTGGTGCTCTGTGATCATGCCTTTGGATTGTCCCTTTCATTCATAGTCTTTCAAGGACCCAGGCCAGACCTCGTTGCTTCCCTCTCCTTCTTTCATAGTGATACTTCACAATGGGGTTGGGAATGACAATGTGGGTCTAGACTTAGGGACCACCTGCTTGATGAAGCTCCTCTGTGCACGTGGCCCTTCAGGAGAGCAGTGGGATGTAATCCCCATCATATCAGGCTCCATGCTCCTTGCTGTTCTCCTCGTTGCCACACTGTGTTGTTTCTAGAATGGACATACTCCATCACTTCTCAGATTCAATATCTCCTTACTCTCCAATGCAAGAGATCCTATTCCTTGGTGTGGCATGGGAGACCCTCTTTCCATACGTCCAGCTGCACCTGACACTCTCTGGCAGGTGACATAGAGGAGCTCCGCTAAAAATGGGAGCCTGCATGCTTTTGGCATGCTTTTTGTAACACTGAGCCTTTACACCGGGAGTTCCTTCTGCTTTGATTGGATTGCCCTCTGCCCTTGTCCAGCAGTGACATTCCTCTTCCTTCTTCCAAGTTCAGCTTTAATGTTCCCCCACCTTGGAAGGTGTTTCTAGCATTTATTTCTCTTCCACAAGGGATCATGCTGACCACACCTATCACTGCCCTTGTTACTGTGTCATTATTGATTGCTTAAGTGCCTGCCCCCTGCACAAAACTATTGGAGGGCAAGAGCACTGTTTAATTCATCTCTGTATCCATGCTCAATTCTTAGCACTGCATCTAGTACACACTTAAAAATGCATAAACTATTGCTAAATGAGTGAGCTGAAGGGAGGAAAAAGAAAACTGAAAACAGGATTTATTAAAAATCCACCTGACTATACTGAGTTCAATCTCTCAGGAGAAATAAAAATTTTAGAGAGAATTTATACATCACCTTGAGCCTCCACAATAAATAATAACACATTTTCTAGTATTAACTTCAATATGTATGCAAACACAGAACCTCATCAGCAATCCTATTAAAGTGCAATTCTTAGATCTATCCATTGCCTGACCACATTGCTCATTAGCAAGCACATCTGAACACAACCATGAATAGCAGAAGGAAACACGCGTCGGCTCACATTCTCAAGAAACCTGATGCTGCCTCCCAGAGCAACAGCTCTGACAATAGGTGAGGCAGTTAATAAGCCCCAAGAAGGCTTAAGGTACAGTTGTGGCCCTGTCACTCATTTGCTGTGTGATCAGGACAGACAATTGCCCCTTCTCTGGAGCTTAGCTTCCTAAGGAATAAGAACAGGGCTGGACCAGGATTCTCCCACAACTCTCACTCTAGGATTATGATTCATGGTTGGTTTTTGGAGATAGAACTATGGCCAAACAGCTAGTAGTCCCCCAATTATGGGAAGAAACACAAGTCACCCTCTTTGACATAGCCCATTCTGGTGGGGCTCAAGAGTCACTGGGCACCTTACAAATGCCCTGTGTTGGATGTCCTGAGAGGATGATATGGCCTACTGGGAGCCAGTCTCTTTGCCTGTCTCTCACCAGGAGGCTCTTCTGTTGTCAACACTGTCCCTGGACTCAGACTTGGAGCTGCTCAAGTGTCACCATGGTTCTGGGAGATGAGAGCATACCCTTTTTCTTGCATGTGTCAATAGGCAAAGGAGCTTTTCCAATTTCCATCAGATCCGTGCCCTCCTGAGGAAGAAATGGTCCTGTCTAATATAGAGGAGGAAAAAACTTCCTCTTCACATCTGTACACATCCACTCATTCTGTCTCTGTCTCTTAGACACACACACACACACACACACACACACACACACACGAGTACCACTTTCCATATCGTTCCTTTCTGTGTAGATAAGAGGAGGTTCAAGGTAACAGAAAATTTCCCCTAAATAACATGGAGAGGGCCCCCTGCCTTTACCTTTCCTTTCCTGTATCCATTGCTCCCTACTCAGTGCTCTGCATGCAAACTGCCCAGATTTCAAAAACTTCACTGTTAAACACTTTTAAGCATCCGAATGATACAGAGTTGCACAAAAAAATTCCCAGACTTGACCAAAACAGCAAAAAATACATACAACATGCCTAGTGAGACCCAGTTGAGACTCCTGCTTGCTTCTCTCCCATATGAGTAAGAACAGCTCATGAGATACAAGGAGCAAAGACTTCCTCACTGCCACCATCAACAGGACAGAGAGAGGTTGGTCAACTGTCTTAAACCTATTGCTATATTTTTTTCATGGATGATAAGGCTTTATGTTTTCTTTATAAATATGTCTGACTATCATTTTAACAAGTCTCTTGCTTTAAGTCATGACTTCTGATGTGAATATTCTCTGGCTTTGATATTCTCTGAATTCCTTATTAAAATTTCCTTCACCTAATGTTCCCATGTAGCCAGTAATGTGTGGGATTTTATTTCTTTTTCAAAGAAAAGGAGCCCACACAATTTACTTTATGTAATTCTGTGATATTCTTCTACACAATGGCCAGACAAAAGAAAGCTTTTCAACAGATGGCTGAGAGGCTGGGGGCACAATTCAAGGACCAAGTTTCAGGAACAGACATCTGGGAGCTGAGGAGTTAGATGAAGATGGTGATATGTCAGTGATGTCACATTTTCTTCCTCAGAAGAATTCTAGCATCTGACAGGGTTCAAGGTCTCCTCACAGCCACCAAACCTAGTTCTGTCTACTACCTCACTCACATAGCAGTTTCCAAGCAGAGGAATAAATGTGTAGGTAGGATGCATGCTATGATTTGAATATGGTTTGTCCCCAGAGGTTCATGTGCTGGCAGCAAGGTCCTCAGAGGTACAGGGGTGGTAGAACTGTTAAGAAGTGGAGAAAGTAATGAGGTCATGGTGGTTCAATCCTCATGAGAAGATTAACTCTGGTTTTGCAGTGTAAGAATCTCAAGACAGCTGTTTGTTGTAACATGAAACCATTCCACAGGCTTACTGTCTTCTCTATACCCAACCACTCCCCTCTCCACTTCTCTGCCATCTCGTGAATCAGCCAAGGGGGCCATCACTGAGATGGCTTGAACCATGGTATTTTGACCAGCCACCAAAATTGTGAGCCAAACAAATCTCTCTCCTTATAAAGTACCCATTCTCAGATATTTTATTATAGCAATGCAAAATGAACAACTCAAATCTTAGGAAATGAGATGGAGAGGGGAACTCAAGGCAGTATTTCATCCCCAAAACTCCCTTCTTATTTGACAGGTAAAGGACAACTCCCAGAAAAGTGAGCTTCTTTCTTTTTTTGTTTTAACAAATTGTTTCCTTCACAATGGTGACTCAGAGGAAATGTGTGGGCAACATGATTTTTGTATTCTCTTGCAATTCTGCCTAGAAGGACAGGCCATCAGATTGGGTAGGAGGCTTCTCATTTTAGCCTGTCGAGATCAGCAGGCCTGAGACAGTGAGTGGAAATTTGGATAAACTGTCTTGGTCTATGTCTGAACCATGCAGCCAAAGCCATCTCCTCTTCTCCTGTACAGCCTCTGGGGGTTCTGCTGGGACTTCAGCTGGTCCTGCCATCTGGACACCTGATCCATACCAATGTAATTTAGGAAACAGGGGCTCAGGGATTCTGGGCATCAAGCCTTGTTCTTAACACTAAATAAGCTCTTAGCTATATGTCATGACTCTGAGACATGGGAGACACATGCACCCCAACTCACACATCACCCACACATACACTCATTCATTCATTCAACAAAATGTTCACATTTTTGCCAGGGAACTAGAAATGCAAACATAGAGGATCCAGGCAAGGACCCAGCTCTCTTGGTGTCTGCCCTCTAGGACACTGATAGGGAAAAAAAAAGTCAACAAGGAAGACAATTTTATACAGAACATGTTATTCAGGCTCTCCTTGTTCATCAAAGTCAGAGAGGAGGAAGATGTCATATGGAAGACAAGCCTTGAGTTGAGAGTAGGAGCTATGGGGATTAAGTATGAAATAAGACAAGTAGACATTGGAATTTGGCCAAAAGGCAATGCCGTGGCCCTCAACAAGGCAGCACAGCCGAACCCACTGGTTCAGCCCCAAATAAACTCGTACTATGACCTCAGATATTGTCAAAGACTTGTATGAGAATCTGCCACCATGTTTGTAATTTTTTTAAAGTCTCTTGAGAAGTCTCTTGAGATATTATTCAGCACATGCATGTTGTTCCCTACAGAAAGTCCAATGTGAAGTCTTTTATGAAAGACTTGAAAAGAGAAAAAAAAATTCCAGCATTCTGATCATAACAACTAAACTCCCTCTCTCTCTCTCTCTCTCTCTCTCTCTCTCTCTCTCTCTCTCTCTCTCTCTCTCTCTCTTTATCTTTTTGACTACCAAGAAGCTGAAAGAAGCATGTCTGTCCATGGTAGGAAATATAATTTCGAGAAAGAGTTTGAGAATGATAAAAGTGCCCACATACACAGGTTCCATAACTCCTTCTTCTGCTACAAGGTGTATGACCTTGAGAATTTTAATTAACTGTTCTGAGCTGATTTCCCTACCACTGCCAGACAATAGTGTTACTTAATAGGATTTTAATGAGACAATGTGCAATGTCCCCTGCCTAGAATAAATGCTCATGATCATTATTATCTTCTTTCTTATTGTTATTTCTTTACTTCTGTGGATTTTATATTTCCCTATTTTATTGTACATTTCTTTTGTTGTAAATGTTCTCAAGTTCTTTGAGAAGAGAGACAAATTCTGAATTTTTTTTTAGTTCCATTACCCCTATGATGACATAACCAGAGCTAAGAACACAGTAAAATAAAAGGCTCCAGGCATCTACTTGATCAAAATAAAATCTGCTCTTGGATTCAAAACTATTATGCTCTTTATTCCAAGTAAATAATGCCAGTTTTTATAACTGCATCTTATATTCTTTAGTAAAGTTTCCTTCAGGGCCTGTTTTTCTCTTATGATTATTATTTTTTTATTTCCTAATGTAAAGCAATTTTTAAGAATTATTTTCTCTGTTTTAGATATGTATTGGTTTGCTTTCTTTTTGTGTGAGATATGGACTCACAGCCTTATATTCCTAAACAGAAAGCTGGTAATGACTTTGTCAGACAGAAACTGACAGCACGAAACCTTTTGTCTGCCTACAATTCTTAAAAAAAAAAAAATCTACACATAATAACATGCTCTTGACCTACAAGTGATGATTTTCTGCTTTTAAAATCCTATCTTCTTGCAGAAGGTTTTGTTTTTGCTAATGTGCTCTACTGCACACAAATATCATAAACCACATTAAACACACAAAGCCTGTTCCAAGATTAAAAACAACAACAACAAACCAAACACATATCACTTAATTCAAAGCATTTCAACAATTACAATGTTTTATTTTAAGTTTGAGAGCAAAATATGTAAACAAAACATTATGAGACATGAGGTTAGGAATGACAAATTGGCTGAATATACCAAGATACTTGGCAGGTCATAGGAAAATATACCTGCTTGGCAGCCCCCATGTTGCCATGGGAACTCCACCCTGGCTGCATAGGACCCACACATTGCCATGGGAACACCCACCTTGGGCATCCATAGGACCAAGTGGAATGAGGCTGAGTGGCACCTCTTCTGGAAATCCCCGAGTGAAAGTAGATACAAGCCACTAGGTTCCTGGTTTGGGGGTGGGGGGGTGCCTTCGGCCATTCTCTCCCTTTCAGCCTGTTCTGCTTTATGAATGTACATCCACTTTCAATAAAGCTACCCTCTGGCTACTTCTCCTGTGTGTCTTGCTCAGTTCTTTGTTCCAGATGCCCTGAACCCAGACATGGACTGGACCCTCCTCTAGTAAGAGTTGGAGCCTCTGCTATAAATAGAAAAAACCCAACAGATGGAATTCTGCACCTTAAAAAGTAGGGCTCTTTGTGAAATTTGTTTAGATTGTTTTCATTGTATCCATTTTCTCAGGGTCAATTAAAATCTGTGCTTAACATAGCCCATAACTAGGGACCCTTAATTACAACCAATGATTGGAAAATTATATTGTTATAGGAACAATTGCTGATATCTTGTAATCCTTTTATCTGCATCATATTGCCTATCACCAAAAGTAAGTGATGATATGAGACACTTGAATTATTTTATGGGATGAAGAAAAACCTAGGAGCCCCATCAATTAGTGATACCCATCAATTCCTCTTCATACAGAGAATGGGGAGAGCCACCTTTCTCAGAGAGTAAAGAGGAAGGAGGTCTTCTGTCAGAGGAGGTCTGCCTTCAAGATTAGGAAGAATTGCAGGGTTGTAAAACACTGGTATCACTGTCTAGAAAGAGAGTGGTCTTTATCCAAGGCTATTTAAAAGCAGGAACAGATCTTCATCTTCATCTATCTCCCATGGTTCAGATGTGAAGGAAGAATGGTTAAACAGCCTTTTTCCAGCCCGATAAGTCTACAGTGTGTGCTGGGAACATTCATGAATGTCTGGGAAAACTGTGAGCACAAAAGAATTCATGTTTGGCCATGGATGCTATCCACCTGCTGTATTCAAAATGCAACTACTGAAATTTACTTAAATGTTCTCACCACAAAACAAAATAAGAAAAAATTTAAAAGATTGGGATGAAAGAGGTGTTAACTAACTTGATCATGAAAATCATTTCACAAAAGATATGTTTATCAAATCATTATGTCGTACACCTTAAAATCATAGTATTTTATTACCAATAAAGGTAGAAAATTAAAACAAAAAGAAGCACCTGTTGTGAGTCTTTAACAAAAACATCTATTTAGGACATAATTGATCCTAGTTTTATGTTGGCTTCCTTCCTACATAACTTTTTGACCCTATCTTCTCTCTCTCTCTCTCTCTCTCTCTCTCTCTCTCTCTCCCACTTCCTACTAAATTACCATGTTTTTATGTATTGTAAGTATCTTTACAAGCCACTTTCAGTATAAAAAAAGGATATAATTGAATAAAATAAAATCTCTTAAAGTTTGAAGGGCATTTTTAAACCAGTAGTTATGCCAATCACAGGGGATATAAGCAGGACAAAACTTGATAGGAATAAATAGAGACAGACCAACTAGCAGTAAGACAATAAGCAGCCTTTCAGGGAATGGGAGTGCTGTGGATCATGAAGCGGAAAGCCCTGTTCCTTGGGAATAAGACAGGATACAAGGGGAGGCTATAAAAGAGTTGGTTCTAGGGCATTGCCTTGAAGAAGTGCAAATTCTGCTTGCAAGTATGAATAAATGAATATTAAAAGCCAGGTTCTTATATCCGTGTGTTAATAAAACTGAAGTAGCAGCATATATTTTGCCAGGGTCAGTAAGAGAGCATGACCTTCCAGGAACAGCTTCATTTGAGGCTGCCTTTCTTATTCCAGGAAAAACACCATTATTCCAACCCAGTAATCACTGACAAACATCCCCTCCTTCACTAACGTTTCCCTCTACATCTTTGTTCTCACCATGTGGATAGCAATCATGTCTTTAACAAAAGAGAAACACTCTTCTCATCTTTTTGAAGCCCTGATTGAAATCATGTTGATAAAAATTCTTTCAGCCTCCTCAACACTAATGCAAAAATATCCTACTCAATCACAAACGTTACAGATAAAGGGATCGCGTCCTCTGGAAGTTGGTATAGAGAGCTCATTTACCATACACATCTATAATTTTAATTTTGTAAGGAAACCCCAGAGTGACATGAGCAGGAGTGACCTTTAGGGTCTGTACAGAATGAATTTAAGTGCGAGGACTCTGTGGTGATGTGAAGGGACATTTGGCCAGTGGATTAGGGTGGCTGACTTCCCACATCTTGTGTTTCAGTTGGACTTCCTTTCTAAAGTAATACCATTGCCGGAGTCCTAGGCCAGAGAGGGGGTGACTTCAGGGAATCCCAATCTATCAGGTTGTTATGGTTTAGGTATTAGGTGCCCCCCCAAAGGCTCATATGTGAGAAAATGCAAGAAAGTTTAGAGGTAAAATGATTGGATTATGAGAGTTTTAACCTGGTCAGTGCATTAATCCACTGATAGGGATTAACTGGGTGGGATCTGTAGGCAGGTTGGGTGTGGCTGGAGAAGGCGGGTCATTGGAGTTTACCTTTGGGACTTACATTTTGTTCTTGGTGAAAGGAAAAGTCTCTCTGCTTCTTAGTACCGCATCTTGAGCTGCTTTCCACCACCACACTCTTCTGCCATAATGTTCTGCCTTATCTCAGGCCCTGAGGAATGCAGTGGGCCATCTGTGGACTGAGACCTCTGAAACCATGAGCACCAAATAAACATTTCCTCCTCTAAAATTATTTTTGTCAGTTCTTTTCATTGCAGCAATGAAAAAGCTGACCAAAACACAAACTGACAAATATACAAACTAGCCCCAAATATCAAAATGAAAAAAGTAATAGTGAAATAGAAAAGGAATTTATTCAATATAGTTATATTGGGAAGACAATCAGTCTCAGTCTTGAGAGATACTGATAGGAGCACTAGATTTAAATAAAGGAAGAAATGGGGTAGAGGACAAGAGGTATGCATAATTAAGCAGTCTTGATCAAACTAAGATCCAGTTGAACATTATCTCAGGACTGGTTCTTTTAGGTCCTAAAGAAGTAGTTATTGCAATCTGGTTTCCATCATGAGCTGTGTGCTCCAGCTGAGGGGACAACCTGATCTCCCACCATGAGGTAATTGCTTCCATTAAGTGGAGACAAACTTGTCACAGGTTGATCTGCCTGTAAGACTCATTATTCTGGTCAGGTTTAGAGCAATGACTGGAGACATTTAGGTGTACCTCTGGGAGTGTAGGGCAGGATGTCATGAAAGTGTGCAGTTGAGAATCTGTTGGTTATGATATTCCTGAAAATCTTGAGAATACCTTAGTGCCTTCAGCCTTGAAAAAGGGATGAAAGAGGTTAGGTAAATTTAGGGCTTACACCCTTGTGTTACCAGTTTTTAGACAGATACTCCTTAAGTAACTAACACGTCCACATACAGATTTGTGTAGGAATCTGATCCAAAATTTAAGGTAATAAAGGAAACATACAAAATGAAGGCAGAGATGCCAAGATTTTTTCTTGCTTTTAGTTACCACTGGGCACCTGCATTTCCAAAAGCCAGTGCTTTTAGCAAAAGCAGTCTCTTAATCCTTTGTATAATACCAGTGGTACTGGTATATTTTTATTTATTAAATTCTTACTGTGCCAAGAACTTGATTTGCATGGATGTGTTAAATTCTGACAATGACCTTTTTATGGATGAAAGGCTGAAGTTCAGATAGATTTAGTCATCTACCCCATACCAGTGTGATCATGGTTTGATCTAACTCTTAATTATATATTTGACTATTTCATTTAATTCCAAGCAGTATTCAATCTCCAAAATACTACAAGATGTTATTGGTGCACTTAAATTATGTGCAAACTTGAGAAATTTTATGCTATAGCAGCAGCCTTTCTGTTTTGGAGATTTTATCGAGGCCCCTGGAGGATTGTCAATTTATTGAATCCTGTCCTGAACTATCCAGAATAGCCCTGAGATGGGTGGGTGGGTGGCTGGTTCATGCTTCCCTGGGCTTTGCCTGTGCTGATGACAGGAGAGCTAGTTGTAGTGACAAGACAAGCATTAAAAAAAATAGGGGATATGAACCTGATAGTGTGATGAGATATTTTCTGAGGCTGGTTTTTCTGCCTGTAGTAATTCTCTGGTTATCACCAGTAAAGCCAGAGGAATTCTTTACAAGAGACACAACTAATGAATAAAAAAGCCATCTAGTTGGTCATCTAGGACCAAGATTCATAATGCCACTACTGTGTTTAATCAGGTTCATGCGCTTTTCACAAGTTCCCTGGTCTTGGAAGATGGAAATAGTACAGGCCTGAATTACTGTTTAATATCTTTATATAATTTGAAGTATAATCTGGTTCTGGGGTCTTGTCCTCATGGTTGGGAAACAAAATGTCAATAACTTCCATTTGATTGATGTACATAATAAGTTCCAGTCCCTATAATCTAAATAGCATGATTCAATACTTCTTGGCTTTAATTTTCTCTTTTTGACAACAAAAATGTTATTATTTGTTGAATAGCATGTATTCTTATAGCCAGGAATCCCAAAAATGTACATTTAAAACTCAATTTTAGTATTCTTTGATGAAATCAGAATCACCCTTTCTTGTTTCAAAAATGAACCCCTTAAGTTCCATGTGATGCCCTTCCTTAGATCTTTTCTAAGTTACTGTGCTTTATCAGCTCAGCTCATTTTAAGTACTCAATGTTGCAAACATTAAAAAGAAACAAAAGTGCAGCCTTCATCAATCGCAATGTTTTCTACAATACCATTGCCTCCAAAGGAGACAGTCATCTGAGATTGAATTTTATTGAAAATTGTGATGTTCAAAGATGACTAGGATGTCTGAAATCCTTAATAGAAATGTCAGACAGCCTAGAAACATTCTGTAGAGTGAGAGAGTAGTAAATGGAGGGGAATGGCCACCTGGCCCAGCAGGGACCACCTCTAATTCTGGGCTATGTGTAGATTCTTGAATGCTGCAGGGATCACTGACACAATCAATAATGATAATCATCATTTACCCTCAAAAAGGACAAAATTGGATCCAATTGAATTGGTGTTAGAGAACTCAAGTAATGACACTGTGTTTGGGGACAGTCATATCCTCAAGGTCATGCTACATGCATTCCAATCTTTCTAGTATCAGTTGAACCAAAGGGAGCTGGGTGAAGCACAGACTCCAGCAGAGCCTGGAAATATAGGCACCTTAGTTCATTTGTATCTCTGTTCTTGTCCCTGTGTGAACCCAGAGTTGCAGGCTTTGTCATAAGGAAGATGCTATATGTTGTGTTTTAAATCTCCAGGAGGGCAGCACCCTCACAGTTCATTTCCGCACCCCCCCCACCCTTGTGCATCTTCAATTCCTGTGAAGACAATGACCTACTTGCTGGCCCATTCTGACCCTGCTCACTGTCTCTTTGTCCCCACAGAATCTGTACCAGAACAGGTTTTTAGGCCTGGCTGCCATGGCGTCTCCATCACGAAACTCACAGAGCCGACGCCGATGCAAGGAGCCACTCCGCTACAGCTACAACCCTGACCAGTTCCACAACATGGATATCAGGAATGGACCTCATGATGGTGTGACCATCCCCCGCTCCACCAGTGACACTGACCTGGTCACCTCAGACAGCCGTTCCACACTCATGGTTAGCAGCTCCTACTACTCCATAGGGCACTCACAGGATCTGGTGATCCACTGGGACATTAAGGAGGAAGTGGACGCTGGAGACTGGATTGGCATGTACCTCATTGGTGAGTAGATTATCACCTTCAGCCCAGCTTGAGGGAAACAATGACTTACCCAGGCCCACTGACAAGGTGCCACCGAAATAATGATCTTCTGTATGTGGTTTCAGTGTTCAACAGGATATTATTCATAATTTGCTTTTATATGTACTTTAATGTTTTTTAAAATCTACAATATCATTTAGACACACAACTGAGTTAAACATCAGAGTCTGCCACACTGGAGACCATCAGGGCATTGCCTTGTTTTTCTGCAGACTGTATGATAAGGCACTGTTGCCATCTCTATTCAATGAAAGAAAATCATGACATAGCTGGATGTGTCATGGTTAAAAACAAATATCATTGCCACTTGAAATTTCTCTTCAAGTTGTAAATAAATGAATATCAAAAGCCATGTGTTCATAAGACCATAGTAACACCATTACCCCACCAGTGCACACACATCTAAGTGCAGGTAATTGTACTTTTCTTCCTAACACAATCATTTCATCATGACCTTCAAAATTCCTACTGCTTTGTATTCAGAAGACATGCTGGGATTGTATACACAGTCATGGTGCTGCAGAAAGTTGACTTGATTTACCTTAGGTAAAGTTTTATACTCAAAATTGTCAATGTTCCAGAATTGAAAGTTCATGAAAAGATTTTTTTAATGTGAGTTTTCTCAAGTCTGTACAGACAAACTAAATTTTACAAATAAATTGGACATTGAAGCAACTACTTTATAAAAGTGTCACCAGTCTCATTAATTAGTTTTGAAATAAAATCTTGCAAATTTGAAATTACGAAAATAAATTACATGAAAAATGTATTTTCTTTATGAGAAAGAAAGCGGGTGTGGTAGAAATTGATATGATTATACACAAGCCAATGTGTAAATTTTTTTGAGGGGGGGACACAAGAATCAATAGATCCAACACCAGGTCAATAGAGGCCAGGCCTTCTGCATTCAGTTGGCATAGTACATCATTTACATACTCAGGTGCACAACTCCAGATATAACATCATCCAATAGCAAAGGAAGTAATGGATTGTTATGAGTAGCTTACAACCTGGGCCATTATTATGGTAAAATTAAGGGAATCTTATCTCTCAGGAAAATATATTTGGTCCTCTTAAAGTTTCTGCCATCAGCTTGGTTAGTGTATTTACAATAAACGTATTAATGTAAAGATGAAGAAACATAACTTTTGAAATTGTTACACAAATAGTAGTTAACTAGATAAATAGGACTTCCAAACAGTAAAAATATAATGTTTTTAAAAATTAGTTCTTAAATGAAAGCAGACAGATCATTCTAGGAAAGACATTGTAAACTCACAGCCCACCAAGCATATTTTGTTTAGTCTACATGGTTTTGTTTTAAATTTGATTAATTATTCACATTTAAAAATGTAGAAATTTCACCAGCTTTCTAGTGTCTTTCACAAACACCCCAATTTGGCAGACTCAGCTTGTAATATCATGGGGCTCTAATCAGCCTGGTTAAATATTGTTGCCCCCTTTAGACTGGCCTGCAAACTTTAATTTTGTCAAAGTTCCCCCTCCCACCCACCCTCATTTTAATTTGGAATGTCACTTGTTTAACAGCTGAAGCAATTAGGTTTTTGTGTGTGAGTATACACACACATACACACACACACGCAGAGTTTGAACCAACTATTTACAAAGGTACCTTCCTACAGCTGATGAGTATTGACACCATTCCTCAAGTTAGGGAACAACTGGAAAAGGATCATGTTTGGGGAGAAGGTAATGAGCTCAGTGTGGAATTTACTGTTTATGGAACAAATGAGTTTCCATCATCCACAGCGAATAAACGAATGGTTCTGCAGCTCAATCATAGATTCCTGTTACAGCTTTAGATTAGCCTGGGAGTAGATAAGCTACCTTGTGGATTGTTTGTGGAAAAAGCACTAGAAAGTCCCTGTCAGAGAAAGGGGGTAGGGAGAGGCAGAGAAGAAACTCTAAAAGAAGATGGAAGAGGGTGAAAAGGAAGGACCACTAGGAGCTCACACCACACAGGACACTCTTGTGCTGTGAGGATACTGCGAAAAGGAAAGGGCTGTCAGCCACATCAAGTATCACGAAACTCTGTGAATGAATAAGATCTGGTGTTAACATGACATTTTGACTGAGCCAAAAGTAACCACAACTCATCATCTTGGAATCTTACTCTGACAGTTTGTTATTCTCATAGTAGCTACACATACATAACTGTGAAGTTATTTAATGCAGAATGCCAACACTTTCAGTAGCAGAACACTTCAAAAATGATTTTCCCATCCAAATTATCTGTGAATCTTAAAAGTTTATAATTTGTAAGTCTTTAGCAATTTATCTTCCAGATTTGCGGTGCCTCGCCAAAGCTCAAGTCATGGGTACAGATCCAGAAATTTAGGGATGGTAATTTCATTTAATCTGTCATTTCCAAATGAGGAGCTGCCAATTGAATGGCTCCTATGGCCACACAGCTGCGTCCCTGGCAGCAGAACTTACACTAACAATGGGAGCATGTTGGCATTCTGGTGCAACATCAGGTATGGGCCATTCCACATCAGTGGGCCATCAAAATGTCCAAGTAAGGCCAAGTAATGCCTTCAGCATTTTGTGACCTCTAGTACTCTCCAAACAAACATAATTTTCTTCTGTCATAAGAGGGTAAAGATATCATGCTTAAATATGAAATAAATATACAATTAAAATTAGGAAAATATAATTGAATAGGTAAAGTAGGTATAATATGTTCATAATCTGCAAAAATACCTTTCTTATTAATCATACTTTTAATAAACACATTCATTATTATACCATGCTACCCTAATTCCATGCTATAGTTTTTTCATTAATTTAAAACATAATGAAAGTAGAATACATTTATGCATTCAAAATTCTACCTATCAAGAAATAATAAAAATTAAAATTTAAAATTCTTCAAAATTGCATCATTGAAGGTTGCTGATAGACTATGCCTGGGAATGTACACTCTCTTTCAAATCTTCTGGATTTCTCTACCTGTGTGATATTAGAGACTATAGTATTTTTCAAATTGATTCTTTGGAATTTTTTGAGGCTGCTTCTGTGACCTCTACTTTCTTGATGTATATTTGTGTGTGTGTACTCCTGTGTATGTATATGGCATTGTGTTAACTGAACCTTATGCATACTGAAACTGTGACCCCAGTTGGTACAGCTCCATAACAAATGAGGTTACAAGGGTAAGAGTTACCAAAGGACCTACAAAGGGTGTAACTCTGATGTACACAGATTTCAGTTAAAAGGAACCTGTACAAAGTAAGGATCACCTCTCTCCTTCTCAATCTCTCTCTTTCTTTCTCTCTCTGTGTGTATATAGATAGATAGATAGATAGATAGATAGATAGATAGATAGATAGATAGACAGATGTAGATAGATAGATGTAGATAGATAGATAGATAGATGTACACATTTATAATAATATTTATATATGGGTGTCTATGTTGTCTGATCTTGTTCTATTATTTTTTGGTGCTGGGGATGGAGCCCAGGGTCTTGCACAATTTTGTTTCCTTATTCTCTCATTTTTTAATGAAGTGTGTTAAAATCTAGCAAAAACTTTTAATCTTTGTCCTCTATATTAGTCTCTTTTCTATTACTAATAAAACAGTAACAGAGACTGGGTAAGTTATAAAGGAAAGAAGATTTCTTTTGGCTCATAGTTCTGGTCCAAGATCAAAGGGCCAAATCTGGTGGAGTCCTGAGGCAGCACAGGGCATCACATGGCAAGAGATAGGGAGTACTTGTGTGCACACAGACAGGTGTATGCTTGTATGTGTGAGTCAACTTTCTATTGCTGTAACAAAATACCTGAGATGACCAACTTTTAAAGAGAAGATTTATTGGGGCTCATGATTACAATCCTTTGTTTGACCCTATTGTTTTGGGGCCTATGGTGAGACAGCACACAATGATGGGGAGCATATAGTGGAACAAAACTGCTCCCTCATAGCCAGAAAGTGGAAATAAGAGAAGAGGAAGGGACTATGGGCCCGCTTTTCACTTGAAGGGCACACCCCCAGTGGCTGAATGATCGCCAACTAGGCTCCACCTCTTACAGTCCACAACCTTCCAGTAGTACCAAACTGGGGACTAAGCCTTCATTACATGGTCCATTGGGGGATATTCAAGATCCAAACTTTTGCAGTGTGTTTTCTCCAGTCTCTGTCTCTCTCTCTCTCTTCTTGTAAAAGCACCAGTATTTCATCATGGAAGTTCCCCCTCATGACCTTGACTAGCCCTAATCACCTCTAAAAGACCCTACCTCTAAAAACCATGCTCAGATTAAGTGTCTAGTTCTTAATATTTCACAATGCAGATTAAGCTCCAACATGAGTTCTGAAGGAGAAAAACCATGTTTAAACCATAGCATCTACTTTCACATCTATAAATTATATATTTTGTAGATGCTGATGCTGTTTCTTGGGTATACGAATGTTCATGATATTTAGACCTTTTTACTCTGATTTATTATAGCTTATTATTTCAACTCACTGGGCTCCCTTATAATACTCTTTGCCTTGAATTCTGTTTTCTAAATGCTGAGATTGCTAGTATCTCAGTTTTCTTCTACTTCATACTTGTTTTCTGTTTTTCCTTCCTATATTGTCAATCCTTCTCTGTCTTTAAGTGTGACTCTTTGTGTGTGTGTTTTTATTCTGATCTGTGAGTCTCAGATTTTTAATTGGTTAGGATAGTACATTTACACTTATTGTACTTACTATTATATTAGGACTTCTTTTTGCCCCCTTTCTTCATATTCTTTATTTAATGTAATTTCCTTTGGTTTCATGTACATGAGGATGTATTTCTTGCCTTTTATTGGAATGATCTGTTGATTTACAAGTTATGCCTCTCTTATTATTCTTACAGTGATTGCATTCAGTTATCAACCAGTGGTTCTCAGCTGAGGTGATTTTGCCCCTCAGGAAACACTTGGTAAAGTCTTAAGCCATTTAAGGTTGTTGGATTGTTGAAGGTGCTACTGACATCAACTGGGGGGGAGTCCAGGGATGCCACTAAATCTGGTATATAGCATAGAATAGTCTGATAATAACAAATAGTTATCTAGCCAAAGATAGCCACAGTACCCAGGTTGAGAAACTCTAAGTCAGGCTCATATTTGTTCCCCTAAAGGTATTTATCACTACCTTAGAAGTTTCTAGTCTCTGCTTAGGAATCCAAGTATATTAGCATATTCTGTGCTATAAGAAGGCACTGGAGGTGAGAAGAGTATTGGAATAAGTGCTAAGGGCCAAATCATGGTCTCCACCACAATGACGAATGTGGCTGTAGACATGACAATATCAAAGCAGTATTTTGTTATCCACTCTTCTATTACAGATTAGGATGTGGAAAGCATAGCTACTTTCAATTGATTTCTTAGCGATATCTCTTCTTGTAACAGACTAGTTTTTCTGCCGGTATGGTTCCATATTCCTTTGGTCTTCAAAACTTTCATTTTTCAGACATGGGGACTTTCCTTTATTGTCTATATTCCTTATCTTTTCCTGTACATTTTGTCTTCTGGTCTCGTGATTTTCTGAAAAGTTTTCTCAATTAGATTTAACTTCCTAGTCCATTTTCCCTAGAATTTGTACAGTACAGTGGAATAGGGGCAGTGATGGACACACAAGTAGAACTCATGGACCGTGTCTTCTACATTGGTCAGTACTCCATGGGGGGAATTCCATGGTTAAATAAAGATGGAAGTCTCTGCCCACCTTGCCCCACTTTTAGAGATTCACAATGTATAATAAAGGTTTGAGAAGCCTGGAGTAGAGTGACTCACTTTATTTTGTTTAATCCAGCATTCCCTGCATTTTCTTGAGCAAAACAACACTTTTATTTCTCACTAGATTGTTCCAGTTTGGGAAATCATACACAAGGAGTTATGAGAAATTACAAACACAGGAACTCAGCCCTTACCCATAAGAAACATTTATTGCTCAGGGCCTTAAAATATAAGAACAAAAGTTAAAATTGTCTTTCTAGCTAGGTACCTGCACATAGAGTCTTCTAGAATGTTCCTTCTCCTTCTTCTTCCTCCTCCTCCTTGTACTTCACCTCCTTCTCCTCCTTGTTTAATTTTTTTAGAATTCTTCTTCGTGGACACCAATTCTTCAAGAACTGAAGTTTCCCTTTACATCAGACACCCTATTAGGATATAGAAGAGCTGAAGCTGTATTTCTCAGTCAAGAGAGAAAATGAATATTTGTTTTAAAGAAACAATCTGTATATGGGGTAAAAATGGGAGTTCATAACCCACTTGAATCAAAGTGTGAAATATGATATATCAAGAAATTTGTAATGTTTTGAACAACCAACAATAAAAAATTTAAAAAAAAATAAAGAAAGAAACAATATAAAGGAAAAGCCTCATAAAAAGAGAAAGGGACAATGATTTGTAGGACCTGTGCTGCCATTTTAGATTCCCTTCCTAGTACATGATAACAGCACTTCTACATCATGGGCTTAGAAAGGTGAAAGGCAAGTAGATTGTCCCCATATCCCCTTACCATTTTAGTAAAGTCATAGTGGGAGAATCCTTGGAGATTTTTCCAAGATTTGATTATCAGGAGGCATGAGTTACTCTGAGAAACCAAAGCCATGTTGTGCTTCTTCTGATGGGCTTAAGAGACCTGGGGGATGGATCAAGTGTCCTTTATAATTGATTATGAGCTCACTTGCCCATTCTGCTCTTAATGGCAGCAGTGTTTTGTTGTCCACTCTTCTATTACAGATTAGGATGTGGAAAGCATAGCTACAGTTATCATTTTTAAGACACATCAAGAGAAAATATATTCCTCATTTCTTAGGTAAGCTTCATTAGAACTTTCTGGCTAAAATTTTAATAACCTACAAAGATCTTTCCCCTATTATAAACTAGATGCAGGAGGTAGGATGTTACATACCAGAATAAACATCATCCAGCAAATGTATTCTTATTTTGAGGGACTTAATACATCTTTTTTGTGTTCTGTACAAAGTGCACAATGACTAAATTTTAAATAGTACTGGTGTAAGCTATTATTAATGGCTTTGCTCATTAAGTATCATGGGGATTTGAAATAGGATGCCCTATTTTTAGCCTAGGCTCTAGATAGAAATAGTGCTTATTAGATGGCCGACACTATTCTGAGACTGCTGCCTATAATAGTTCATTTAATACAGCAAAAATGTTAAGGTGGGTGCTAAGATTATCTCCATTTTGTAGTGAAGAAGCTGAGACACAAAAATGAAATAAGATCATATAACAATGATAGATGTAACCTCCTGCCTCAAGGGTGGCTGTAAATATTGCTCCCACAAAGAGATTTCTGCCCTGATGAAGAACATAGGACAAAGAGCCTCCAGGTAGACACCCAGGAACCACATTCCTCATTGTGGTGGAGACCACGATTTGGCCCTTAGCACTTATTCCAGTTCTCTTCTCTCTTCCAATTCCTTCCTGTAGCACAGAATACGCTAATACACTTGGATTCCCTAAGCAGAGACTAGAAACTTTTCTAAGGTAATGATAAATACCTTTAGGGAAGAGGTTGACCTCTTTGCAGAGATGGCCTAATCAAGAATACAGATTGTTTTGTTTCATGTGTTAGTTTCATGTGTCATGCATTTGCCAGTGTTATTATTTGTGCCAGGAAAACAGATACTTATCAAGACAAAGTGTCAGTCCCTTAAAATGTGTTATGCATAAAAATTGTACAACAAAGTGTATCTTTTTCTCTTTAAAATGTGTTATTTGGCCATTTTATCAGTTTTTTTGCAATTCTTCCCACCTACCCCCCTTCCTTTTCTCATTTGTGCTTCTACGGATTCCTTGATACTTAACCCATTTTTATAGTTTCTATATTCCAATGAAATTACCTGTTTTCCTAAACAAATCACCAAATATATTAGAAACTCCTGGGAACAAAGATCATGTCTCATTCACCTGTGTATCACCAGGGTTTAGCAATACTGAGAATGGAAAAAAGTATGCAGTGCATATTATCTAATACATGAATGAACATTCTTCTTCTAAATGTTACTGTTTATGAAAACCTGACCATATCTACTAAGGTGAATATTCAGGTGATCAGAGTGGATAAATTTAGGAATATAGCACCTCTTGGAGAATTGCCATAATGAGGCAAATTTCTACCTGGGTGTGAAACTCATTATATCTGTACTGAAGACCCAGGGAGCTAGAAAAATATTATGCTTTTTTGCAGAAATGAGGCAATTACTGTAAAAGACATATTATGCAATCATCTTAGTAACCCAAACAGGGCTGTAAGCACACACTGTGAATATAAAGACAGGTAAATTTTGCAAACAAGTGATCCTCCAAAGGATACAAACAGTTCTTGCTGCTAATGAAGCAGAGATGGTGCTCCTCTGCCCAGTCACCTTTGCAAAAAAGGGGCAGCTCAAAATGTGCAATCAACATAGTAGATTACAGGTGCATTTGCTAGTTTCTGTCATTTACTCCTCCCTTGAAAGGCTGAAGTTTTTACTACCCACCCCTCACTTTGCAGATGAGGAACCTGAGGCTTTAGACATGACAATATTGGTAAATGGCACAAAAATCCTCAAGCTTTCCTTTTTGAACATTATCATTGCATATTTTCTCAGTCCAGCCAAATGCAGGGTATCCTAAAAGGAAAAAGGACAGCCATGACCTGTTTCTCTCTCTGCAGAGCCTTGACTCTGGTACTGTCTTCAGTCTCAGATTTGGACACTCAAAACATGGTTTTCCCAGAAATTCAGATCCAGCTAGCTCAGTTGATTACTTTCTAGTGAAGTGAAAACTACAAAAGCCCCATAGAATCAAGGTAAAATTCATATCCCTAGCTTCATGTGCACTGAGAATGTGGGGTCTGAAACCAAGGAGGTGACAGTCAACTTGGTCTTTTAGGACCTGTTCACTCCAAGAATGTGTCATTTCTCTCTGGGCAATGGGCTTTAAGACATCAGCAGGTTGCAATGTGATGAGAAAAGAAAGAGCAGTAGATGAAAACCCACAATCACTTATTAGGTGCTCCCAGTACCTCCAAGCAGTAAGTTCTTCCCTACCTCAGCCCTCCCCACACCCAGCTTTATTTTCCACCCATGCAGCTCTTCTCATCCTTCAGTGGTCTCTGACTACCCTGTTGGACTTCTTCCTTGTCACTTTGTCAAAGCACCCTGTTCTCTTTCTTCATATCTCTTATTGCAAGTTACAATACTACATTTATTTCTTTGCTTTTTGTTTAAAAGTGTCTTCTTAATTGTTTGTAAGCTTCAATTTATAACCATATTGGTTTTGCCCAATACCATGGCCCTGCACCTTCCTCAGAATCTGGTAGATAGCTGGATCTTAACTGTTGAATGAATAAACGAATGCTTGAGTTCAGGAAGGCATGGGAAAATAAGTTCATGGATGAGTCTCTATACCAGATGATTATGCTGCCCAGGTCAGAGAAGAGATGATATGGTCAATGAGAACTGGCACCGAGATACAAAGCATGATTAAACATTTTCTTTATGTCTTATCCTCAATCTCAAATGAGATTTAGCTGGTAGAATCTTTTTGAAGAAGACTTTCTTTTTTATATATTCTAATTTGTTATATATGACAGCAGAATGCATTTCAATTCATACTACACGTATAGAGAACAATTTTTCATATCTCTGGTTACACAACAGAGTCACACCATTCATGTCTTCATACATGTACTTAGAGTAATGATGCCCATCTCATTCCACCTCCTTTCCTATTCCCATGCCCCCACCCTTACCTCCCTCCCCTTTGCCCTATCTAGAGTTCATCTATTCCTCCTATGATCCCCACCCTCCAATCCCCATTATGAATCAGCATCCTTATATCAGAGAAACCATTTGGCATTTGGTTTTTTGGGATTTGGCTTACTTCATTTAGCATTATATTCTCCAACTCCATCCATTTACCTGAAAATGCCATGATTTTATTTTCTTTTAATGCTGAATAATATTCCGTTGTGTATATACCACAGTTTCTTTATCCATTCATCTACTGAAGGGCACCTAGGTTGTTTCCACAGTTTAGCTATTGTGAATTGTGCTGCTATAAACATTGATGTGGTTGCACCCCTATAGAATGCTGTTTTTAAGTCATTTGGGTATAGACCAAGGAGTGGGATAACTGGGTCATTTAACCTACCTAGTTTTCCAAAGAATCTCCATACTGCTTTCCATATTGGCTACACAAATTTGTAGTTCTACCAGCAATGTATGAGTGTGCCTTTCCCCCACATTCTCATCAATACTTATTATTGTTTGTATTCTTAATAGCTGCTATTCTGACTAGAGTGAGATGAACTCTTAGAATAATTTTGATTTGCATTTCTCTAATTGCCAGAGATGTTGAACATTTTTTCATAAATTTGTTGATTGACTGTATATCATGTTCTGAGAAAGGTCTGTCCAGTTCCTTAGCCCATTTATTGATTGGACTATTTGTTTGGGGGTTTTTGTTTGTTTGTTTGTCTATTTTGTTTTGTTTTGTTTTGGTGTTAAGATTTTTGAGTTCTTTATATATCCCAGAGATCAGTGCTCTATCTGATGTGTATGTGGTAAAAATTTGCTCCCTTTCTGTAGGCTCTCTTCACCTCACTGATTATTTCTGTTGCTGACAAGAAGCTTTTAGTTTGAATCCATGCCATTTATTGATTCTTGATTTTAATTCTTGTGCTATAGGAATCTTATTAAGGAAGTCAGGGCCTAATCTGACATGATGAAGATTTAGGCCTACTTTTTCTTCTATTAGGTACAGGGTCTCTAGTGTAATTCCTAGGTCCTTGATCCAATTTGAGTTGGGTTTTGTGCATGGTGAGAGATAGGGGTAATTTCATTTTGTTGCATATGGATTTCCAGTTTTCCCAGTACCATTTGTTGAAGAGGCTATCTTTTCTCCAATGTACATTTTTGGTGCTTTTGTCTAATATAAGATAACTGTAATTATGTGGGTTAGTCTCTGTGTTTTCTATTCTGTACCACTGGTCTATCACTCTGTTTTGGTGCCAATACCATGCTGTTTTTGTTACTATTGCTCTGTAGTATAGTGTGTAGTGATGCCACCTGCTTACTCTTGGAGGAAGACTTTCATATGTGTTTTCATACATATTCGAGCCATTCAAAGTGCAATGAACTGTGATTATTTCTCTATTTCCAGCAAAGTTGAAGAACCAGCTATGTGATCATTTCCAGGAATGTTGGGTGGGGGAAAGATTCCTGCACTAAAAAGAGGTTGGTCCTGATGGTGTCTTAGGATGCTTCTAGCTCTCTGATTCTATGATTCCAGGTGTTTTTTTCTGCTGTGAGCTGGGGATGACATTCACATCCTTTACCCTTTTTTTCTTTTTATTTTCCCCCTCTAAATAAGCTATTGACTGATTTGTGTCTCTTCTCTACTTTTTGTGTGTGTGTGTGTGTGAATATAGATGAAGTCTTGTCTGAAAACTTTCTGGACTATAAGAACCGTGGAGTCAATGGTTCTCATCGGGGCCAGATCATCTGGAAGATTGATGCCAGCTCTTACTTTGTAGAACGTGAGTACTTTTACCATTCTTGCTCAGCAGACATGGCCGATGCAAAATTCAACTGCTCTGTTCTTTGTCTTGTGGTCTCACTTCCACCTAGAAATTTGTCATGTAAAACAAAGAAGTAGATTAAATGAGATCCTTAAAAAGACTTTTCAGTAGTGAGTAATGAGTTCTAGAACAACTGGGTAACAGCCATACAAACCAACCCAGAGGGCCACTCTAATACCAAAGAAAACTGTTCTTCATATTCATCAGCCTCTAGACTCTGGACGCTTTGGCTCATATCCCCTGACTTTTACTTCAGGCTTCTCCAATTTTGATGTGTGGGAGACCATATCTTCTCAACATGTTTCCTGCCTAAGTTTTACCTTTTCCTGATCCAGTAATTCAAGGCTTCTTAACCATTGCACCACTATGCTGATAATATTCCACACTTTTTTCATAACCTTTGGCTCTTGCCACAACTCCACAGAATGGGGATCACATGTTAGTAATGCCAGACAAGTTCTTTGACTCCTAATCTACTGACATTTCTGGGTGTATAAACTTGGTGTTGTTTATACTAGCAAAATATTATGCTAAGCAAAATAAGCCAATCCCAAAAAAACAAAGGTCAGATGTCATCTCTGATATGTGCATCTGAACACACAACAAAAGAGGGGTATGGGAAGAATAGAAGTTCAGTGGATTAGACAAGGGGAATGAAGAGAAGGACAGAGGGACAGTAATAAGAAAGACAGTGGAATGAATCTGACTTAACGTTTCTATGTACATATGTGAATCTCCACATCATGCACAATCACAAGATTGGGATCCTAATTAGAATCAGATGTACTCCATGCTAAGTCAAAATATACTGTACTGTCATGTATAACTAAAAAGAACAAAAAAATAATGATGAGAATATAAAAAGGGTCCAAAATCTGTACTAAGAAGTTATAATAAAACCATCTCTTTAAAATAACCGAGTGAAAGCATATTCAAACTGGGTTAAGGAGCAATAACCTATTAAAAAACAAAACAAAACAAAAAGCAAATGGCTTAGAAAGGGCATATTCAAAATAACTGAACACTTTAGAAAAGTGACGTTTTTAAATGTTCTTGTGCAAACTTGAAAAGATTCTTGTCCTCAGTCCACCTGCTGAATTAGCAGTGTCTTGTTTGGGGAAAATGAATGAAAGGGTGGATATTTACATTTTGTATATATATCAAATGAGTGACCAATACATTAAGAAACTGTTATTCTATTCTAATAATAGAAGTTGTCAAGTTATAAAAATTGACAAATTTAATTTGTCAAAAGCAAAAATTTACCAAGACAAAGTTTAATTGAGCTTGAAAATGATTAGAATATTAACTCAGGGGCACACATATATATCAAGTAAATTAAAAAATTACAATGAATAAGGAGTCTAAGGAGTCTAAATGCATTAAAAATTATATATCACATACTGTATAAATTTATATTTTTATGTAAAATAATTTTCAAAAATGTATGCTTGAAAATGGGCCAAATTAACAAGTAGGGAGAATTAGATTTTAAAATGTTCTGAAATAGCTATCATTCATTAACACATCAAGACATCAAAGGTTCTCTTGCTGTAATAAAAATGCAGAATCCAGGCCATTTTCCAGAAAGTTACAGAAGTGTTTGTTATGATCCAAAAATAAGATTCTTTACAACCTCCTGATGGCAATAAACACATTAACCTAATTGATAAATTATACTATCTTAAAATTAAGAATGATTTTGCTAACATTGAACATTGTCCAGATTTTATATATTGAAGTATAAAAAAAGGTCACTGTTTCTACTTGGAGATTAAATTAAAATAATAAAACAAAATGATAGTTTCCTTTTATTTTTATTCTTTTTTTCTCTTTTATTATTTATTTTAATGAGAGTGGAAGTATATTGCATATGACCTGGAATCTGTAATGTTTTAATAGCATATTTCTTTGGGGGTTATGATTCAATTTAGAAGCAGGTAATTGCTATTGATTTATACAATTTTTTAAATGGTCTGACTAAATCAGATTTTGAAAGTACCACCAAATTAGAAGTATTCTAAAAACATATTTTCTGTACTCTCCAAGGAGTTACATACATGATAAAAGACAAAAGAATCATTTCCTATTCTCTGGCATGATTTTTCCTTAGAGGGCCCCTGGGATCTGTCTACAGTAATAATGATGTGATATGAGGTCTGGAGAGATGCAGCGTTTAACACGATAAAGGAAGGAACCGGTGAAATTTTAACTCTACCCATCCTGATAAAATCCTACAGTGGTGTTTTGTTATAGTAATTCAGTGTTGATTTTTTACTACATGAAGTTGGACACAGCAGGCCAGTCTCAAACTTTCAGAAGGAGTTACAATAGGCCATGTGACTGCATATTCCTATCAGAAGTCTGGATCTCAGTCCCAAATCTGCTGTGTATCCCCCTGCTCATCAAACTGTAGTAAGAAGAACCAAGCCGTGTGGCTAGAACAACTGCTCACTAACACCAGTCAGGGATGCTCCTTCCTCCACCCACTCTTGTGTTCTTATCACTGTTTAGGCACCCCCTTCTCACCTCTGTCCAGGTATAAACAAAAAACTGGAGTCAGGTGACTGCTGTGCCTTGTCTTCCTGTGCTGTCCCTGGTCAGTACCACCTGTCTACTGATCCTGTCTCAATTCTCAAATCAGTTGATAAGAAGCTGAGGGGCTTTCAGATTCAACTGCTTCCCCATCTCTACCCTTGCTTTCCAGAGTGGAAAAGTGATCTAGATTCATACCAGATTCTCTGTATTTGTCAGAAGAATATACCTCGAATACTTTTTTCAGCACATCATTTCCCAATCTTTTTCCATTACATTATCCGTCTTAGTCTATTCAGGCAACCGTAACAAAACATCTTAGAGAGGATAAGTTATCAATAATGGAAATCTATTCATGGAGGCTGGGAAGTTCAGATCAAGGTACTAGCAGATTCGGTATCTGGTGAGGACTAATTCTCTGCTTCAAAGATTACACCTTGCTGTGTCAAAGAAGGGGCCAAAGAGGATAGACAATTTCATCCCCCTTTTTTTTAAAGAGAGAGTGAGAGAGATAGTGAGAGAGAATTTTTTTTAATATTTATTTTTTAGTTTTCAGCGGGCACAACATCTTTGTTTGTATGTGGTGCTGAGGATCGAACCCGGGCCGCACGCATGCCAGGCGAGCGCGCTACCGCTTGAGCCACATCCCCAGCCCCTTCATCCCCTTTTATAAGGGATTAATTTCATTTGTCATCACCCCCCACCAAGGCCCCACCTCTTAATACTTTAATATTGTCAATTAAGTTTTAGTTTTGGAAATTTCGGGGAATACATTCAAAGGATAGCATCACTCCAAATTGAAACAAAAACAGAAAAAACAGTGGTCCCTGATTATACGTAACAGAAAATCTAAGCTATTGATCCTACTGTAAGTTTTCAATGACACCTCTCTGAACATAGCCAGGCAAGAGTTACACATGTGGGTCTGACAAAATTGGCCTCATCATCCTCAGCTTCAGCAGATGGCTTCCAAGTGAGAAGTGGTGTCTAAGGGACCACTGTGGCTCATGGTCCCTTAGACTCTAAGCTTCTGGTTTCTTTGTCTATAAAATGAAGATAATATACTTCCCCATGAGGTGATTCCATGAAAACCACCTGAGAAAGCATGGGTGATTCTCCAGGCATGCATCTGGGACAGAAAGCACTCAGTAAACACCAACTGGACTGCTGTCATTACAAGGCTTTGGACTAGGAATTGTGCGTGTTGCTCCAACACAGCTCAGGGCAGGAATGTACAGTCAGCTTTGATTTCTGCTCTGGAAATAGACATCTTGATGTCTCAGTGACAACTGTGATTTAAATGGCTATATGCTGAGAATTTTCTGTGAGGAAATCCTTTGCAGCCAAATTTGGAGACTCAAGGACATTGAAGGAAAAGCAGGGCTCCAGAAGAACTCGCTGACTTCCTTTCATTAACATTTCTGACACATAATTTCTCCTCCATGGAAAGGAAGAAAGACTAGCATTGCAGGAACCAGAGGCAGCCAGCTCCTCATGAGATACAGGGAATTTGTCAGACCACAATCCAGATGGTCAATGTGACATGTTTCTAGAACCTTTTATTTGAATTTAGGCAGGTGTTCACCAGGACTATTCTACCTTTTGAGTCAATATGACCAGGACTGTACTATGGGCTTCCATTTTCAATCATATTTTATTATTTTTAGCAAGAAGTCTCAATTTGTGGTGCAATAATCATTTGGTCCATAGACTCTAAGCCCTTCAGAAGGTTAAGTCTATTAAGCATTGACCTGTGCAACATAAAACTGTGACAAATATACTGTTTCAGAGGCTTTCTATTAGGAACACGCATGACTCCTTATAAATATTTGCAAGACAACAGCTATATGTGTGTGTGTGTGTATACATATATCTTTTTTTTCTTTTTTTATTTTTATTTTATTTTTTTTACTGGTTGTTCAAAACATTACAAAACTCTTGACATACCATATTTCATACATTAGATTCAAGTGGGTTATGAACTCCCATTTTTACCCCAAATACAGATTGCAGAATCACATCGGTTACACATCCACACTTTTACATAATGCCATATTAGTAACTGTTGTATTCTACTACCTTTCCTATCCTCTACTATCCCCCCTCTCCTCCCCTCCCATCTTCTCTCTCTACCCCATCTACTGTAATTCATTTCTCTCCTTGTTTTTTTTTTATTCCTTATAAATATTTGCAAGACAACAGCTATATGTGTGTGTGTATACATATATCTTATTTTTAATTATATAACTCTATGGAAACCATGCTAAAGTGAAATCATGGTTAAAGTTGCATTGCATAACAATCATAAAGGAATTCCAGTATTGCTTATATTCTTACTTGTGTTCCTTAAATTTTGAGAAAAGTATTCATGGTTCACAGTAATACTCTTAAATTTTCTTTTTGATCAGTGACCTTTCACCACATGATTTCCCTGGTGTCCTTCCCACCTAATCTTCTCCAGAAGTCTACCTCTGATCATAACTACACTCATGTTGTCTTTCTTCTCATTTCCTTCAAATTTTGCTTTAGAAAACATAAAAGAAATAATCTTGCTAGGGAAAAGCCTCCTGGGGTGATAGGGGAACGAATCTAAGCTATAAAATCCATAATCATTCACTCGTTAGCAGACCAGAGTGAAAAGGATAGAAATATTCATACACTAATAATTTTGTCCCTTTGATATTATTACATATCATGTGATATCATATTATACATTTTGTGTGCTAATGGAGTATACAAAGAATATAAAAGTAATTAAAATTAGAATTGCTTAGAGATAGCTTTTTGGACTAGGTCTTCACAAAAGAGAAAGATTAAAGGGCATGGCACTGATAGGCAGAGACCTAAGCAGAACTGGGCAGAGGAGACACTTCCAAACTGTGAAGGATGCAGGGAGCTGTGACCATCTGGCATTCAGCTGAGAATTATGTGAAAGATCAAGGTGCTTAGATTTAATGTGACATAGATTACCATTGTTACTTTGTTTTTGTTTTGCTTTTAGTTTTAGGATAATGTGATTAAAATGGTACTATTTGTACCATGTAACTTAAAGAAAATGTATCTGCCTTTACTAACCACAGTAATCACAGCTATAGTTTGCAGCATGTGACAGAAGGCAGGAAGAGAGCTGAGAAGGCCTCTGGTCACTAGCTGGTCATCCTTTGGCTTTGAACCTAGCCGGCCAGAGGCAAAACTAAGAGCACAGTGTTTCTAACTGATCAGGGGAAATGAGACAGTGGGGCTGTGACAATGGAGGTCAGAGGTCCAGGTGGGAAGACAGAATACAGGAATAAGGGGACATGGCAGGGTTATCCTGAAACCGTTCAATGTGAGAAGCCAAACTGTTTCAAGCAATCCCTTCTTATCATGTCAAGTACTCCAATACATCTGGGGAGCATTAAAGTCAACCTTCAGTCCATGGGAGTCTCAGTCTCTGAGATTAAATAACAAAGAGTGACTGACCATTATTACAGAAAGATATAACCAAATGATTCAATTTAGATTCACAACAATACAAAAGGTAATTCTGGCTTCTTATCAAAATATCTCAGATTCTCCCAACAAGACGAAAACTCTTAACACAAATAAGTGGTCAAGATCCTGTTCACCCATGCTTAGACTTTCCTAGATTAACCTTGAGTTGCCATGCCTCTTAATCTGATAGGGCTGGAAGCCTCCTAGGAACTGTAGGGAATCACAGTTTCAGATCAGGAAATGAGAGTTTCATTCCTGCTCACCAAGGCTCTTGAATTCCACCAGGGATATGTTAGCCAACTTTCTATCTCTGTAAAGAAAAATCTGAAGGTTGGTGTTGTGGCTCAATGGTACAGCGCTGGCCTAGCATGTGTGAGGCACTGGGTTCAATTCTCAGCACCGCATAGAAATAAATGAATAAAATAAAGGTCTATCAACCACCAAAAAATATATATATTAAAAAAAGAGAAATATCTGAGATAAGTAACTTATAAAAAGAAAAGTTGGCTAACAGTTTTGGAGGTTCTAGTCCATGATCCATTGGCCCCATTCCTTTGGGCCTGTGGTAAGGCAGCACACCATAACAGGATGGCAGTGGTGGGGAGCATGTGGTGGAGCAAAACTGTTTGCAACATGAGCCAGGAACCAAAAGGGAAGAAAGGAAGGGGCCAAGCCCCTCTTCAAGGTCATACTGTTAGTGACCTCAGGACCTCCCACAGGCACCTTCTCTTAAAGGGTTATGGAGACTCCTAATAATACCACCATGGGGACCAAGTCTTCAACACATCCTCCTGTGGAGGATATTCAAGAATCAAACTATAGCAAGGAGAGACAGGCACAACTTCTTTCTGTACTTGGCTCTGGTGCAAAGATTGATCACCATCCATGAATTTTGGGTGAATTTGACCAGTGGAAAGGAAGGACTAGCTTTGGGGGGCCAGGTAGCAATGGAAAGTACTGGAAAGGCACTGAGGTGGAGAGTAGTGATGTGGTGAGTCTGAGGTAGGTAAGAAAAAAAATACTTAAAAAAAAAAAAAGAAATAATCTCTTGAGCTGGGGTGGTAGCTCAGTGGTAGAGCACTTGCCTAGCATGTGTGAGGCACAGGTTTGATTCTCAGCACTGCATATACATAAATAAAGATCCATTGTCAACTAAAAAAATATTAAAAAGAAAGAAAGAAAGAATCTCTTTTCAGTAGTAGTTGTGAGCCTCCATCACAGCAAGAAGATTTGATCCAAAGTCAGGACAGGGAATGCAAGAGAACCAACTCTAACACCTTAAACTATGCAGCAATACAATACATGTTCTCTTAAATTATTCAGAAACAGCTACTTCATTGTGTAGGAATAATTATATAACTTTCCTGAGAATTGTATCTGTAATATATTGTAAGTAAATGTTACATGTGGTATATAAAATGTTACATGTGGTATATAAAAATCTATTAAAAATAATATAGAAGGCATCCAAGTTAGGAAAGAAAATAAAACCAAGTGCCATTTGTTTTCAATGAAGTTTCAAATCCAGTACCAAGGAACTGATGCCTTAACTTTTGAAGGAGATGGCATCCTTTATTTATTGTTGCAAAAACTTCTTTAATAAAAAGGATTTTTTAAAATTTTAAAAAAGAAAAGAAAAATTCTGGGGAAGGATCCTGTGGCCCAGAGGTTCTAGGCAGTGTAGATATGGGCCTACAGAGCACAGAAAGCTCATGAAATGTGCTCTATGAAGAAACATCCTGATTAACCTTGCATTCTAGACATTTTATCTTGGCAGCAATGTGGAAAGTGCACTGAAGTGTCCTAACCCTGTAAGCCTAAGACCAACAGGAACTATGGCATAAAAACAGGTGAGAAATAAGGAGCCCAGTAAATGAGAAAAAATGGAAGAGGATGAATTAGAAAGAGGCTTAGGTGGTATCTTAACATGGTTTGGTGAGGAGCTGGATATGTGTGTGAGGGAAGAGTAAAGTCGTAGAAGGAGCATTGGCCTGGTTATATAGCTCATGATCCTAGTCTAAAAAAGACATCTTAATTCAAATTAAGATGTCAAATTGAGGTTAAAGTGTCTCTGGGGAAGAATGCAGTAGTCAGGTAAATGGCCTTGGGTGCTCATGAGAAGGACCTGGCTTAGAAAGAGATGGGAAAGGAACAAGTGATGTTTGAACTGAAGTACTTTGTTTAGGGAGAGCATAAAGTAGTGTTTCTCAAAATGTGGCCTATTGAAAACTGCAGGGGATTCACACAAGTACTTATTGGATGTGCAGATTCTATAGGCAAGAGCCTGGGTTTAGCTATTTGTGGTTAGTAGCACCATGGAAGAACCTAGGAGGGACCTCACTGTGCTTTCAAATCCATGACCAGAGAATAACAGTCATTGTGTTAGTCAGCTTTCCATTACTAAAACAAATCCCTGAAACAGCATGATGGGTTGAGGCCCATGAAGAGTCAGAAAGGATCATGATCTAGAAAATGGCTGGGGAGTCAAGCCTTTTCCAGAAGCACTTAACCAACTAGGGAGGGGATGCCTGGAAATATGGGTGGAGCAGCTGGAAGGTGTAGGATAGAGATGAAGAGGTGGGAAGAAATGTGCTTCTGCTAACCACTCTACAGTGCCCTTTTCTTAACACGAAGGGAAATAATAAGAAATTGGAAAAACATAGGAGTGATTTTAATCTATGCAAACATGATAAACTTAGAACTCTCAAAAAAAAAAGAAAGAAAGAAATTCTCTCCATCCCTCTCAAAGCACTCTATACACAAAATAAATCTCCTTTACACAATGTTTAGCCAAGGTTGCTGAGGTCCTCCTTATCTCTGACCCATAGAAGGTTTCTACAATATAAGGAGAGAGAATTATGCCTGTTTTTATTTTTATAAGATGGGTACACATGATAGCTTCCTCTGAAGGCCTGTGGTAGGTGAGGGCAGCAAGAGGCCAAATTTGGTAGGCGTGTATGTGGGGCAGACAGAGGACACTGACCTACCTAAGATGCTGTGTCTGGACCTGCAGCCAGGTGGGTAAGGCAGTGTCTGAAGGGCATGGCAAGCTGATCACCACAGTGTCCAATTAGACAGACAGACGTAGCAGATGGGAACAAAGGTGGCTCCGGTCATTCCAGGAGGGTGACCCATGCTCATCCCTGGGAATCTGTACATAAGCCACAAGATCTGACCCTGAGCTATGGTGTAGGTTAAGGCTGTTATCCTGAGTAAAATGATAATAGTAATTCCAGCACCTAAACATCTCTGTTTTCCTGATATCTTAAGCATCACCCTAAGGACATTAAACATATTGCCCCATTTAATCTTTATAAAAATCCCAAATAGCTGATCTTTGTGGATGAGGGACCTGAGCTACAGGAAGTTAGTACAGCTGGTGCAGTAGTCACAGGTAACACACAGTTGGTAGGACAAGGGTTTGAACCTAGGCAGTTTTCCTTCAGAGCCTGTTTGTCATCCCCATTATGTCCCCATAAAACCAAGGTAGGCCAGTAAGGGCACCCACTGCTAGGATGGAGATTTGGTGCAAAACCCCAGTCTTATGGAGGGTCAGGGTGCTGCCTTATATACTGGAGATAACTTTGAAGTAGGAGTTATTCCTGGGGTTTTACCTCCCTAGTATGGTTGGAAAGGAAATTATTTGGATGTGAGATTGGGAAACCCATTCCTTACTGTGCTATCAAATCCATGACCAGAGAATACAGTCATTGTGTTAGTCAGCTTTCTGTTATTCAAACAAATCCCTGAGTTAATCAACTTATAAGTAGGAAAGATTTATTTTGGCTCACAGTTTGGGAGCTTTCTGCCCATGAAGGATTAGCCCCATTGCTTTGGGTCTGTGGTGGCATAGTGTGGTGGGAGTGTGGTGGGGAGGAAGCCTCATGGCCAGGTGTGAAAGAGACTATCCCCTTAAAGGGGCACATCCCCAGTGACCAGAAGACTTCCCACTAGGCCCCAGCTTTATTTTATCATTATTATTATTATTATTATTATTATTATTATTTAGTTGTAGATGGACAAAATACCTTTCTTTTATTTATTTATTTTTATGTGGTACAGAGGATCGACCCCAGTGCCTCATATGTGCCAGGAAAGCACTCTACCACTGAGCTACAATGCCAGCCTTTGGCCCCCAGCTCATAAAGCTTCTCTTACCTCCAATACTGCATCAAGCTTGGGTCAACACCTTTAACATATACGCCTTCGAGAGACATTTATCCAAACCATAGCAATGGTAAAGATATATTTAAAACCAACTGCTGGAAAGGAGATCTGGAAGAAAATTTGAGATATTTAATGCATAGCCTTCTTCCCAACCAGATTATTCCAAGAGCTCAGAATGCCCACCATAAAACGGTGAAGAGAAAGTCACATTAAAAGACAGGCTACCCAGGATTTTCATCACCTTCTCACACATAAATCCAGAATCTCTTTCACTTTGATGTAGTTGTTATGTATGAATTCTGTTTGCATATGCATTTATAAAACTACTTATTCCCTACAGAAAATTTGAGGAAAAGATCAAAGCAAAAACTCATCCATAATTTCAACACCTAGATACTATTTTAAAAGGGTTTTTTTTTATTAATAGCATCTATCCTTAGCGGGACTTAATAAATATTTATTCAATTAAAGAATTAATTAAGCTAGTGCTTGATATTTTGGTGTAGGAAGCATGATACTTAGACTCAAAGACAACAACCATTAAGTCTAAGTTCCCACAAATGGTTATTGAGACGAAAAAGTTGAATGTCACTGCTAGAAGAAGAAATATGGTGGAGAGAGGGGGCCAGGTAGTCTCTGGGTCAGACTTATGACAACAGAGTATGATGAGAAAAATGGAGTTAGTTGACTGCCCTAATTTCTTGTAATAAGAAGATGGCAGAGATAGCAGAGGATTCTGCTCTCTAGAAGATTTGGCCCAATCTACAAGGGGAAACCTGACCAACCAGTTTAGCAACTCCTCCTCCTTCTACTGGAGCCAGGAAGTAGATGTTGAAAGAACAGTGAAAAAGTGGGGAACTGGCATCCTTTATTCCACACCATTCCCTACTGACACTGGTCTCTTTTGGCCTGCTGAACTTCTCAGCCAGGTCAATGCTTGTGCACTTTGCAGATGTTCTTGGTGAGGACAGATATACCCAGAATATCAGTCCTAGCCACACACCACAGCTACCTTCCCAAGCACTTGTCACTGCTCCTGTGCTGTACTGGGGGACAATTCAGAGGTTATTCCCAGGATTTTTTTTTTTTTTTTATCAGCCAAGAAGGTCGCTAGTCAACTGCAAGACCATTTTCAAATTATACAGCTGCATTGTCCCCTCCAGCTTTGGACAACCAAGTAAGAGTTCAGAGCCTGAATAATGTAAAAATTAAAAAAAGAAAAAACTACCCCTAAAATCTTATTAATACAGACTTTACTGCCTGATTATCTCATTTTCCCCAAATTCCAAAGTTGATATGTATGTTAGTCAGTTTTCCATTATTATAACAAATGCCTGAGAAAATCAGCATATAAAGAGGGAAGGTTTTCTTTAGCTCACAGGTTTAGAGGTTTCAGTCCATGATCAGTCAGCCCCCATTGCTTTGGACTAAGGCAGCATATCACAGGGGAAGCACACTGTAGAAAGCTAAGGAGCACAGAGAGAGGAACAGTAAAAGGCTAGGGTCCCAGTATTCACTTTGAGGACACATCCCAGTGACCCAAAGACCTCCCATTAGGCCCCATCTCTTCAAAGTTCTTCCACCTCCCAACAGTGCCTCTCTGGGGACCAACCCTCCAATACCTAGACCTTGGGGGGCATTTGCCATCTGAAAGACAAAAGTATGGTACAAAGAATAGGGCAAAACCCATCACTACCATTCTCCAAAACACAAACAACCTCATCCATCCTAGTAGTTTGTAATCAAAGCCTATTTTCCTCTTTTCCAACAAAACCAGAGTTTGCAGAGCCTGGTCTGTATTTAGACCTACCCTGCTATTGCCAGCTGTGCTACCTGAGGGAAGCTTCAGACAAAAAGCAGAAATTAAAAAGGAGGAGAGCATGTTTGTTTCCATTTTATCAGAATGAGCACTGGTCCCTTCCAGGTTACTCAGGGACGACAAGCTTAACATTCAAACCAGGGAACTCATAAGTGAAAAATTGTGTCCTTATACCTCCCAAATCCTTGGGTGGAAATACAGTTACGGATACTGCACCCTCTACCAGAGAAGGGTATATGAAACACTCCTATTTTTATACAAAGTTCAGAAATTCAAACCTATAGACTCAGCCTTTTCTGAGTATTCCCCTCTTATATATCTCTAACCCCCAATCTCACTCTCCATTAGTGTGTAACCCCAAGAAAAGGGGCTTCTTCCAGAACATAAGTTTCTATCTCAAAACATGAATCTCTAGTGGAAATCAAACTTTAAATCCTGGCTAATATTTTGCCAATGGAAAAGAGAAGTATTAAAAGAATATGAAATATTGTTCACAGAGACAAGTAGATTATGTCAGTCCTTTATAAGCAATCAATAATAGAAGGAAAAGGAAAGAAGTATGAGAAAGTGGGAAAAATAGTAGTCAAAATAATCTATGATTAAGCCTCACCCTTTCTACTAGCTAGTCACAAATGGCTCCCAGATTGGAAATATAAATAAATTAATTAATTTATATATAAAAGTTTAGGCAATTCAGTATTTAAAATAAACAGTCATATCAGAACCAGTAAATAGAAGCCTTAGGTATGGGACATTGATGAAGTGGCCACAATGACCTTACAACCTCACTGCTGTGAATTGAATGTTTATGCCCCTCCCCCCACTGATTCAAATGATGAAACCTGTGTTAGTCAACTTTGTGTGAACAAAGTACCTGACAAGAGCAACTTAAAATAAGAAAAGTTTATTTGGGGTTACAGTTTCAAAGGTAACTGTCCAGGGTCTGCCAACTCCATTGCTCTGTGCCTGAGGCGAGGCCGAAGGGTGTTGGCAGAAGGGTGTTGTGGAAAAATCTCATGGCAGCCATGAAGCAGAGAGAGAGGAAGGTACCCAGGAGATGATAAACCCTTCTAGGGCATACTCTCAGTGACCTACTTCCTCCAGCCAGGTCTATCTCCCAGTAGTCTCTCCAGCTATCAATGCATTAATCCATCAAAAGGATTAATCCACTGATGAGGCCAAAATCTTCATAATCCAATCATTGCCTAAAAGCCCCACCTCTGAGCTTTGCTGCATTGTGGACCATGCTTTCAACACATGAGCTTTTAGGGGATATTCTAGGTTCAAACCAAAACAAAGCCCTCATCCCAAAAGTAATGGTATTTGGAGGTGAGTGGGAGATAATTAGGGATGGATTAAGATCAGGAGGGTGGGTCCTCATAATGGGATTAATGCTTCTATGAAAAGGGAAAGTAAAATATGACCCTTTTCTCTGTCCTGTGAGGACAAGAAGACAGCCACCTGCAAACCAGAAACAGAGCCTCACCTGAAACCATATATATCAGCACTTGATCTTACATTATTTCCCAGCCTCCAGAACTAGAAAATAAACATTTGTTGTTTAAGCCATCCAGTCTAGGATTTTCTATAGCAGACCAAACTGACTTAGACACCCACGAAGCAAATTCTTAAAAAAATCTGGACTCAAAAAAAAAAAAAAAAAGATCCAGCATTCTTCCTCGAGTTTTCTGAAGGGAAAACCTTTTTCTCCAACCCCAGCTCACTCCTATTCCATGGGATTTTCATCAGCTCAGTCCCTGTAGCTCCCTATCTCTGCACTGGATGACATTTGTGGGCAGCGCTCTAAGACCCAATGGGAGAATACAAAGAAGAAAGTGATCAACTGTGCTGCTGTCACTAGGGTGGGAGAAGAAGCCAAGGGATCCAAAACATGTCTAAAGGACCAGGAAAGGTACCCCAAGAAACACTTGTAGGAAATAAAATGTCTGCAGATCCAAATAGACAGGTGGGAAGATAGTGCAAATCTTACAGATAGTTCCAAACTGACAAGTGGGCAGCAAGCTAAGCAACACCAGCAATAGGGGAAGGATCTCACAAAGCCTGTGATTCCTGCTATCTACAGGAAGTAGAGGAGTAGGGACATAGTGAACATTGGGATATTTGTGTCTGCTTTAGGACTGTTCTCTAATGATCTCTTCTTACTGGAACTAAAGAACCCCTGCCAACACCTCCCACACAAGCAAGATCTTGTCACCTCTCCTACCTCTGCACTTCCACCCAGGACAGTTCTGGGTCATCTGATACACTCATCATCAAGCCTGACCAGAAAAAAAATATGTTTGGGGACACCAAGGTGAAATCTCCAAGTCAGCCAAGTGACCTGCACATGATGGACAGCATACCAGGAAAAGCATGTGCTGTTTCCCAAGGTGTACTGGATGGTTTGAGTACCTGATTCCTCACTTTTTATTCTCAAAGCCTGACACTGATCTGTGCTTCACAGCATCTGTGTCAACAGACTTTTCCTGGATGGCCTCTTCAGTACAGCCTAATAGTGAAGACACCTTCAGTTCAGAAATGCTTTTCCTAAGGGTCAACAATTCCAGCAGACTCCAAACCTACAAATATTTTTTCATGAAATTCCACACCAATGGAACCTGTGTTAGTCAGCTTTTCATTTTGCTGACCAAAATACCTGACAAGAACAACTTAGAAGAGAAAAAGTAAAGGTTCAGTCGGTGGTCAGCCAACTGCAGGTCTCTGGGCCCAAGGTGAGGCAGAGCATCATGGAAGAAAGGGGTGGTACAGGAGATCTGCTCACCTTATGGTAGCCAGAAAGGAGAAAGAGAGAGACAGAGACAGAGCCAGGAGAACAAGATATAAACCGCAAGGTCATACCCCTAGTGACCTACTTTTTCTAGCCCCACCTGCCTAACATTATGACTCAGTTAATCCACTCAAATTATTAATCCGTCAAATGAATTAATTTAATGATTAGGTTACAGGTCTCATAAACTAATCATTTCGCCTTTTAACATTCTTGCACATGAGCTTATTAGGGGACTACCTCATATTCAAACCATAACAGAACCCAATGTACTTTTTTAGAAAAGACTTGCTGCAAAGGCTGCATTTTCCATGCCAAGGTCCCCCCCACCCCCACATCCTGTTACTATATCCCAGTTCTGAATCAACTGCAACTGGGAAAACAGCTGCCAATTCAATATGCAGCATGCCAGATGGCCTGGCATTTTTATGCATGCTTTAACTTACCAATCCCTAATTACCAGGGAGCCAAAACTGGTGAGTGGGCTTTCCTGAGGCTGGAACAGCATACATGAATGTTTTTTTACCAGCAAGATTGTTTTCCCAAGAAACGATTTAGCCTCACCTGCAGCTGACCAAATTAGTCCTGACTGAGCATCAAACAGTAAAGTTTAATACTGTCTCCTAGAGTCCAAGGAAAAATTGATCGGGGGCAGAGGAGAGGCACCCTGAGATGAATTGGGGAATGGAGGGATAAAGAAGTCTCATTCACTGGAGGGGATTCCTGTTGCTCCTCTCCAGAGAAGCCCACCCCTGCATATTGTGCCTGTCTTGCATCCTGTTGGGCAGTTCAAGTAACTTACTCACAACGTTAAAGCATAGTTCTCCATAAACACCTTCAGGACACATTCCCACACACTTCTGCATGACCAGTGACCCTAACACTGTTAACACTTCAGCCTTGTTAAATAGGTCACAAGAATATTGGTGATCACAATTCAGAAATGACACCCTACTTTGAACTACCACCTGGAACCTCCAGGTGACATAACCAGATCACCCAACAGATTGCTGTAACCCCCTCAAGCTCCTGAATGGTCATGGACTTGAGCCCTGCCTTCTTCATGGGCCTATTTATCAGACTTTCTGAAGCAGCACTTTCATTCATGGTTCTCCCTTTGATACAGTTTTAGAAGGCAATACTCAAAGCCCTCTCCCTGGCAATAAGCCCTTCATTTGAAATGTCACACTGAGATTTCTTCTCTCCTACACACACACACACACACACACATACACACACCAAAAAGAAACAAAAAACAAAAACACTTCCCTAATGTATGTATACCTTTGTCCCAATTTTTTCTTGAACCTCTTTGGAGCACTAATGCAGAAAAAGTTGTTAGTTAATATCTAAGGAATGTATGTGCTTCCTAGAAAGACCCCTGGACCACCCTCCAGCAGGTCAAGACTGACTGAAGACATTCGTATTCAGCTTAGGATGTGGGGAAGGATCTCCATATGGCCCTTTTCCCTTCATGCCAATAGTGAGTGATTCTTTCTACTTTCTGGAGCCCTATAATATGATCGCTTGTCAGCCCTATAAAGCATTCTGGTTTATGTGTCTGACCTCAGTTCCATTAAACTCAGTCCTCTACCATCTGTCCATCCAAGACCTCTCCATCCACTTGGATTGACAAGCAGGGATCTACTCCAGTATTGCAGGGTTAGAGATTTTTGTGGCACTAGACTTCATGGTGGTATCATTGCCACTCCTTTTCCTGGCCTTGGGGAAATTTTTGAATCCCTACCTCCAAACTGAAAGCCCAGGGAAGGCTTAGAAGTGTCTCACCTGGCCAGGTCCAGGGTAGGGGATGGCAGTGTCATGGTTATGTGATATTCATTTTTCATTTCTTAATGTTACTTATGTCCTCTATATTCTCTCCAGGGATTTTTTATTAGTCTTTTCAAGGCCCAGCTCTTAGTTTTCTTGAAATTCTATATGTTTGTTGCTGTGTAATTCCTTTCTGCTCTTTTTGATTATTTTCTTCTTTCTGCCTTGCTTGGTTGTTCTTTTAATTTGTTGTTCTTTTTCTAATTTCTTCAGATTGCTGCTTAGCTCATTGGTTTTCACCATTCTTCTTCTCCAATGTATGCCATAAGACTATAAATTTTCCTCTAAGCAGTTTTTATTTTGCTTTATTTTGGTGAAAGTCATAGAAGCACAACACACACAGAAAAGTACACAAATTTAAATGCAGAGCTTATGAATTTTCAGAAAGGGAATTCTTCCATGTAAATAGCACCCAAATCAAGAAGCAAAACTTTACTCCAGTTTTAACCCTTTCTATTTCTCCTCATCCATCTCACACATCTGCACTCTGTCTGGGATCATTTTTCTTTGAAGAGGAAAGGGCTCCCTTTAGTGTTTGGTTGTTTGTTTTTAGTTCTTCTGTGCAGGCCTGCCAGAGATAAATCCTCTTGGTTTCTGTTTGTCTGGAAACATCACTACTTCACTTTTATTTTTGAAGAATGATTTCATGAACTATGTAGAATTAATTCTAGGTCAGCTGTTTCTTCTTCAGCCCTTAGGAATGTCATTTCTCTGTCTTCTGAAAAGTCAGTGGGAGTCTCTTTGTCATTCTTTTGAAAATAATGTGTTTTTCCCCCTCTGATGCTTTTAGGACTTTTCTGTCTTTGGATTTCAGAATTTTAACCACCGTGAGCTTAGAAGTGGCTTTGGTTTTTAACCTGATTGGTAATCTATTACCTCCTTTAACTGGTTCTCTGTAATTCCAGTTACATAGGTCATGATCCCTACGTCCCTTTTTCTCTCCTCTATATTTTCCATCCTTTCTCTCCTCTCACTTCTTTCAGTCTGGATATTTTCTGTTGACTCATCCTCCATGGACTAACTTTCTGCTCTATCTGATCTGCTACTAAACACGTATATTAAATTCTGAATTTCAGCTACTCCGTTTTTCATTTGATTCTTTTCTATTGGTTTTAATTCCTGGCAAAGTATATACTTATTTATCCATTTATGCATATATAAATCATAGTTTCTTCAAAGTCTTTGTCTGATGACTTTATCAAGATCCTGTTTCCATTTTTTCCACTTGTTTTTTAGTTTTTGCTTCTGTTTATCACTATACTTTCTACCAGATACCATACATTGGATGTAGAATATTATAGTTACTTTATGTGATGGCACCTTCCTCCAGAGAGAGAATATTAATCAGTTTTTCATAGCAAGATACCTGAGGCAGGCTAACTTTATAAAGGCTTATAGTTTGAGAGACTGAAAAGCCAAGATCATAAAGCCCCATTAGTGCAAGACAACACCATGGTGGGAGTGCATGTGGAAGTGAAAGACACATCTCAAAATAGAAAGGCAGAGAGAAACGAGAATCTGACAATCTGTTCCAAGGGTAGGCCTTTCATTGAACTAGAGAACCCTTCCTAAGCTCCACCTCTTCAAGATTTCACACTGTCTCCCAATATCACCATCCTGGGATCAAGCCTCCAACACATGAGCCTTTGTGGGACACACTCATGCCACATCCAAACCAGAGCAGAAGATTTCACATTTCTCCAGCTCAGCAATGGGGGAACTGATGGCCTTAGTCCAATAAGCAAGTGAGCCAAATGAAGAGTAGTCCAGTTTTAATAAGGCTTAGTCTCCCTCTGGCCTACCCTGTTCCTGTGGACTCCTCTCTAGGATTTTCATAGACAGCGAGAGTTTTTTACCACGGGCCCCTCCCTGGCAGATTTCAATATCAGCAGATGGGAAATTTTGCCTCTACTTGTTTGATATTTTCATGATTATATCTTTAATCTTTTACCCTCAAGGCACCAATACGTCTGAGGGAAATCTAGCTGAGAAAAGCTAGCATAAAACTCGGAAAATTCTGGTCTCACATGACAGCTACCAGGGAAAAGAGGTTTCAGGTTATCAGCTGTGGTTCACCTTCCCGAATATTTAGAACTGGTCACTCCCATTTCTTTCTTTCTTTTTTTTTTAATTTATTTATTTTTTTAAATTTTTTATTGTTGGCTGTTCAAAACATTACATAGTTCTTGATATATCATATTTCACAATTTGATTCAAGTGGGTTATGAGCTCCCATTTAAAGTACATACAAGAGGAAGTGAGGGGAAGGGGAAAAATAATATAAGGGGGACAAACGAATGTCAGTAGAGGGGGCAGAGAGAGAAGAGGGGAGGGGAGGGGAGGGGGGGGGAGGGGGGGGGGGATAGTAGAGGATAGGAAAGGCAGCAGAATACAACAGACACTAGTATGGCAATATGTAAATCAATGGATGTGTAACTGATGTGATTCTGCAATCACTCCCATTTCTTTAGAGTGCTTTTAAACATTTTGTATTGAAATTGGCTTATCTACTTAGCAGTTGAAACAGTAATATGCTACAACTACTCTATCCTAGCAGGAAGAGAAAGTCTCTAATTACCTTTTAACTCCACATGCAATGACCTCCAGATCAGAAATTCTGTCTGAGAAATGTAGAGGGGTTACAGTAATCAGCACTTGAATTGGAAACAAAATACAATCATTAGATTGTTTTTTGAGTTTGGAATTGGCCCTCTGGCACCTAAAATAAGTGTTTACTATAAATTAAAGTTCCAGTGTCATTTCACACAATAGTTTATTGTGAACAGTTTTACCATATTAAAATCATTAACATGGGATTTATTCTTCTATTCCAAATAGGAAATTAGTCAAATAATCCACAGTCCTTCATGCTAAAAAAAAAAGTCAATTATCACAATTACTTCAAAAAGAAGTTGTAATTAAGCATATTCATTCATTATCAGATAGCTCATAATGTAGCTATTAGAGAAACACAACTATCACATGCGTATTTTTGTGAGTTAGGTAAATGTGAAATACAAAGAGATGCAAAATCTCTGTTTATTCAAAATTTATGACATATTTTCAGTTATTTCCCAATGTAATTTAAAGTTAAATTAAGATGGCCAGCCCTTAACATAGCATTCTAAATCATATAAGTTTGGGAAGTGCAAATTTAAGTAAGATGATTTTTAAGCAAGTTTTGACAAATCAATATGATACCATAAGACTCAGATATTTTTTGTTTTGTTTTTGTTGTCGTTATTTTGGTACAAATTAAAATGGCTTTTAAAATTACATATTTTTTTCTTTTAAATGAGTCATTCAGTACAACCTGCTAAAATTAAATGTGTCATAAAAGATAACTCTGCTTATTTCTGGTGTGGCCCAAACCAGAGCCTGAGGCATGAGAAGCTTTAGAATTCTGCCTTATGATGATCCAACAAGCCATTTCAATTTTCAATTAAAATAAATTTTTCAATATTAAATATTTGCATTAATAGTGAAATCTTCAGTGTTAGATGTTGTGTGAGTCAATGTTCCATTACTGTAACAAATAACTTAAGATAATCATAAGAAGGAAAGATTTATTTTGGCTCACAGTGTCAGAAGTTTCAGTCCATGGATAGTTGGCCCCATTACTTTGAGACCTGGGGTGAGGCAGCACATCATAGTGGGGGCAGGTTTTTCTGCTGCCTGCTCATCTCATGGTGGTCAAAGGGAAATGAAAAAGAGGCCCAAGTCACAATATCCCCCTTGAGGGCACACCTCCAGTGGCCTACCTTTCTCCCACAAGATTCCACCACATCAAACTGGGGACCAGGCCTTTAACTCTGGCCTTTGGTGGACAGTTAAGTTCCAAACTATAGCAGAAACCTTATCAACAGACGCTAATGCATTTATTTGAAAGCCCTTCACTCTTCCTTTTATTTGGATCAAAAGTCACAGCTGTTCTCTAAGCTGCTTATTTCTTAAAAATCAATTTAATTCATATTTATTTTGTTAAAAATACAAATGAGTATAGTGCACACAGGAATAGACTGGAAAGTCTTAAGTTTTCATATCATTAATATTTTCTCAAAAGTGCTGCTCTTATTATTTCCTCTTACTGAAATCAAATATCCTTCAGGTTCAATTTCATTTATATCTTATTCTTTCCTTGCTTCTTCATCTTTTTGAGCATTTGAAATTATTATCCTTTCCATTACTCCTTCTAGATAACTATTGAGTATGCGTCTTTCACAGGGATTATAACTTCTTGAGATAAAATTGTTTTTCTTGGATTTTGAGGACATAGTTTATATTTGTCTCACGACTATTTTGCAAATGAAATATGATTAGAATTAAGAAGAATGTTACCCTGTAGATAATTTGGTTTGTCTGCATAAATAGGTGACTTCACAATGGAAGACATCTCTCCTCTGTGCTCATCGACATCTGTCTGGTGCTTCAATTCTTGGCACACTTTGGCTCATAAGATCTGGGTACTTGTGCCCTGCAGATATTGTAACATGTGCAGCTAAAAACTTGCCAGGAAGTTCAGATATTCTTGAGGCTGGCAACTTGTTGTGTTCAGGCAGCAATAGGAGACAATTGTGTTCTTCTTACAGATTATTTTTACTGGTTATAGAATTTCATGCTGACAGTTATCTTCTTTCAGCACTTTGAAGCTCTCAGTCCTTTGTCTTCCATGGTTATAAAGTCACCAGTCAGTTTAAAAGTCATCAATCAGTTTAATTGTTATTCCTTTGAAGGTTATCTAGCTTTTTTCTTCATTAACTGATGTTTTCCTTCTTCTTTTGCAAAGTTTTACTGTGATGTTGGGTTGCTTTGTTCTTTTGGATGCATAGAGATTTTTTAATCTATAGCTTGATGTCTTTCAGTACTTTTGCAGGATTTTTAGATTTGGTACCATGCCTCTCTCCATTCTCCATTCCTTTCAGTTTCCATTTATACATTTTAGATCACCTGCTCGTATTCTGTGTGTTTCCATTTTTTTTCTCAGCATGCTCTATTCTTGATTATTTTTTTTGACTTATGTTCCAGTTTCCTAAATTTTCTTCTCGTTTTTGTTTAGTCTTCTGTTAAACCAATCCATTAAGTTCACAATTTCAGAGTTTTTCAGAGTTTTTCAGGTTCTGAAGATGTTGATTCTTTTTTTAGACTTCATTCTGTGCTAATGTTTTCGGTCTTTTATTTTCTTGAATGTTGTAAGGGTGTATTCTGTAAAGCCTCCATCTGTAACTCAAATATCTGGAAGCCTCATGCATTTGCTTATATTGCCTGTTGTTGCTTTTAGTTTTGAGGTTGTTTGTTTGTTTTTACATTGCTTTTGTCTCTGCATGTGTTTGGTCAATTTTAATTGAGAATTACCCATTATAAATGAAAACTTGCATAAATAATTTGAAACTTACAATGATGTTATTTTCCTGAGATGATTTACATTTCTTTCTGACTTATGTCTAGCTTTTCAAAATAACTTCAATTGAATTCCAACACTTGAGATGATTTGGAGGGCTTGGACAAGTGTATTTGTCAACAGTTAATCTATTAAACTTCCATGGATCCAACTTGAATCATAAGGGATTGGCTAGAGACCTCCTTTAGCAGGCCCTGAAGTCAAGTTTTATGCCATTTACCCTTCAAGTCTGTCAAAAGTTCTTTTCAGCTTCCCAGTCTCTCAGAGGCTTTTTTGGGAATCAACACAGGAACCCCCGAGGGAAATAGCAACTGCAAATCCTGGGCTCATCTCTGAGTTTTATCTTCTGAATCTTGACCTCATTATTTTATTTACCACTGCCTTGCTAGGTTCCTGATATCTTCAGGCTATAGTTTCCAGATTTAGGGGAGGAAATACAGTATACTTAATTAAATTTGAATTTAAGGTAAACAACTAGTATCTTTTTGATATATTCCACGTAATACTTATGACATGCTTACACTAAAAGTTTATTTTCTGTTTATCTGAAAGTCAGTTTTAACTGTGTCCTATATTTTATCTGGCAACCCTCCTTCTAGCAGATTTGTTTTGCATTTTACAGCTTTACTAGATGTTCTCTGAATTACCTGGTGCACATTACTAGAAAGTGGAAGTTTACTTTTTCTAGCTTGTCAATCAACTGGAGTTACTAAAATTTTTTTTGAGCTTCAAATCATCATTTGAAGAGTTAACATAGTTGCTTAAATCCTAGCTCTGCCATAACCATATGTGTGACCTTGAATAAGTATCCTTACATTTTGGTTTTATTTTCCTTAGATGTAAAACAGGATTAACGGGTGACATTTCTTGAAGTCTGATTATTTGCCAAGCACTATGCTAAACACACACACACACAAAGGTTAATAATATTGCCATACTTTATAGGATTCTAGTGGGAATCAAATTATAAAATAATATAAATGGTTTTCTATGTGTTAAGTGCTAATTAATTAAGACCAATTTAATCATAACTTACAAACTTAATTGAATATTTTGCTTACTCCAGGTCTACCACCATCATTGCATACTATAGTTAAATGCGACAGCAGTTCTGCTAAATCCTCAAGAGCATATAAAAGGGGAAAAAAGCAATTTTCTTGTTTAAGTGACATAATAACAGAAGTAAGTCAACCTGTATTTTCCGAGTACATGCTCCAAAATAAAAATTAGTCACAAAAACATATGTTTATAGAGGTAGAAACTTTGGTTTTGCTCTACTTTGTGAAGAAGCTTATCACCCCTTGCTCAAACTTGATAATAACTCATGAATTAGGCAAAATAAATAAATAAATAAAAGTGAAAACCCAAAATATTATAAGAAGATCTATTTCAAAGCTACCATGAACCTATATAGGGTTAGTATGGCATCTTTTCTTCTGGAAAGTCTACAACTACACCTTTTAATGCATGGATCATGGGCTGGATACCTTCATGTAGGACATCTCTAAACAACTATCCAAGTCAGCCCTGTTGATCATCTAGAAGCTAACAAAGGTGTTAATGGCTTTATGAGTAGTACTTTACAAATAATTCCACTTGTTCTGCATAACAGCAGTATATGAAACAATATCTCTGACGTTCACCTAGCCTTGCCATTCTATATTAAGACTAAGGCTCAGAGAGCCATGGAACTCACACCAGCAATGAGAGCTGAGGCAAGAGTTGAACTCACACCCATTCCATCTCCCATCACTCCTCTTTCCTTGATCACTTTGCCTTCCTAACCTTCTGTAACTACTTATATAAGTACTCCAATAAACAATGAGACTATTGTAGCAGAGATGCCTTGTGCTCCGAAGATGTCTTGTGCTTTGAAAGGATTTTTAAAATTATTATTATTTTACCTAGAAAAGCAGAGAAAGACATGATCACAGTAGATTATCTTAAATAAGGTATCTGAAATAGTAACCAACAATCCTTTAGTATTTCTTGGTCTTTGGACCGTGATATTTTTTTTCAAAGAGCAGTAATTGTTACCCATCACAAATATTTTAATCTATATACTTGAACATTTCCCAGAGTCACATAATATTGTGTGTGTGTGTGTGTTCTCTTTTAAGAACCAGTATCCACCAGGACACTCTATCTTCTCTTGAGTTAATAAGGCAGAAAAGTCAATCAAATGAAACCAATAAAGTCAGGTATCACTTAATGGCTGGAATCTATTCTGAGAAATACATCATTAGGTGATTTTATCATGGAAAATCCATAGATTATACTTAATGTAAACTAAGATGGCTACAACATCACAAGGCTATATAGACTTATGGGATCACCATCACGTATACCACCATCCTTGATCTAAGCATCATTGTGTGTGCATGACTGTAGCTCTTGAATAATTTTTCAGTAGGTATTGATGGAAGACCCCTGCATTGCATAATACTATAAATATAAATCTCTTTTCTGAAAAAAACTGAAAGTCACGTTAAACATTTTAATGTAACTGTCACTAGAATAAGTACAAAGTAACATGGAATTCTGGGGGATGGAGTGACTTTTTTTAAAGCCATAAAATAAATAATTTGCATTTTGTATTGTTTTAACATTGATGTATGACTTCCCTTCATAAAAACACTACCAAATAAGAAGAAATTTTAATATCTCTTTCAAATTCCAATGGAAAATCATTTTAAACTACAACAGACATTTTACATTAAATCCAAAGGAACATTCATTAATAATCAAGTTGCTAAGTACTGGAACATACTATTAAATACATGTTTAAGGAAAAAGAAAAAGAAACTTTGCCAATGATTCTCAAAAGGAGAGTATTGCATTCTGAAGGTTGCCATGAATTCTTGACTCAAAATAAGAAGTAATCTGTTTACCTAGCAATTGGCTAAACTGTGGAAGCAACCTAGATGCCCTTCAATAGATAAATGGATAAAGAAACTGTGGTACACATACACAGTGGAATATTACTCAGCAATAGGATTTAACACATGATTGTACATAATTTCCCTGACTTTTCTTTTTTTTCCTCAAAGGCATTGAAACAATTTTCTGCTTTGAATGAGAAACTGTAGTATCTGTTCAGGATGCCTGTTACCTCAAAATTCCTTCCACCAACTGAATTCACATTAAAGCCATTTGGCCCCTCCATGCTGGTCTCCCAGGCATCTACAGACAGAGTAGCTCATACACTAAATAACACTGATTCATTGTGATTAGCTAGCTGTATGCTCCCAGCTTTAGTCACAGTCCCTCCATGATCCCTGACGTATAAGAAACCTGCCTCTTGTGCTGAGAGTGTATTGGAGCTGGCTGTGTAGACCTGACATGAGGACAAAGGGAGATGTCTTGGAAAATACGTACAGAAATAGGTTATTAGATTATCATCCAAGAGCTTGCAAAATAACTACAGGGAAAGAATGATGCAGGAAGGAAACTGAAAGTATTGACTTATCTATAGAATACATCCACCTAAAACAAGAGGGTTATGTTCCCAGGCATCATTTGGGCAGTGGAAAGTTTTAACAACTATAATTCAATGTATTAAAAAAAACTCAAATAGCTAGTTAAAATTTGATAGAAAAAAATATTTAATCTCACTAGTAATCAAAAAAAAAAAAGAAATGAAAATGATAATGAGATTCTATTTTAAGCTTATTTTTAATTGATAATGTTCAATGCTACCTACCAATAGTTGTCACGAGATGGTCAGAATCTGATGTTGCATATTCTGGTGGAAGCAGAAAGTGCTGTTGGAAAGCAATTTGGACACAAGAAGCAATTTGGAGAATACTTAAAATATTCATATTTTCTAACCCAAGAAAGAATATTACAATATTCATGTTTTCTACATCAAGGAATTTTCCTGTGTCAATTAGATTTAGGTTTAGCTACATGTAAGAGAAATCCCAAAACAACTATGGGAAACAACACAGATGTGATCAGGAAGAGAGGCTACAAAACATAGTGCTTAGTTGGAGATTATCATCCAAAATAAAATTGAGATTCTATTATTAAGGAGGAAAAGGAGAATGGATGTTAGGTAGGTAGCTAGCAATTGTTGTCCCATTATCTAAGGAGCAAATTTAAACTTAAAATATAGTTTGCATAAAGTCATTCCTTTTTAGGGAAAAGCCCAAATTTCCAAAAGTAGAGGAACACTTACAAATTGTAAATCTCTTCCACAGAACAAGAAATGTTATCAGCAAAGTTTTAAATAATGTTGAGCATAATTATTTAAGAAGAGCAAAATGCATCATAATTAAAGTTTATGCTCTCAAGGATGCAAACCCCATAGAATATTTTCATTTTATTTAGACTTTTCTTCATTAACCATATTTTCCATAATAAACATATCTTAAATCTATGCTCATAAAATTGTAGGTATTATTTTAAAACATTATAATTAAAGATGAATTCCCAGTTCAGAGAAATAGAATCTCAAATTGGAGATTTTTTTATATTGTTCCAAACAAAATTAATACAAAAGACCAAGCCATAGCCTGGTAAATTTTTCGAATTTTAAGAAAAATATCCTATACACAGTGAATTGGGTAAAGCAGGGCACCCTCAAATGAACTATATTCAGGTTGCCTGCAGATGTTTTCCTCTACATCACTGAATGCCAGAAGGCAATGGAGCTACATCATTGTTAATTCATCACATCATCTTCATCACTAACATTTACAGAGCACTCACTGGATTTTTATCTAAGCATTTTTATTTGCTTAATCATCATCTTATGAGATAAACTTTGTTGTTAGCTCTGTTTTCCACATGAGGAACATGAGGTTCTGAGAAGCTAAGTAATTTGCCCATTGTCTCACAGATTGTCAATAGTTCCACTGAAAGTCAAGACAGTGTGATTCCCTCAAAGCCATATTTTTTTCTGTTTACCTTCTATAGAACTTTGAAGGAAAACAAATTGTGATGTAAAGAAGTTATCACTGATATGCACAAGATTTTAAAAAACAGACCTCCCATCCATATGTTGTAGTTCAATAATGTTTTAGTCAGTTTTTCACTGCTGTGACTGAAGGATCTGACCAGCAGAACTGTAGAGGAGGAAAAATTCATTTGAAGGCCCACGGTTTCAAGGTCTTAGTCCAGGTCTTAGTCCATTCCTTAGGGGTGGAGGTGAGGCAGAACATCATGGCAGAAGAGTGTGGTAGAGTAAAGCAGCTCTCATGGTGATGATCATGAAGCAGAGAGACAGACTCCAGCTCCAGATACAAAATATATATGCCATAGCCACACCCCCAATGAACCACTTCCTCCAGCCACACCCCACCTGCTTCTAGTTACAACTCTGAATTCCATCAGGGATTAATTCACTGATTGGGTTAAGATTCTCACAATCCAATCATTCCTCTTTTGAATCTTCTTGCATTGTCTCACACATGAGCTTTGAGGGAATACCTCATATACAAACCATAACAAATAACTTCTCAAAATCTTCCTTAAAATGACCCAGCTCATCAAACTACCTAAAATCTTAGAAGTAAGGGTATAAAAGCAATAATTTTTAATGATAGGATGAATGCTGAGAAGTATAAATAATGGATTTAACTTGAAATAAAAAATGTTAAGAACAAAACAATTTTTCATGACACATTTTTAGAAAGAAGTCAGATTTGGCTATGTAGGCCATTATTGTCAGGTGTGGCCTGGCTGGCTGGTGGGGGAATTAGGCTGCAGTTCCCAGATGTATCTTCTCTGGCCACAAGTGTCTCCTCCTGGGTTACTTCCTACTTCTGAGTACCATTTTATTTTTGTCTTTCAGCTGAAACCAAGATCTGTTTCAAATACTACCATGGAGTGAGTGGAGCCCTGAGAGCTACCACCCCCAGTGTCACCGTCAAAAACTCAGCAGCTCCTGTAAGTCTTGGCTCTGCCTCTTTGTTCAGACCTAACCCTGTTGCTTCTTTCTTGTTTTTGTATGTGTGCACACACACACACTGAGATATATTGATAGCAAGAATAAGAATAGACAGACACATGTCAAAATAGGAAGAGGAATGTGGCTAAAGCCAATTTTGTTAAAGTTCATGCCACTTGTTTGATAGAAAAATGCCACACTTTGGTATTTTCCCTAGATAGTCAATGCTTGTATTCAAGATATACTTAATGGCAGTGAGTAAGTCTTTTCTTTGGAACACATTTTTTAAATTTCTTGGCTTTAAATATTTATATTTTCCCATGACTTAATTTCTTTTTAAGCTTGTAAATAAATGAATGAAATAGAATGTATTGGCTCAGATTCATCTTAGTCATGGAAGTATGAAATGAGAGACCGCAAAAAGACTAAAATCTCATCCTTTTCTTTATAGAAATGAGGACACATTGCCCAGTGAGACTTAAGTAGTATACCCCAAGTCTCACAGTTAGCCAGTTGCAGGTCCAAGAATTAAACCACATCTTCTGTTCCCTACTTTGTGGCTCTGCTCAGACCTATGGTAATATGTCATTTTTTTCCCTAAAATATAGTCTACATCTTTGTGGTGCTTCTGACTCAGATCTCAATACATCTGATTAGGACTGAAATATACCTGGAAATGGCATTTCTTTTCCTTTCAACATAAATTTAAAATGACCAACTGGAGAGTTTGAACAGAAAACAGTGAAGACTTTGTCTTGCAAGTGGAAGAAAAAAGAGTTTTTCCCCCTATTTTAAAAAGAAAATAGAGAAAGAATTTGAAATGAAACAGAATGATTCATAAAGGACATTGATCCTAAAAAAGTGCCATTTTGTCATTTCACAAATCAGTCTGGCAGTGTCCTGAAGTGTGCTAATTGAGGACTTGGTAATAGGCAGGAAGATAAGCAAACTTCAGACCTGAATCTTGGCTGACTCTATGCTGAGGGGTCCGGCAGGACTAGACCCTGGGCTAGGTTGACCATGAGAGAGAGAGAGACACACACTTCAGGAGAGACAGGGAGAAGGAAGGGCCGTGCATACTTAATGGTTACCACTTTTCCCTGTACTACCTTTGCAGATTGGAACATGATGTCCATCACTTTACTGAGTGGGACAGGAATTTAAGTGTGGAATCTAGAGAAGTATCCTCAAAGTTCCAGGCCTCTTCTTCTGTCCCATATGTACAAGCAACTCTCAAAAGGAGTACCTGGGAAAGCCAAGCAGGTCCTGATTCATTTTAGCCAACCTTTGGGTTGGAAGGCCAACTACCTAAAGGCAAAAAATAAATAATAAAATGAAACAAAATCAATCAAACCAGAGCCTGGGTGGACAGAACAGGAAGGTACTGAACACAATAGACAGAGAAGGAAGAAGATAGGAAGTGGAATAAAGCTAATTCAGGAAAAGTCTTCCTCATGCAGGTCTGGCCTTTGCCATTACATATCAAGTCACTTTGGGAGACAGTTCCTTGCCAGACACTCTGGTCCCTCAGCAGGGTGGGCCTTGCCTGTTGATGAGACTCGCCCCTGGGCTCAAGACTGGGACAGGAAAGGAGAGTTCCCCACCTTCCACCTTCGTCTGCTCACGCATGATATTATAGGAAAGTGTGGGCCAGCCTCAGAATTGAAATTGACCTTTAGTTTAAAGGCAGCTCCCTAGAGTATTTGGCTTCTCTGAACTCAACCTACTGAATACTCCAGATGTTTTCCTGTTTCTCAGACCAATGCAAAGTGTGACACACGTCATCACACTGACGTGCAATGTAAGCTTAAAATGAAGCAAGACACAACTACCCAGAAAACAGCCTTGAAATATAAAAGAGTTTTCCAAAGCTGGATAAAATATCAAAAGCAAATACTTTCTAGGAGCTGCCATCACCAGAAACAGGGATTTCCCTCTGAGAAGTGAAAACAAGTGCTTTGATCATATCATTTGACATAAAAGTTCAGGAGACGGCATCGATTCTTTCATCCTGACTTCATCTTTGTCACTCCATGTATGCTACTGTTGCTTGTACTTAACACTGAGACACTTCAAAATATTTTGTCATATTGCTTCTGTCATTACCATCTCTGTAATGATTTTCTCATATAAATCCATAGACACTTTGATGTTCATTGACACTCTAATATTTATCCCACTGGCAATTTCGTTTCTCATTTTAATCACCAAGCATGCAAGAGTCCTGTCCTAAAGCCCATGTGACATAAGGGTCAGTGAGAGTAATCCAGATTTCCAGCTGCCACAATGAAACTGAGCACATGGAGTTTCATGGCAGAAGGGAGCATGCGCTTTCCTGAAAAACTGTATTTCAATGTGCAAAGTTTCATAATAGCCAGACTACCGTTGCCTTTATTGTTTCATGGTATGGAATACTTTTCCTAGTAGTTTCTCTTACATCACTCTCATCGACTCCCAGCACATCTAAGGCAGATAAGAAGAAGATTTTGTTTAAGTCATTGCTTGGTTATTACAGTGATGGAACAAAACCAAACCTACCTTATACTTTGTAACCCGGTTCAGTTATTAGTATAATCTAGCCACCTTATGGGTTAAATAAGCCTTTGCAATCCTGTCTGGAGACTTATGCACAGTGTTTCTAAAGAGAAATGCTATTAAGTTTCACAAAGTCAGTTGACCAATAAAGTTTGAGTGTCCACTTTCAAATTGAGTATTGCTGCTGCTGCAAGAATCTCTTATTAAGAGTGGCTGTTCAGTGGCATCACATCATGCCCAAAAGGTCCTTGAGTTCATTTGTGATAATATACTAAACCTGTAATTCTTAGAAAAGGCAGAAAAAGATTTCAAATGGTCCTCTGGTATAACCAGTACTTTAATTCTCTGAGCATAGTAGGTTCTTGATATGAATTAGTTCTTTTTCTCATTTTCTCTTTATCCCTTATCTTTGTCTTCATCCTCATGGCAACTGTTGAGGTCCTTGTTATAAAAAGAGGTTGTCATTTACTCTTAGGGTTCTGGAGCTCTCATTTATTTGGTAGCCTTAATTGTAGATTAGAAACTATGATGGGTGGAAGTTGTGGAGATAAATGAAATGTAAGCCCTGTAATGGAGAACCTGGAGTTACTGTGTCATAAATTGTGATAGTACATGAAGTCCGCTGTACTGGAGCATGAAACCTCCTGTGCTGGCACATGGACAAAGGTGCCACAAGATGCCTGGGGCAGCTGTGCTGGCTTTTGAAGGAGAGGGTGTGTGGGCAAAGGTGGGCAGCCTGAATGGGACTTTGCCAGATCTGAAAGGGAAGCAAGACAAGGTTGGTGAAAGGAGCAACATGTGCAAAGACACGGGGACATGACATAGCACAGGCCTGCTGGAGAAGGAGATGTAAGTTGTGTTAGGTCTAAAGAACAGGTGACTAATTTTCTCCATATATATCTCTGTACTTCCTTTCTCATGTTTTGTATCTTGAGAGCATCTATTGTATGTTTCATATTTCCTGTAGAAAATCATTTTATAGGTAAGCTTCTCCTCTCAATATTATTACCTTTGCTATCTTTACCACGCTCCTTACAGCCTCTCTTAAGAAGCTCTAATATATTTTCCCTCTCTATTTATGTATAAAAAGAAGGAAACATATCCATACCTACAATTTGCCAAAGAAAGAGTTGGTTAAACTGTCCTCAGACCACCCCAGGGCCCATCATTGGTTCTATGTTCTGACAATACATTTTTACACCCACCTCTTCCCATTCCCTGGAACTTAGCGGGCATCATCTGCAAGGTCTTCTGGACTAGAATGAGAGCCCTTCCTCTGTCTGCTGGTTCCCTCCAGAGCTGGAGATTCAGGTATAACCTGCAGCTGTCCTTGATGCAATGCCATATAAATAAGACCTTTTAAAGTTCTTAGCACCTTGTGTCACATCCCTGCTTATAAGACTTTCCTTGAGGATCATCCACCTGACAGTGCAGCTGCATCCCCACCCATGCGGAGGCCTAGGGACCTAGCTTCTGGTTACAGTAAACAGGTAGCTGTTTGAGGCATAACTCTGGCAGGCTCAGGAGGCAGTGTCCAAACAGTGATGAGAAGACCACAAGAATGAGGGGCAGGCAGAAGACATTCTGTTCCTACCTTATATGGGGCCATTTATCCTGCAGTAGAGGGGACCTCTAGGTTTAGAGGCTGGACTATGTATACTCCAAGAATGCATCTCTTATATTGTCTTCAACATTAAATTTTGCAGAAATTCCATCAGGATTTTGGTTATGCTGGATTATTCTTATCCATACTTTAGATGACTATTGTCTATTTTTTTCAGTTTGTATCTCATGGCTCTTTCAATGAGAAATTGGAAGAGAACATATCTGAATCCTTTTGAAATATCTTTCCATAATCCTGCATTCGGGCAGTGGTCTTCCAGCCCACCAGTAAGAGGCTTAACCGGACCTCAGAATGGCAGAGTTTCCCAAGACACTATTTTTTAATTGTAGTTTTTCACTAGTTGTGCCATATAAAGAAGTGCCTCAGTAAAAGAGAGACTTTGGAAAAGTTTAGAGCCATATTCCTCAAATCAATTTAGCTATAATTCCAGCTCTCATGCTCTCACCACATTTTTGCCACTACAACCATGCTTTTAGAATTGGCCTCAGGTTCGGTCTTAAAGCTAGAAACCTGGTTTCATGAATTTTGGGGGAGGGGAAGGAGACAAGACTTTTATTTTTCTACTTGGATTTTTAACAGTAGTCATATGTGTGAGTCAGTTTTCCATTACTATGACTAAATACCTAAACAAACAACTTATAAAGAAGAAAGGTTTATTTTGGCTCACAGTTTTGGAGGTTTCAATCTATCATTAGTAGAGCCCATTACTTTTGGGCCTGTGATAAGGCAGTATACAATGGCTGAAGCATATGGTGGAGGAAGCCATTCATCTCATGCAGTTAGGAAGCAAAAAAGAGGGAAACAGAAAGGAATTGAAGTCCTAAAATTTCTTTCAATGACCTTACTTCCTTCTCATAGAACCAACCTCCTAAAGGTTCTACCACTCCCAATAGCACCACAGGTAGGAACCAAGCCTTTAATACATGGGCCTTTGGGGAAAATTCAAGATCCAAACTGTAGCATCATAGAAGTCTTTTATGAATTTATTGTTTTCCTGTTGCCTCCCTAATTTTTGCAGTATATCACCAATACTTATCTACCAGGCCCTAAAAAGAAATTTCATCAACATACCTATGATGGGACAAAATTTCAAGACTTAGACCCTAATACTTTGAAAATCAGTTTCTAAAATAAATAATCTTAATTTTGATAGCAAAGCAAGAAGCCTGAAGTAATTTCACAGTACAATATTTTAATTTTTCATTTCTTTCCATCACACATATTTCTACTAGTCTTTCCTTAGAGGACAATTTTAGAACGCATTTTGATTTGTAGATGTAAATCAAATGCTAGAAATAAAACATAATAAATGTAAACTTGAGTGTTTGAGCTAAAATTGCACAGATAATTTACATGCAAAGGATCAGTATTGCCCAGACATTTACTGGAGGGTTTCAGAATGATTTTTCTAAGGGAACACTTTACAAGAGTTTCTGCTATTGTAACTTTAAATTCCATCTCCATTCCACAAAGTCAAGGGTAGAATGGGAAAGCAGTTTCTAAGGATGATGGGGAGAAGTTGATGGTTATATGTCGATATAACATATACCTTCTGCCAGCTGAGAATCCACAGTCACTTTTTGTCTCACTCTGAATCTGGCAAGTTGTGATAATGTTCACTGCCTCTTGCCTCTAATCTTTTTTTCCCAGAACCAACTCCTACCTCCCATGCTCTCCCACCCTCAACCACCAATACATGGATAACTCTGATCCCTCAACCTTGAAAGACTTCTCAGAACTGAGTTATTCTGTGCATCTTTCTATAGCACATAGTTTCAATAATTCATTCATGCATTTATCAGTAAGCTCCTCTGGGCTAGCCACAAGGGATGTACACTGAATAAGACAAATCCCCATCCTCATGAAGCTGCTCTCTGGGATGAGGGAAGTGGGTAATGAGAGACAGACAAGAAAACAGGCAATAACAACACACTACCCTAAACATTCAGTAGGGGATGAATAGGCACTTTGGGAGGACCAGGGATAGGCAGGCCCAGAGTCTGATGGAGGGTTTTCCAGATGGAGGAAGTTGAAATATATGCACATCACAGCCATGACCAGAGTCTTTCTTGATTATACAGTAATTAAACCCAGCATATAAGGATATGTTATTCACATGTATATTTTCAGCAAAAGTCTCTAGATTTTGACAAGATTAAAGCAGGGAGACATTTGGACATTTACTTTTTGGTAAATGCATCTGATGGACTCATGCTAGAAGAAAAAGGGAAGGAAAATCTGAGTCTCATCAGGAATCCTCTCTGATGAGAACTTCCCCAGGCCTGTCCACAGTCTCTAACCTCCCTAGCAGTCATTTGGAAATTTGAATTTCATCCTGATCCAACTTGAAGGAATTTGTTCAGTTTCAGAGGAAGAGTTAACTCTGAAGAGACATTTGGGGCCTTCAGTCTGGAGATGTTATTTTCTGAAATGCTTTCTCCATCAGTCCTGGTTCAGCATCCATAGCATCAAAGTGGTTCACATTCCTTCTTTCTTAGGTCTAGAAAACAAAATGCCAATTAACATTCTGTGATCATCAAAAGTTCCAAACCTTCTCTTCCAGTTGCATTTTTCCAATGAAACCACACTAAAAAAAAAAAAATAGACATAAATCACTATTGGAAAGTAGAAATCCCTACTGGGTTTTAAATAACCATGATCTTAAATTGTTGGGATATCTATGAAGCCCTGATATTGTATGGATATGTATGTGCATGTTCCTAGGGAAGGTATCCAAGGCATTTATTAGACTCTGAGCAAAGCTCATAGTACCAAAAAGGTTATGGAACACTGTCATAGGAACACCAAATGTCGCTCTTTTCTGGCATAGTCAATTTGATAGGCTTTGCACCTGTCAAAAGACCTTATTAAAAGATAGACACCTTTGCCTCTATTGCGGAAAACACAGTAGGCTTTGGCAACACTATGAAAGCCATGAGTGTTGTTAATGAAAGGAAACAGGTAGTCAATACCTAGGTAAGAGACCCTGGGCTAGAAACCTTGAATACCTCAAGATGAATATATTCACCTGGTGAATCGCCGTGAATTTTGACATGAATATAGCCAATAAGTAAGATATAGAAGGATATGAAAATTAAATGGAGCCATTTTATTTTTATTTATTTTCATTTTATTTGTGGTAATATGGATTGAACCCAGGGGTGCTCTATCCCTGAGCTATATCCCCAATCTTTCTTGAGACAGGATCTTTCTGCGTTGCCCAGACTAGCTTTGAACCTTCAATCCTCCTGCCTCAGCCTCCTGAGTAGCTGAGATTACAAGTATGTACCACCATGCCAAACTAAAGACCTCTTAAACAAAAGGCATTTTTTTCTGCAGTGTAATCCACATTGACTTCTTATGGATTCGAGGCAAGGATCCGGCACAAAGTGTGTGTGTGTGTGTGTGTGTGTGTATGTATTTTCCCTAAAACAAAATGGATAAATTCGTAAGTTAGAGTCTTTTGAATGATTGACGTATAGATACATCTGTAACTTAAACTTCCTAGAGGAAAAATTTACAAAATAATTTCCTTAGACCCCTAACACTAAAAACAGAACTGCCAAAATTAGCATTAAAATAGAAATGTCATAGGCCATCTTATTGATAAATGTAAATATAAAATCATAAGTTAAATATCAGCAGAGAGATTGCAAAAGTGCATTAAAATAATTTGACTACATAAGTTTGTACCCAGATTGTAAAGTTGATTCAATATTCATAAAGCTGTTAATATAATTAAACTATATTAAGAGAAAACCATATCATTCTCTATAAACACAAAAAAGGCATCTGACAAGTACAAGTTCATGCTACAGTTAAATGTGAGTAACTTTCTTAACCTGACTTATATACTGATGTATATCTCAAGCCAAATACTAGTATCATTTTCTGAGGCGGCACTAGACACAGTTTCATTAATGTTAGGAATAAGACAAAGAATTCACTCTATCACTATTATTTGATATTGTTGGGAAAGTATAAGGCAGGCATTAGGTGAGAAAGAAATAAAAATTTGGTATTGGAAAGAAGATGACAAAATTAGCATCACTAATAAATAACCCAATTATAGTTTTATAAAACCCAGAATCATTGATTTAAACTATTAGAAACAGTAAATTTTCTCTGATATGTAAGAATAAATAGCTCTACTATAAACAAAAAAACCCAATTAGAAATCATAATGGAAAAAAGGTATCAACTTTAATATTAATCAAGGAAAATTAAAGAGCTTAATAAGAAATATACAGGATCAATATGATGATATCTTTAAAAGTATTGCAAGGACGAACCATGACCCTCTCTCAGAAGCTCAGTATTTAATTATATAAACTCTCCCCTAAATTAGTTTCCAAATTCAAGACAACTGCAGCTGAAATCTGGAGGTGAATAGTCCTTTCTAAGCAAAATACAAAGCCATAAAGGGAAAGAACCAATAAATTCCATTATATAACATAAGAACTTCTCAAGTGAAAAAATATCCTTGAAAATTAAAAGATCCAAGGGGAAAAAAAAAAACAAGACAGTAAACTGGTGATGAAAAAAACTCAGGCAAATGCAAACTTTCTTAATTTAACTAGAACTCATTCATCTCATTAAAGATAAAACATTTGAGAAATGGACAAAGAATCTAAAATCCATTTTTAGGGAAAAAAATGCAATGTCCAGTAAACAAATAACAACATATACTATCAAAAAAATAAGAATACAAGTGACAGACTAGGAGAAAATACTTGCAAATGACATTTCTAATAAAGGATTGTTGTCTTAAGTATACAAATAACTCTTAAAACTCAACATTAAGAACATAAATAACAAGCAAGGATGGTCATCATATACAAAATACATATATGAAGATGTGAATTTGGTGTCAACATGCCTTATATACAAACAAAGATATGATAAATTGTGGTATAAAGGTGTCTTAAGAATTGTAATGCAAAAAAAAAATTAGAGAGCTTATGTATAATGGCATAATTTGGCGTGAACATACTTTATATGCAGAATTATGAAAAATTGTGCTGTGAATGGATAATTATTAATGTAATGCATTCCACTATTGTCATGTATATAAGAAATAAATTAAAATTTAAAAAAAGAAAAGAAATAAAAAACCCAGTTTAAAAGTGTGCAACAATCTGAACAGATTCTTCACTGAAGAAGATACGCGGATGGCAAGTAAGCCTATGAAAAGATGTTCAATGTTATGTTATTAGGAAATAGACAATTAAAATGATGAGATTCCACTATACACCCATTCAAATAATCAAAATCCAAAATGCTGACAAAATGCTGGTGAGGAAGTTAAGCAATAGAGCGCTCACTCACTGCTGGTGGACAGACAGAATGGTACAACTACTTTTGAAAATAGTTAAAAAAAAAAAAAAACTAAACATATTCTGCTCAAGGGTCCAGCAATTATATCCCTTGGTAGTTACACAAAGGAGTCAAAAACCTATGTCCACACAAAAAGGTTATATACTGTACAAGGATATAAATAAGTGTATAGCCACTTATTTATAATTGCTAAAATTTGAAAGCAACAAGATGTCCTTCAACAGGGACATAAATGAATAATCTGTGGTTTATCCAGAAAATGGAATATTATTCAGCACTTAGATGAGCTCTCAAGCTATGATGCACAGTAAGTTAAGAAAAGCCAATCAGAAATGGCCATGTGTTTTAAAATTCCCATTAATATATCATTCTAGAAAAGGTACAACCATAGACAGAATAAAAAGTGGTTTCCAATGTTTAGGGGTGAAGCAGATAAATAGAATAAACACAGGAGATATTTAAGGCAGTGAAACAGTCCTGCATGATACCATAATAGTAGTTACATATCATTATATGTTTGTACAACACCAAGAATGAACACTAATATAAACTATGGACTTTAGATGATAATAATGTGTAGGTTCATCAGTTGTAACAAATGTACCACATATTGTTTATCGATTCACCCCATGAAGGACACATGCGTTGCTTGACATAAACATTTCTTAGAGGAGACTCTGTTCATAATTAGGGCTGTTGCATTTTTTACATTAAAGGTTATTATCATCACTCATTATCTATGAAGAATATTCTGTGATTCAAATGGAGAGAAATTTAAAGATTTCATAGAAGTTGACTCCTTCTGAAATTAATTCAATGCAGTAAACAAAAGGAAATTCTAAAAAATTACACGTGTTCTCAACATGATTCAAGAAAACACCTGTGTTTTAAACCTTATCAGAATGATTAATGGTAAGAAAGACAGTGAGGAGATAATGAGGCCCCTTTTGACTGTCATACCTGGATGACTTAAAGACCATAGGAACAGGAATTACTGACTTAGGAGATAAAGCTTTAAAAATTCACCCTAGTTTTAAAAACTTAAAAAAAAATCAGGCTCAACTAAAATAGGCATAGGAAATGCAGAGAGAATTCTTTTTAGAAACAGAGATCTGTCTATGGGCAATAGATGTTTCCAAAATAAAAAATATATAGAGAAAAAATAATAACCACTGAAATAAAAGATGAAAATATATATGTACATACATCTACAGTTCAGAATTAAAATTGAAAAATCCTTATATTTCAGAGATCTGGAATTTATATGAGACAATACAGCTATACATTCATGGCAGGGATTTTAGTAGACAGATGAATAAGAATAAACAATAATAATCTAGCTATAGCTAGCCTTTGAAACTACACAGTTGGGTTTTTTCCGGATGAATTTTCAAATCAACGACTCCTATAAATAAGCAGGAGAAACTATCAGGATACCTGAAAAACAGAAAAATCCAAGAAACTCAACATCCTCTCCACAGCACTAAGTGTGATGTGTAAGTAAGATAACTATTTAAAAGACAAAAATCTGGGGCTATGGATGTGGCACAGTGGTAGAGTGTTTGACAAGCGCCTGTGAGGCACTAGGTTCTATCCTCAGCACCACATAAAAAATAAATATATAAATAAATAAAGGTGTTATGTCCATCTACAACTAAAAAAATACTTTAAAAAAAGATAAATCTCAAGTTTGAGAAAATTGTGAATGACTAATAGAGAATAAGGACTAGTTAGCTAAAAAGAGATAAGGTAAAATAATTGCAAGGGTGCATTAGTTTCTACTATCTATATTTTGTATTGTTTATGGCATCGATCAAAATAGTTTTAATCAAAATTACTTTAAACAAAATAGTTTGAATCAAAAAAGCATTCTTAAAAACTCATCAAAATTTTTAAATGTATCCTATTATGTATAAGCTTCACTTATATTTTATGTCTAGGAGGATGAACTCCATACTGACTGTTTAGTGGGCTTGGGCTACAACAATAAAATACCACAAACTGCATAGCTTAAACAACAAACTTTTATTTTAACACAGTTCTGGAAGCTAGAAGTGCAAAATCTAGGTATCTACAGCTTGTTTTCTCTTGAGGCCTCTCTCCTTGGCTTGAAGGTGGCTGCCCTTTTGCGGTTTCCTCATTTGCCCTTACTTCTGTGTATGTGCATCTTTTGGTATCCCTTTCTCTTCTTATAATATGGGTAATAGCCACATTGGGTGAGGACCCTACCTATAAGACCTCATTTAACCTGAATTAACCCTTAAAGGCCAGATCTTCAAATACAGTCACATCGGGGGTTATAGCTTCAACATACAAATTTGGGAGGGACACAGTGCAGTCTATGACAAAACCTCCTGTTTCCTTGGGCTTATATAACAAAACCTATTACAACTGTCTTCTGCACAGTTTCTGTCCCAGGAAATGTCACACATGTACGCATATTTATGTAGCTATACACACACACACACATAAACACACACATTCTCTTTAGTTTTATTTACATGAGCTTGATCATTTTCACACAATTCAATAAACCAAATATAACCTCATCCATTATACTACTTAGTGATGGAACACTAGAAGTTTTTAAAATTAGAACCCAAATAAGCATATAAGATGTCTCCATTTTTAACTTTTAAAAGTACGTAAGTAGCTATATGCTCCTGGGAATACATATGGACAAAAACAAATATACCCATAATCCCACCACCTGAAAAAGGCCCAGGGACTTGCAGAAACAAAGGGCCTTTATTATCTCTGGCCCCAGAGTCAGCATTAAAATAATTTTAAGAAGACCTCCAAGAGAGGAGCCACCAAGCCATCTTCATCATGCATCTGGCACAGTGCCCCAAATATGGTCATCAAGTTAGCAAAAGCCCAGCAGAAAACATTCTGGGTTTTAAATTCTAAATAAACCCTCTATAAAAGTTCTTTTAATAAGCATATCACTAAAGGATAAAAAACATTTCAAATAAAAATACTAATTCTAGACTTGTAACTTTTAGCACCAGTGTTCAACACAGTGGTCCCTCTCTGGGTGGGGAGGGAGAAAATTGCTTCAGAGAAAATGTCTGGAAAGAACATAAATTCTTGCTTCCCAAGGCCTTGCAAAGCTGACATAAGTAAATTAAGCAGGGTGAATAAAAAAAAGAAACCAGCAGTATATGAAGCATTAGGTTAAAGATACCTGGGACTTGATTCCTCCAACCTGAGGAAATAATGATAATTACAACAACAATCACCTGTAGCCCACACACCAGCCAGAAGGGAAGACAGTTTGTCTCCCCACACCCAAGAGGACCCCTTCCCCATGCCAACTTTCAAACCTAATTAACAGTTCTAAAGATATTAAAGTCTGCTACTGGTGCTTTTTACCTTTCTTGCAATGAGGAAAGTGAAATTCAGGTTGATGAGCAAGTGGATTAATCTCTGACCGGTTAATTATATCTTTGCTTTAAAACATATAATAAGACTGACCCAAAGAACAAAGCCCTCATAAAGCACTTACTCAAAAGTTTGTCGTTCACTCTGCAAACCCACCACCTCACAATAATTAATCTTAGGTTCTGGTAAATCATTAGATCCCACTTCCTTCCTGAACTGGGCCATGAAGCTATCCCAGGATTTAAAGTTGGTGTAACTGAAACAGGACTGACACCAAGAATCTTCTCTGGTGTTATTTCATGAAAGAGTCCAAAAAATCAGAATTAAATCCTTGCATTTTAATGCATGAAGATAACTTTTTTTTTCTTCCTTTGGGGTTTATTCAATGTTACTTTAAACTAAGATGGCAGAAGCCTTTAAATTAGTGAAGTCCTGCGGCATGTGGCCAGAGTATAAAGGCCCCTTTCTGTGCTCAGCCAAAGGGAAGTCAGAATTACCAATCAGCCCTAGGATCAAAGGGAAGCCTGATCCTGGGGATTTTCTTATATCTCCCCCAGGGCTAGAGATAATTTCCCAGCCCACATTCCTGACTGCAACTATCTTTTATGATAGCCTGCTCTGTCAGAAGTTAAAGATTACTACATTTCAGAGGAATTTAGCAGAATCTTAGCACTGATGTTCAGTTTACAGATACAATGTATTTATATATTCAGTGTTATACCTTAATACATAGTCACCAAAAATAATCACTGTTATAATGTGTTATTTGAGCTTAACTGGAGTCTATTTAAATTTATTGGTCACATATAAAATATGTATATATGTGTATTACATTTTCATTTAAAAAAAAATATTCTTGCTCATTCAAAATTGTCAACATTGACCAAAGATTTGGAATCACTATTCTTTTTTATTTTTAAACCCTTCATTTCTAAAAATTTCCTAGTTCCTTAGATTTGCTTTGTGTTAAGGACTTAAAAGAGCCAATATGAGGTGATTTTCCTTCATGGTGTGCACAGTGACTATTGGGTGAGGAGAGAAGGGGACTTATGAGCAGTGGGTTCATTCAAGAGCAAGAGAATCTAACTTTTTGAAGAGCTGCTTATAACCTGGAAAATCACAGGGTTTTGGGGGGGATGGGGCTCTCTCAGGTAACCTGCCTTAGAATGATTCCACTTTGTTCCTTCAGATAACCCCAAATCAGAGTAGTTGAAACTCTTTATACTTTGAACAGAAAAAAAAAAGTAGACATCCTTTATTCTGATGTAGAACATGAGGATATCTATTGCTTATGGGGTGTGTGTGTGTGTGTATGTGTGTGTGTGTCTGCATGCGCACAAGCATCTTCACGTGCACAATGACCCTACTGGACTAATAGTAGGCAAAAGCAGAATGAAGTCATACATAACTGGACTCAAATCCCAGCTCTCCTCCTTTCTAGCTATTTATATTTGAAGGTAGTAAAGGCAACCTCTCAGGTTAACTGGATCCCTAATTTTGACAGTTATAATATAAGCAATTTTAGCCTTATCCTTCCATACACTTAGTTACCACTCCTAAATTCCTTTCTGGAATAATAAGTGGGGAAATGGAATAAAGAAAGTTATAAACCATTAGTCAGAACTTTTCTTACTTAGGTTGTGTAATTAAACTTTCCTCAGTCATTTAATATTTACAGCCAGATATTAAAGAATACACCATTGCCCCATATTTCCCAATAGTATCTAGGGCTACCAAAAACTATAACAGGATGCTATAGCTCATGACTATCAGGATTGTCTGTGTAGAGCTCATCCAAAAGTGGGAATCGAGGGTCTCAAGTTCTGTCCTATAAGTCTAATTCTGAGCACAAACAAAAGTTGGTCACCATTAGTATTAACCAGCTCTCCATTACTATAATAAATCCCAGAGATAATTAATTTATAAAGAGAAAAAGGTTATTTTTGCTCACAGTTTTGAAGGGTTCAGTCCATGATTGAGCAGATCTATTGCTTTCAGGTCCATGGTAGGAGGGCAGCATATCATGGTAGGAGCCTGTAGAACAACAAAACCATCTACCTCATGACAGCAACACAAAAAAAGAAAAGGATGAAGGGGCTGGGGTTCCAATAACCCTTCAAGAGCATGGCTGAAATACCTCCCACTAGGCTCTATTTCTCAAAGATTCTACTACCTCCCCATAGTGCCACAGACTGGAAACCAAATCTTTAACACATGGGTTTTGTGGGAGACATTTATCCAAATCATAGCACCACTGTTACTACCCAGAATTTCACAATAATACGGGGCTTAAAGAGAATTCTGCTGTGATTTTTTTTATAGCTACCAAATTCATATAAAATAGATGGACCATCATCCCCCACCTTTGTTTCTCACTTCCTAACACCCACCACCCTATCTCAGACAGTGACTCCCAAGGCTTTGATACACCAGTAACTGCATCACTTCCAGACTCTCAGTATCGAGTACATCCCTCTTGGATCATCATCTACCTTTGCACCTCACTTTTGCAACTACAGTCTTTTGATCTTAACTGCATGATCCTAATGTTTTCATCTTCTTCCTTAGCTAAGATTTTGTCATACATCACTGTAACCCATCATTTGCTTCTGTATACCTTTGTCACTCATCTGGTAAAAGTCAGCTTTCCATTCCTATAATAAAATAACGGAGAAAAACAATGTAGGGGAGGAAAGATTTTCAGAGGTTTCAGTCCATAGTCCCTTGGCCCCATTGCTATAGGTTGGTGGTGAGGCAAAATATCATGGCAGGGAATACCTGATAGAACAGAGCTGCTCACCTCATGACAGCCAGGAAACAGAAGAAGGGACCTGGAAGAAGATAAACTCTTCCAGTCATGCTCTCAGTGACCTACCTCTTCTATGGAGGTCCTACTTCCTGAAACTCCACCACCTCCCTATAATGCCACTGGACTGGAGACCAAGCCCTCAACACATGAGCCTTTGAGAGACATTCCTAATTCAAACCATAACACCTGGCAAAATTCAGTACTGGTTAAACCCAATTCTTTGTCTACTCTTTACTTGCTCCCAGGCAGCAGGAAAGTTCTCCTTTGATCTTAAGACCACAAATCTCAAGGGCCCTTTAGAACTCACTCCCAAAAGCGCTCACCTTTCCCACACTTAGAGTAGGCCACTTCGTACTTTCTTCATTTTCCTCAAACCTACAGCACGCTCTCCCCCCTGTCGCAGTTGATGACCTGCCTTTATTACTGAACAAATTGGGGCTATCAAAATATAACCAATTTGTGCTCCACCACCAAGTCCACTGGCCTGCTGCGTGTGAACTCACGTACTGTACCTCCTTTCCCATCTCAGGCCAGCCTCTCCATGTGAGGACAGGATCCTGTCCTACCTAAGAAAGTTCAATCCTGAAATAAACTCCTCTTTTCTTTTGCAGTGTCAGTTTCTAGTCTCCACTTGATCATTTCCACCACCACATAAAGATGTTGCAGAGAACTCTCTAGTGGCTTTTCTTCATTCACCAATCTTCCATAGCTTTCATATTTTGGGTGGTCTGCCCCCACCTACTATTACCTCCTTCTTTTCTACTCATTTCTGGCCTTCCTTGTCCTCTTTTTGATTCTTGAATACAAGCAGCCGGTTCTTCCTGCAGAGCTTTTGCACTTCCTGTTTCTCTGCTTGGAAACATTCCTCAAGAGATTTAAATTATTCACTTCCTTCCTCCATAGAGGTCTTTCTCTTAAATGTCACCTCCTCAAAAATGTCACCTACCCAAACTAAAGCATTCTCCACATATTTCCAGTCACTCTTTATTTTCATGCATGGTGCTTATGCTGTAATTTTTTGTGTTTGCTCCCCCTGGTAACGTCAGCCTCTGGGGTCAGGAATGTGTCTGTCTGTCCTATTCAAGGGGCTGTTTCTCAGCATCCACTAGAGCAGTACTTAGTACATGGCAGGTGTTCCATAAAACACCTGTATCCTTTGAGCACAGGTTCAAGCTCTGGTTCAGCCGCTTCACAGCCTGAAAGCCTTATGAGGTAAGTCATTTAATATTTTTACCTCAATTTCCAGGTGATTAAAAAAAATAGGACCTGCTTTATAGGACTCTTAAAAGTTTATCTGAAGATGAGATGAAATAATGTCTGCAATGACTTCAACTCCTTCCCACCACGTAGTAAACATGTAGTAAAAGTTATTTAGTATTAAAATTTATGGGAGCTGATTTCATAGCTTTTTCTCTGTGAGACTACTCAAGATTTCTGGTTGCAAAATAGATTTTAGACATCAGTATAATTTGGAGAAGCCAAATGCATAATTGGGCAATCTAGAGAAAGCTCCAAAAATGATGATTTACTGTCTCTAAGTAAGATCTTAATCCCTACATTCAAGATGTTTTCTTTAAAGGAATTCACTTACCCTAGAATTGTATCTGTGTGATAGAGTGATGGATGGATGGATGAATGGATGGATGAACAGACAGACAGAAAGATGGATGGATAAGGAGTAGTTCAAAATTATGGGTGAACTATAATTTTATACTATGAATATTTCTAAGAAAGTAACTTAATACAATTACTATCAATTACTTCTAGAGTGTAAGTAAGTCTTATTATTTAGAAACCCTATCTGAAAATCACAACTTAGACAACCAGAGTAGGAGTCGGCTCACGTCCAGCCTCTGAAAATATGAAAGGAGTGGGTATGAGGTTCTTGGATTACAATCAGCATTTAATGAAAAATCAAGAACTTTCTTGCCATAAGTGAAAGAGGGGGGAGTGTGCGTTCACTTGTCCTGTAGGCACAGGAGGCTCAACACTGACAACATGTAGAGGGACTGCACCAGCCACCGCGTGAGGTGACAATCCCAAGCCCGTTTTTGAATCTTTGTCAGTTTTTCCTAGTTTCTCTCAGGAGATGAGTATTTCTATGTCACATATCACAATGGCACGTCCTGTGCATGACACAGGACAAAAGACATTGCATTAACAAGAAAAACAATGTGTCTTTGCCTAAAATTTGAATATATTTTTACATATTTACATGGGAATACAACTTGGAAATTTTAAAGCAAGTCAGTGAGGGGGAAAGGTTTTTGTGCAAACAAAATTGTTTTATGGGAGGCATGTTTTCGGAAACATCTTTTCATTTAGTGAGGAGTAAACGTCATCACATTTTCCCCATTACACTTGAATGGATAAACCCCACACATCCTCTTTTGGATTATCCCTCAAAATTGCTCCTCCATTCATAGAGAAGGAGTGGGTGGCCAGAAAGAGCTCTGAGCACAATGTAGTTCTTTTCTTTTACCACTGTTTGACCCAGATGGAGCCACCACTGATACACATCCTATAATTTCATTTACTCAAAGGTGTTTCAGTAAATTAATTTAATAACTGCTTTTAAAGGTTGAACTAAAGCAGCATTTTTCCCCCTCCAGTCTCATAGACTTAGATGCAAAGAGCCAACTCTTGTCACTCCTACATCTTCAATCAGGCTTGGTGAAAATGTTCAAAACCCAGCTCTGGAAGGACAATAATTTTGAGGAATTTCATTATCAGTAAGAAAAAGATTCTAAATCCAAAAGGAATACAAAGAAAAGCATTCAGTCAAAGTGACTGCTCTCTGTTCCTCAAACCTTCTTCTAATTAGTCACCAAGTTATTCCTTTTATCACTGAATAGTACTGAGGTCTCCTTCCCTCTCCTACCATCTCCTGGAGCCTCATCATTATTCCCCCAGAGCTATCTCCAGATGACTCTCTCTGCCTGTCTCTTGCCTTCTATGTATTACTACCCTTTGATGTGCACTGGTGTTTTAGTTAGCTTTTTTGCCACTGTGACCAAAAACCCAACAAGAGATGGAGAAACGTTTATTTGGCATTCATGGTTTCAGAGGTCCATAGACAGCCAATTCCATAACTCTGGGCCCAAAGTGAGGCAGCATATCAGGGCAGAAGGGCATGATGGAGGGACAGCAGCTCAGGACATAGCAATCAAGAAGCAGAGAGACAGCTTCTCTTACCAGGGACAAAATATATACCCCAAAGGCCAGTGACCAAGTTCCTCCAGCCATACCCTCCTACTTATAGTTACCACCCAGTTAATTCCTATCAGTGTTTTAATACACTGATTAGGTTAAGGCTCTCATAACCCAATCATTTCACCTCTAAATTTCCTTGCATTGTCTCACATGTAAGCTTTTGGGGGACATCTTATATCTAAACCATAACAACTGCATTTATCTTGGAACTTTAGAACAGACAGATGCCAAGGTCCTGCCTTGGAGGGTCTGACTCACAGGGTCTGGGTGAGGCCTGTGGTAGCCCCTACACCACAGCAGAACAGTCCTTGAATATAAATCTAAGGATTTCACTCCCCTTCCCAAAGCATCTCAATTGTCCACAATGAGTATTACTTCTTAAAGTATACTTTATAATTTAAATAAAAACAATATTTACCAAGAAGCAAAAAACAAATCAAACCTTTAATGATTCCCTCTTGCCTATAGAGTAAAGTTCAAATTTCTCAACATACACTTTTTCGCAATAAAAATAAATAAAACAGAAACAAAACATAAATTAATTAATTTAAATGTCCTGATCATGGAGTTGGAGAATATTATCCTAAACAAAGTAAGCCAATCCCAGAAACCAAAAGCCGAATGTTCTTATAAGAGGAAGCTGAGCTATAATAGGGGTGGGGGGCACAGATGCATGGGGAGAACAGAGGAACTTTGATTGAGCAAAGGGGAAAGAGGGAAAGGGAGGGAGCATGGGGACAGGAAAGATGGTGGAATGACATGAACATCATTACCCTAGGTACAGGTATGACTGCACATGTAGTGCGACTCTACATTGTGTACAACCAGAGAAATGAAAAGTTGGGCTCCATTTGTGTACAATGAATCGAAATGCATTCTAATATCATGTATAACTAATTAGAACATATAAATAATAATTTTAAAAAATTAAATGTACCGATCATGGCAAAACAAGTTCCATTGCCTATCTTCTGCACAGGCTCCCCACACATTCTCACCATATACGCCAACCCAGGATTTGGCAGGAGAAGATGGATGTGTTTCCTCAACACCAAGCTGGGTTTCATTTCTCTGCCCTTTCTGCAGAGATTACCTTGGCCTGAACATCCTTCCTCCACTTTCTCACCTGGCTCCTTACTTCTCACCCAGAGATACCAGTTCAGGAATCCCATCCCTCTAGTAGCCTTCTATGCTCACTACCAACTTCTGCCAGCCCCACCCTGCCCTCTGTGATGTTTAACTGTAAGTGTCAACTAGACAGGGCTAAGGAATGTCCTGGTAGCTGGTAGAACACTATTTCTGGGTGTGTCTGTGACAGTGTTTCTGGAAAAGATTGCCATCGAAAGCTGTAGACTGAGTGAAGATGACCTCACCGATGCAGGTGAGCATCTGCCAATCTGTTGAGGAGTTGAATAGAACAAAAAGGAAGGGTGAGCCGGTTCTGTCTGTTTGAGCGGGGATATCCATCTTCTCCTGCCTTTGGAGACTAGCCTTCAGACAAGGACTTACACAATTGGCTTCCCTAGTTCTTGAGTCTTTGGGCTTGGATTGGAACCACACCATGGCCTTTGTGGGCCTCCAGATTTAAGACAGCAGATTGTGGGACTTCTCAGCCTCCATAATCACATAAGAAATTTCCTCTTAATGAGTCTGTCCCCCAGCTTCATTCCCCTTGGCCTATATATATCTAAGTAATCCTGTTTCTTTGAAGAACCTTTATTAATACACCCTTCCTCCTTCCAGCCCTTCCCCTTAAACTGAACTGAATACACACACACACACACACACTGCCAGCAGATCTCTGCAGCCTCCCAGGCAAACCCTGGCTAGACCTCAGACTAAATCATTTTGCAGCATCTGTTGCCCTGTCAGCTAACAGTCAGTTCCTTAAAGGAAGATGCTACATTCCCAGGGCCTCAGGAGAAATGACAGTGAGCAAGCTCCTTCTGAGATGCTCACAACCTCCCAGTGTCCCCATCTACCTGCTCTTCCCCCCCTCACACACTTTTGTGGCACTGTCCCCCAGCTTCACTCCCCTTGGCTTTTGAAGTTCATTGAAGCATGGTCTGACTTTAGTAAAAGTACCAATGCACAAGCCACTAAATTGTTGCAGTTATGAAAGGAACATGGGGACATAAAAAGATTGTCTCTTGAGAGAGGGATTAACCTTCAAGGAGACTAAAGGAATACGTTTTATACATATTTATGTTACATAAGTGACTCTACATACATGTTTTTAAAACATTGAGAAACACAGGACAAATTTCAGACAGCTACATTTTCAGATAAGGTGGTTAATATATTTTTCTTTACCATCAAAGCATCTTTCCAGATGTTTTAAACTTAAAGCAATGAATCCAATGTTTAATCATGACCTTCTATTTCTTGCTCTACAAAGTGTCTTAAAAGTCTAGAAAGACAGGAGAAATGGTGGGGGTGGTGGCGGGTGGGGGGGGGTGTTCCCTGCCTGCTCCAAAAGGATTTCAGATTGCTTACAGAATACATGAGTGCATACTTTTAGCCAACAAATAGTGAGACTCCAGGATCAGGTGCACTCCATGACCAGGGTAGGCACAGTAGAACAGGGGCTGCAGTTGAGAATTGAGCTCCATGTGTTCAGATAGCTTTTGCCAAAGGAGAAGCAAGGTCAATTACACAGTTCACAGTTCCAGGGGATGAAAACTGGCCAAAGTTACTGATGATAAGTGCAATCATTGTTGGTTCTCCAACCAGGAAGACATTTATCCCAAAGTAAAAGAATACATTGAAAAAGTGTTATGGAGAGAAAAGAAATAGATTGAAGAAGAAAGTGTTCATTTCCTATAGTTGCATAACAAATGATCACAAAGTTCCCTCACAGTTCTTCAGATCAGCAACCCAGCATAGTATGGCTACTTTTTCTGCTTGCTCAGTCTAGTGCATGGTAAATACCTGAAATAACACATCAGCCAGACTGAGATCTCATCTGGAAGTTCCTGGGAAAAGTTTGTTTCAAATTCATTTTTTGTTGGCAGAATTCAGCTCCTGCAGTTGTAGGACTGAGGGGCCTGTTTTCCTTGATGGCTCAGTCCAGGGCCACTCTCAGCAATAAGGGGCTGCCTACAATTCTTGATACATCGCCCTCTTCATCTTCAAGCCAGCAATAGTACATTCAGTCCTTCTCACTTTGAATCTCTGATTTCCTCTCTCTGTATCCACCCAGTCTCCCACATCTGGGCCCAAGATGGAAAGGGTAAAGGTTAGGTACACCTTTGTTTCCTTTGTTTGTTTTTAATACCAGGGATTGAAGCAGGGGCATTTCAATGAGCCACATCTCCAGCCCTTTTTATATTTTTTAATTTTGAAATAGGGTGTCTCTAAGTTGCTTAGGGCCTCACTAAGTTAGTGAGGCTGGCTTTGAACTTGAGTTCCTCCTGTCTCAGCCTCCTAAGCCATAGGCATGCACCACTGCACCTAGCTGTTTCCCTTTTATAAAGTTAGCTGTGACATACAAGGCAACCTAATCCCAGGAGAACTGGCATAGTCCTAGGTTTATGCAGGACATCTACACCACAGAGGCAGGAAATCTTGGGGCTCATCTAAGATTTCTGCCTTAGATGGCTCAGAGGGGTCACCCAGTCCTCCTAAGTTAGGAATTTGGGAATAAAGGAGAGATACTGAGTCTCAAAGGAAGTACCTACAAACCACTGAGATGCATAAAAGTGCCCATGAATAGTTGCAACTTCTAGGTCATCCAGCCTGTGCCCTTGACTCATGCCCTTGTCAGCAAAAGTAACATGAGAGCAATGCAGAAGCCCAGAAAAAGCTGGCCCAAAGTTGTATAACTCCACCCTGTCTCCACCTCGAGCCCAGCCACCTCTCCTATGAGCTGCCAAGTCCATTCATGTCCCAAAGTAATCAAGCAGATGCCCCTAACTTCCTCACGTTTCTCCTCTTTTTTTTTTTTTTGGTAGGGTTGGGGGACAAGTACTGGGAATTTAACCCAGAGACACTTTACCTCTGAGCTATATCCCCAGCCCTGTTTTATTTTAAGACAGAGTCTCACCAAGTTGCTAAATTTCTGAGGCTGGTCTCAACTTGCCACCCTCATGCCTCAGCCTCCTGAGTCACTGGAATTACAGGCATGAGCACTGCACCTGGCTCTCCATCATCTAATGAAACCCTTCTAGAAGTTCTGCATCACTTCCCCACACTTTTCAGCCTTGCTACCCTGAATCTCAAGCTGGGATCCCTCATACCAGGTCTGTAGGGTCAATGATCAACTCCCAAATGAGGATACTTGTCAGCTCTTACTGGGGCTGATAGGTGAGTGTGGATGCTAGCTACCCATAAGCCTCCTGCACTGTGCTTTTTAAAAAAATTTCTCTAAAGACAGGTTTTGTTGATAAATAAAATAGCATCTTGACATAGATTTCTTAAAAAGCTAGGAATAGAAAAACGTGGACAAGTCTACCAGAATATTAAATTAATTCAGATGAGGGTGGCATGCCAGACAGTACATTTGTCTTCCTGAAGTTTGTGTCTATAATAGAGCCTGGATGCACAGAAAAATTATCCAGCTATGTGAAAGGCAGAGATAGTTCCAGAACTGCCTTTGGTTCCTTCTTTTCTTCATAGCAACTTCTTGTATTTAAACCACCAGCCCTCATTCCCTCAGTCCCTCTCAATCCCTCCCCACAGCTACTTCCCCTCTCCCCACAACCAACCCCCAGCCAGACCCCTCTTCAGGCTGGCAGTGAGCACCTCAAGGTTGTGGATATCCAAGGCTCTTCCTGTCCTACCTTTTTCTAAGTCATGGAGGATAGAAGTCTTTCTCTATGGTCTTTATTCATCAAAACTACTATGGTGTTAGTGACTATCTGATTAAAGGACTCTGGGATTCCTCTCTTTTAAGGAGAAAATAGATACTTCATATAGAAAACTTTCACTCTTTCTTCTGCTTATATATTCACTCCACAATCAACTAGAATAACAGGTTGCTATAGTTTTTATCTTAAATGTTTCCCAAAGGCCTCTATGTTAACTGTTTGGTCCCCAGCTTGGCAATATTGGGAGGTGATAAATCTTTAAGAAATAGGGCCTAGTAGGAGATCTAGTTAGTAGGGATATGGCCTTAATGGAGATAATGGAACCTCAGCCCCTCCTTCTTCCTCTGTTCAACTTTCCCATCATGAGGTAAAGAGCTGTGCTTCATCATATGCTCCCCACCCTGACGTACCACCTCACCACAGGTACAAAAGCAATAGGGCCAACTGACCATGGACTGAAATCTCCAAACTATGAGCGAATATAACCTGTTCTCTTTATAAGTTGATGTGTCTGATATTTATTATAGCAACAGAAAGCTGATGAACTCACAGGGTCCTTTTTAGATGTTTTAAATATGTTTAGACATGGAGAAAATGTTTACAATAGCAAGATATTTAAGTAGGAAACTTTTTTTAAAGGATACAAATATACTATATAAATAACACAAAGGTTTAGACACAGATCAATGCTTTTTGTTGGTTTTAAGGGTATGGCCTATTTAGAACTCATCCGAGGTAGACCAAAATATCCAACAAAAGGAAATGAATTTCCCCTCCACTGTGAATTAAGGGTTCAATTTCTGGGCTCTGGCCCCTGTGTGTCTGGTACAATCAGCTAGGTGACCTCAAGCAATTTTTTTATTGGCCTGTTTATGCTTCCTGTTCCTCATCTACAAAGAAAAAAATCAACTACGAGACAATCTGCTTATGTACTTTTTTATTTTTTTTAATTTTCTATTTCACAAGCCCCTTATTAATACTGGATGGGTATTATTATTATTCATTTAAAAGATCAGAGACTAGATAACAATATAAATACACAACAATCGATGTTGATCTAATTTAGAGCATTTATTAGGTGCCAGGCTTTGTGCTAAGAGTTTATGCACATTATCTCGTTCAATTCTCAGGAGAACTCAGTGAGATGAGTTCTATTACGATCTCCATTTGATAGAAAAACAAAACAGCAGCAAAAATAAACTGAGCATTAGATCAATTGATTGTCCTGCCCTAAGCCACACAGTCTGAGGAGCTGGCAGAGAAATGGCAGCACTGGCCCCAGCTTGCCTGTCTCTCAACACCATATTGTACACCTGCCTATGCCCACTTCCACAGATTCCCCCCCCCCCCAGCATCTGTCTACTCCTGATCTGGGAAATTCAACATCCATGCCTAAATTTTCAATTTCTTTGTAAAGAACTAATATAAAATATTACTTGATTATTATGTTATATGCAATCTACTTTAGGTCAATGGCCAATATAAAATATTTCAATGAACTTCTATTGTAAGGATGGCAGATTCAAGAGCTTCCAGGGAGCCAGGCCAGTATCATCAAATCCAAGGTACCATGAATCGTAAGACCAATCATTGATTTTCTTACCACTAAGCTAGAAAAACCTTTGCAATTCAAATTGCAAGATCCACCAGTGGTCAGCCAGACTCTGATTTCAGGAGCCTTCAAATGTGAAACAATGGGTGTTTTAGAATTGATAAAACACAGTCACAGAGGCCTGGTAAGTTGTGGTGCTTCTCATGAAGACTGCTGTTTCTCAGCTTCAGCTGCTTGGTGCTGGAAAATCTGATTCTTTTTTAAGTTTGAGAAGTCTACATTTTAGTGAGGCTTTCCTGTTTAAAAACAAATACTACACTTGGAACTATTTTTTTTTTTTCAAAAAAATCAAATACTCCATGAGCCAAAGCAAAAGTGTCCGCGGAACATACAGCCTGCAGCCTTACCTGTGGCCAGTGGGGTCCTCTTAATTAATAAAGCCAGGTTAGAATGATTGACCCACAGAGAATGGGGGAAAACTGGGTAATAGTCATCCAGACAATAAAGTAAGATGAGGTGGACTAAGATGCAGTGATGGGGATGCAAAGAAGATTATTTGTCCCTTATGGATGGTGCAGTCCCAACCGTGACTGAGGGGTTTCCAGCAGAGTGGAAACAGTTTTGAGGGTTAGTTAGAGACAACTCTAAAATATCTGTTCTTCCATTACCCTTAAGTGCTTCTCGAAGCAGCAGCATCACCTGGGAACTTCTAAGAAACACCGACTCAGGGTTCCTCCCCAGACTTAAAAAGTCAGCCATTATGGGGTGGGACCTATGATCTGTGTTTTATGAAGTCCTTCAGGTGATTCTGGTTTAATTTGGAGACCCTCTACACTAGGGCAAATATAGTGATTTAACTATTTTTTAAGCAGACTGGGGATGTAGCTCAATGGTAGAGTACTTACCTAGCATCATAAGGTTTAATCCTCAGTGTGGGAAGGGAGATACCAAGAATCATTAGGAAACATCCAGTATTTGATTAATTTAGCTAGCATTCTCATTAGCACACTGCTTCTCACACATTCTCATATCTTTTCAGTCAGCCAAATGATGAGTATCTCAAACAGCACCCCTTTGCCCAAAGCAGATTTACCCTTGGTGCTAAAATCTTGCAATCCTGTGTGGCCAAAAGCAGTCAGAGTAAAGAAAATCATTCCTAACAAATTAACACATTATTTCCAACTTGCACCATAAAAACTGTAAGAGAAATACCTCATTTTTTCCCATCCATCTCTTTTTCCTAAGGAGCCCTGAATTTGGAAAGCCTGTACCTTACCTTCAGAGCAATAAAGAAAGCAGGAGCTGGGAAGACTCTGGGAGTCAGTTTAGGAATAGCAGCTTCAGAAATCAGAAGAGAGCAGGGAGAATAGGAACAAAAAAAGCAAAATATAAGCAAAGGAGAGAAGAGCTGTCAGCCTGGGTGTGACGAAATGGCCCCAAGGGGTTGGTTAATGGAGGAGGCTCCTGCAACTCTTGTACTATTTAAACCAGGTGAACCAGACATTGAGTCATCCCTGGTGAATTTTGGGAAGTCACTGAATTGTTCTGAGCTCTGCCTTCACATTTGTAAATGGGGAGATGGGGACAGAGGGTGAAAAATGCCTAATTCTCTACAATTAAAATAGTATGTATGGAAGAACTGGCTCTGTACTTGGCACATAATTAGTGCTTATCTTCTTGCTGCTTTGATGAGTCCTTGAAGTCTTTCAACTCAGGGAAGGAGATGCCTTGAATGCAGTTGATTTAGAGAGTTTTACGATTTTTTCTTTCTTTCTTTTTTTTTTTTTTTTTTTTTGGTCCCTAAATGTGACTTGATCCTTTAGTTGATAGGCCTCTCTATTGGATACCTTGAAATGAGCTGCTTTACTGCTTAACAGTCATTTTATGAGACTATAACAAGAGAAATTTATTTGAAGGCATTCTATAAACATTTGTATTGTATATTGTTCACAATTTGCTCATTTGAACATTTCAGAAATTTGGAACTATAAGCAGAACTAGGACACTGGATTGGTTTTTTTTGTTGTTGTTTTTTGTTTTGTTTTGTTTTTTTCTTTTTGGTCACAGAGCTATATTTACTTATTCCTTCTGAAACATTTATCATAATCATGAGAAGATATTAGTTGAAACCTTATCATCTGTAATCTTATATATCTGGAATGGAAAATGAAGTATTCCATCAAGTTAACATTTAATAACAATTTGTGAAAACAAATTCAACATTTTAAGTCTTAAATAGAAAATATTACAGGCAAGTAAAATTTTAATTTATAGATATATAAAATTGATGAGGGGTCTGGGGGTATAGCTCAATGGTAAAGCATTTGCCTACCATGCTTGGAGGCCCCGGATGATTGGTTTGAATTCATTTTAAACATATTTTAAATGGATGTGGACTAATTATACAGTTGTGTGGGGCAAAGTGTGATCTTTCAATATGTGTATATAATGTGTAATCATTAGATTGTGATAATTGGCATCTATTACCTTAGATACTTATCATCACTCGGTGATGGGAACATTCAAAATTCTCTCTAATAGCTATTTTGAAATATTAGTTGTTGACAAGCATAATTATTCTACTATGCTATAGAACATTAGAAGTTATTCCTGATATCCAGCTGCATCCCTGTTCCTAATGCCATCTTGTCTCCCTTTCTCCCCACACCCCTCCTCGACTCAGGCAATCACTAGTCCACTCTGCACTTCTATGAGGTCAAATTTAACTTCCACATTTAAATGAGAGCATGATATTTCTCTTTCTGTGTCTGACTTATTTCACAATGTCTTTTACTTCCATCCATGTTACCACAAATGACAGAATTTCATTCTTTTTATGACTAAATAATATAGCATTGAAGGACTTAAAGCTGTACTATCTCAAAATTTACCAAATTGGTATGTTGATTTTTTTTTCAAGCTGAAATCACTTGAGGGACAGTAACTTTGGAAAGGGCCATTTGACCTATCTTTCCCTGGCTGCAACAAGATTCTCTTGAAAGGGCTTTCCTTCACATACCAAGGCTGGAAAATAGCCTTGATCACTAAAAGCTGGTAATGGGGCTACAATAAACCTAAATAAGCAAACTTATTACCTTATCTTCCACCAGCTTCTGCATCCCCTCAGCCCCCTTTATCTTTTAGCTACATCCTTAGCATTGACTGCCCTAGCCAGAGTTCCATCTGCCCTGTCATCCTTCACAAATTTATTATTCTTTGTCTAAAAAGTATAAAAGTATACTTTACTCATTTCTTGAGACTTCACTCTTTTGTAAAGATGTATATATATGTGTGTAAATGTAATAAAACTTTTTTACTTTTCTCTTGTTAATCCGCTTTTTTTTATTGGATTCCTAGATATAGCCAAAGAGTCCACATAGGCACTAAGGAGGGTAGAGGAAATCTCTCTCACACCTACAGTGTATATATACTACATTTTCTTTATCCATTCATCCATCAGTCAGATTTTGTTTTTTAAAGGTGGTTTAGAGGCACTTCTGATTATTTAATAGATTTTTATCTTGAAGGCAAAATATGTTGAACTCATAAGGAATCTTTGATCAAAATGGAAAGATCAACTTTGATCTTATCTATTATCTTTGAACTTAATTCCCTGCTTTGGACTGCTGATATGAAACAGCTTGGATTTTTTTTATTCATAATGTAAATACTACTTTGCCCCTGATTTTTAGATTCCATTGAAGTCATGGAGACTTGTGCTTTTCATTTTTAGGTGAATCAGAATTATGTGGACCAGATAAATAGATAAAGGCTCAGTGAAGCCATGAACTTCAATTTCTGGCAACATTTTCAACTTGGTTTTCGATAACTAGAGCCTTGTAGGAGAAAGAATTCTGTAATCATTTGAGGATAATCATGGGTGTGTAAATGAAATTACCACATCAAAATCAACCATAACTTGGCCAGGGTCCTGTAGGAAGTGCCACATATATTACAAGGAGAGTCTCCAGCTTTGACCCCAAGGAGCAAACCCAGAACTCAACTATTCTGGGATGCAGTTCAGAGAGTTCTTTGAAATCTCCTCCTTTAGCTACAAAATGCATGCTCATTTTACATTTAACTTTATGTTTTTATGTCTATTTTTAAAAATAAAAAGCTTTACTTAAAATTTTGAGTAAAATTGATGCTTCAAGGCAGACACTCTTCCCCCTGGGCACATCCACCTACCTCTAGGAATGAAAGTGCCCATCTGAGAAGTCCTGGGAGGCTGGAAGGTGGAAGAAGTAGGCCATCATGCATATATGACTGAGTGATTAGACACAGTTGAGTATTTTTAGAAACAGCCTCATCTTTCATGCAGTGATACTGTGAAAAGAAAAGGTAGAATCTGAATAATGTGGTAGAGAGCAAAGGCTGAAGTAGCCTTGTCAACAGAGCTAAAAGTCTCCCTACTGTTGAAACAGAAGTCTCCCCTTCCACCTGCCACTAGAGTTGAAAGCCCTGATAGCAACTCTGCTTTCCTGAACTGCATTTTGATGTTTGTTCCAAAGCCATGCAAATTCATACTTAAAACTTTTACAAGACAGCATGAGAATGGGAGTAAGAGAGATGCATCTGATTTAACCCCAAAGGCCTTAATTCAACTCCAAGATCCTTGCCAGTTCCCTAGGGAATCATCTGCACACCACCAACAGGCTTGGTTAGGAATCTGCTAAGCCATTTGCCGAGTAGGCTTTGTTGTGGAAACATTTATGAGTGACTGCCAGAGCTGTGTCTGAGATGCAGGGGCAGCCTGACCCAGCTCCAAGTGACTGGAATAACAATCAGACCTTGGACACAAACCAAAGGGAATGTGTCAGACCTGAGCAGACAAGCAATATCCCTACATCCCTGATGTCCCCACCTCTCTACCTCAGGTCACTTCAGGGTGAAGCTATTTTGGCCGAGCCTTCATGTCACTCTCACAGTCAACAAACCATAGTAGAGTCTGTCTGAGTGCAGCAGATTTCTCAACCTCGAACGTGTCTCTGCAGCTCATCTCCAACAAGAAGTCGGAGTGTCCAGCCTTCCCAGGCCCGGGCAGACATTTTTACTTCCTGGAAAATAATTGTCACAGCTACTATTGTTTCCACTTTTATATCATCAGACTGGGGCTCAGGTGATGTTGTAAATAACATTAATGAAAAGCCAAGTTTTGATAGAATTTTAGGGAGTCTTAAATAATATGAGTTTCCCTTCTGAGCTTCTAAAAACTTTAGTACTTTTTTTCTGTTGATAGACACAATTTTTTTTAATTCTCCAACTTTTAACTGATACATAAAACAGCATGTTTATGGATTACCCTGTGATGTTTCAATACATGTGTACACTGTGTATAATGCTTAAATCAGGGTAAACACATCTATCTCCTTAGATATTTATCATTTATAGTGAGAACATGTAAAATCCTTTTTTCTAACTCTTTGAAATATACAATACATTATTATCATCTATACTCACTCTACTGGACAGGAGCACTCCAGAACTTCTTATTTCTATCTAACTGTAACTTAGTGCCCATTGATCAACCTTTCCCCACTACTTCCTCTCTCCTGCTTTAATGCAATAAAGATTAAAAAAAATAGCAACAACAACACCAAAAAACCCTCTTTGTGCATAGCCTGAATAGCCAGCAAAAGAATGCTTAAATAAAAAGAACAAAAATATGCATGCTTTTAAAAGGAAGGAATCAATATAGTGTCCTTTGTTATCATTGCACATTTTAGCAATAAGTTAATTTTAGCCTGGCATGATATAGGCAGTTTAATCCACACCTTTTAAAAATGTAAATTGAATCCATTCACTATAAACTTGTATTTTTACAAGGCTCTGTGAAAATGATGGTTTTTTGAAGTTTCCTCAAAGAACTTATATATTAAGAAGAAGACAGGTAAGTATGGCAATTTTTAAGCTAGCATTAGGAACCAAAGACTTCAACAATTCGTTCTGTCTTGGTTAGGCAAGTATAGCACTGTAAGGGAGTTCATCCTGCCTAGGTCACCTATTACCTTTGCCCAGGCAGAGTTGAAAAAGAAGAAAATTACATAACATTAAGGGATTTTGAAGCCCTGATTGTTCCCGGGAGGACTGGCCATTTAAAGAGTTAAGGATTGGCCTATCCTGAGAATGTAGTCTCATTTATTTGTTGGTCATTTCTCTGTGTCGGCCAATCAATGGGAAGAAGAAACACAAATTAGAAAGGAATGGTTAGTCAGCTTTGCATTTCTGTGACCAGAATACTTGGCAAGAACAACTTAGAGGAGGAAAGATTTATTTTGGCTCATGGTTTCAGAGGATTCTGTGGTCAGCCAGCTTCAAGCAGAAACATCATTGTGGAAGAGCATGGTGGCGGAAAGCTGCTCAGTTCATGGCAGCCTGGAAGGATAGTAGCCAAACTCATCAACCCCAGCTACGTCTTACTCTGTTTCTTTATTATCAAATGGGAGTCTAAAAGTCAGAAATCTGTTGAAGAGTTTGACAAGCTCCTATCTCGCTTGATGCCAAGCCCCACTGCATGTGCCACCCCCATTGGTTCTCTCTGCTGAGCAGCCCAGCATCACTGAGATGCACCTCACACCTGAGGCTAGCAAGATTTGCCTGCAGAGTGTAGCCAAGCTTACAGGTCTACCAGGGATGCCTATTTCAACAGGAAGAAGTAGTCTAAAAACCCCTTCTTATTCCCTTGAGCTGAAGCTGTGAGACCTAGCAATTTACAATCATTAATCTCAGGAGGTTTACAGGAACATTCAATCACACCATCAAGAACACTCAGAGAGGAGAGAAACAGAATAAACCCAAACAATCTACAAAGGGACTTTGAATAAGAGATTATTGGATTTTCCATTTTTTCCCCTTCTTCAGTACAGATTATCTTCTTAAAAATGGATACTGTGCAGATTTACTTGATACTCAGATTTTTAAAATTTGTTTTCTGTAAACAAAACATGTTCAAAGGTATCTAGGAAGAGTTAATTCTGCTTTGGAATTAATACTTAAAAATCCTTTCTGAGAAAAGTTTTCCTAGGAGAGAATGGAAACCAGGACTCAAGCAGTTTTGATTAACCAATCTATGTATATTAAACAATGTTTGCAAATACCTGCAAGACTGTAGATAATCCATGTAACAATTATGTTCTGAAATTTCCCAGGAAAGCAATTAATTAAATTAGAGAGACTTCAGAGTAACTTCTTAATGCCATGTTCCGGTTCCTCCCTAATGAACAGTTTCCTGGAAATCCCTAAATAATAATAATAAGTGGAGATACAGCAGTTTAACACTGCACTTTCCTAAATGAAAACACATTATAATTACAATAGTGAACATTTATTGACCTATCATTCTACGGCCTTAGGCCCTGCCTTAATAAATACTTTTTGCAAATTTGAATCCGAAAAGGCATTGTTTGCATAAATAGTTACAAAGGAACTATAATATCACAGTAATTATGTTTGTTGATTTCTCTGAAAAGTACCCCTCACTCCCATTCACAGATCCTCCCTTATCAGGGAAGATTAGGTTTCCAGCTTATTTTAATCAATGGTTGTCCAGTGAAATCACAATACTGCTCTCTTCCTTGTCTGTATTTGGAGAAATAACAGTGATTTAGCCTGTTTGTGTTGGATTGTGAGTCTCTGTTTCAATGCTTGTTTTTCTTGTCTCCCATTTCCCTTCTTCTTACAGATTTTTAAAAGCATTGGCTCTGATGAGACCGTCCAAGGGCAAGGAAGTCGGAGGCTGATCAGCTTTTCTCTCTCAGGTATGTGTTGTTCACCTAGAAGCCTTGTGAAAAGAATGAGAATGTCAATCAAGAGTAGGAGGCCCCTTCAATTCGACTCTAACCTACAAGTTACAAGTTACTCAACCTCTCTGTTTCTTGAATTCCCCATCTGTAAAGCTAACATAAAAAGTAATCTACTCAGTTCCCCTTGACCTAATGAAGATAATGGAGCATTCAGTAAGTAACAAATGTAAAAGCACTTTGAGGTGATGGGAATGGAAGATGCTCTTCTGCTTTTCCTCCAAGATCAAGTATCAATAATTGAGAGTTTACAAAGGGAAAATTGGGGAGAGCCAGGGGAGAAGCAGCGAACCCTTCCTTTGTCTAATAAAACTTCCAGTGGACCCCAGTTAATAAAACAGATAAAACCATTTCAAAAAGCACATTCATGGAAAAAGAAGTGGAATCCAAATAAATTCTTCTAATTTAGTTCATAGTATTTTAGCTAATAGTTGAGTAAGTTAATTGTTAGTTTTTGTGAATGGACTATGGTTCTATACTATCTTAACAGTGGGGAAAACTAGATAAAGGATGGGTAGGGCATCTGTGCATCTTCTTTGCGACTCTTCTATAAATCTGAAATCATTTCAAAATTAAAAGTTTAAAAGAAGTCCTGAGCAACTTTGTTTAAAATGATATGTGAGGCTCAAGACTTCACATACTCCATTCCAACTCAGTGGGCTCTAAGAGAACAAAATGCCATGAAGCCCAAGGACTCTGTGGAGCACAATTTGAAAACTACAACCTTAACTTGTCAAATCAACAAATGTTACAGACCATGAATGTCAGAGATCAGAGAATAGGATACTTTATGCTTGAGCCTCCTTGGGAGATGGACAGCAATCTGGGGCTTTTCAAATAAAAGTGAGCCCAGTAGAGCAAATGAGTGTCTAAAGATCCATTGACAATATTAGCATGTGTCTGTCCAGGTTGAAAAAAGTGAGGGAAAAAAAGAACTCAAAAATTTGGTTATTACTAGATTAAATCAAACAACTTGTGACTTGTCATTCTCATGTTCTTGTAAAATGGTTGAGAAACAACAATTATTAATGCCAATCTCCAAAAAAAAGTAGGAATAAGGAATCCTACACAATTGTGTACAAGAAACCAAGAGGAATTTTCCCTAACCAAAACTCCAGTGACATCCTATAGCCCAAGAGGCATGCCATGCAGGGCAGCAGAGCAGGAATAGGGAAGGGACAAAGTCTCAATTCCTTTATCCCCATTTTGCTTCTGACTTGCAGACCTGAGCTCACAGACCTTCCAGAGTAAATAAAACCCTTTCACTCCAACATGCTTCACAGACCTGATAAGATATCAATGGAGCTTATCTCCAATAGTCTCACAATATATTATTTTTCTTACACTTAATCCAAAACAGTTCCCAGCAATGAAATGTGACTGGTGACATAAAGTTGGTAGCTAAAGGAGAAAGCCTGAAATGGTAATGAAGCTCTAACACTCAGTAGGTATATATGCCTCTGTGTGTTTATTTCACTATGTTTGTTTAGGGAAAAAATGCTGCTGGAAGTATCAAAATGAATTCTATGATTCAGAGAAAGACAATATCGAAAGATCAGCTAACCTATAGCTAAGCAAAGTCTGTGAAGCATCAAAAAATTACTAGATGTACAAGTGTACCCTTTTCCCCACATCCTCGCCAGCACTTGTTGTTGTTTGACTTCATAATGGCTGCCAATCTTACTGGAGTGAGATGGTATCTTAGGGTGGTTTTGATTTGCATTTCTCTGACAGCTAGAGATGTTGAGCATTTTTTCATGTACTTGTTGATTGACTGTATGTCCTCCTCTGAGAAGTGTCTGTTCAGGTCCTTGGACTGCAGATTGGTGCAGCCAATTTGGAAAGCAGTATGGAGATTTCTTGGAAAGCTGGGAATGGAGCCACCATTTGACCCAGCTATTCCCCTTCTTGGTCTATTCCCTAAAGACCTAAAAAGAGCATGCTACAGGGACACTGCTACATCGATGTTCATAGCAGCACAGTTCACAATAGCAAGACTGTGGAACCAACCTAGATGCCCTTCAATAGACAAATGGATAAAAAAAATGTGGCATTTATACACAATGGAGTATTACTCTGCATTAAAAAATGACAAAATCATAGAATTTACAGGGAAATGGATGGCATTAGAGCAGATTATGCTAAGTGAAGCTAGCCAATCCCTAAAAAACAAATGCCAAATGTCTTCTTTGATATAAGGAGAGTAACTAAGATCAGAGTAGGGACGAAGAGCAGGAGAAGAAGATTAACATTTAACAGGGATGAGAGGTGGGAGGGAAAGGGAGAGAGAAGGGAAATTGCATGGTAATGGAAGGAGACCCTCAGGGTTATACAGTGGAGGGGGTAGAGAGAGAGGAGGGGAGGGGAGGGGAGAGGTGGGGAGGGGGGAGGGGGGAGGATGGGAAAGGCAGCGGAGCACAACAGACACTAGTATGGCAATATGTAAATCAATGGATGTGTAACTGATGTGATTCTGCAATCTGTGTATGGGGTGAAGGTGGGAGTTCATAACCCACTTGAATCAAAGTGTGGAATATGATATGTCAAGAAATTTGTAATGTTTTGAACAACCCACAATAAAAAATTAAAAATAAAAAAAAAATTACTAGATGCTGGTCATGTCTGAGTAGTTGGATTCATTTATTACAAGGACTTCTCACCAAAAAGCAATTTAGTATATACACTAGTAAATGCTCCAAATATATGGAATCAAATGTCCCATAACATATGCTAGTAAATTTTCCAAAAATAGAGGGATGTGTCTCCAGATAGACTCATCCATCCATGTTTGTAATCAGGTAAAAAATATTCCAAAATTTGAAAAGATTTTTCCACATTTTAGATGGACTTTTCTCTTTCTATAATGCCCGATATGCTATTTAACCTCATTAAAACATACTTCAATTAAAATATTGCTCTATTTTATAGATTTCCAGGCGATGGGATTGAAGAAAGGGATGTTTTTCAACCCAGACCCTTATCTGAAGATTTCTATTCAGCCTGGGAAGCACAGCATCTTCCCTGCCCTTCCTCACCATGGACAGGAGAGGAGATCCAAGATCATAGGCAACACAGTGAACCCCATCTGGCAGGCGGAGGTAAGTGCCAGAAGCCCTAAAAGGGGGTCTAAGGAACATAGCCAAGTGACTGACCCTAACCTTAAAGCTTATGTGATTTTCTCTTCTTTTATGGGGCCTTAGGTTCTGGGGGTATCCCCCTGGCTCTGAGACTTCTGGTCTTGGGAAGGAGCTGCATTCTCTGTAGATTGCTGCTCTTAGGGATCTAATCCAGGCTGTCCATTGACCTTGGATCTAATCAAGGCTGTACTTTTGACCTCTGCCTTATACTCTATCCACTGTCTTTCCTGGAGCCTCCCTGCTCCTTCATCCACACAGTTTGCTGAAGCCTGAGAGTTAGGCAGCCAAATGGGTTGTGACAGCCGCTCTCAGTAACCTCTGATTCAGAACCTGTGCCTGCAAGCAGGATACACTTTCTCTGTGCCCTTTGTGTGGGAGAAGGAAGAAAAGTGTACTCAGCTGAGACTCGCAGTTTCTCACAGCTCTTCCTATGCATGTGGTCTTCAAGCAAGAATGCCCAAAGGCGTATGTAGCACTCTAAACCAGTTGCACAGATCCTAAAATTATCAGGTTCCTGAGACCGGTAAATTAATGAGTCCTAGAGTATTCCTGATTGTGTTACATATCATATTGCTTGATTTAAACAGTTATGAAATCTAATCACTTATCCATCTTGGTGGTCTGAACAGTTCCAGGCAGATTGTTAAGAGTGGTGAACAGTTTGATTCATCTGATAAGGCGCTTCTCTACTTCTGAATGTGTCTCCTCTGCCTGCCAGGAGATATGGGATTCCTCAACAAAGTCACATGTCAGACTTGACTGTATAATGACTAAGTCCTCTCCTAGAGACATGCAGAGAGTTGTCACAACCCATTTGGCTGCCTAACTCTCAGGCTTCAGCTTGAAGTTACAACCAGCAAACTGTGTGGATGAAGGAGCAGGGAGGCTCCAGGAAAGACAGTGGATAGAGTATAAGGCAGAGGTCAAAAGTACAGTTTTTTGCCAGGCACAGTGGTACACGCCTGTAATTCTAGCGGCTCTGGAGGCTAACACAGGACAATTGCAAGTTCAAAGCCAGTGTCAGCATCTTAGCAAGGACCTAAGCAACTTAAGGAGGACCTAAACAACTTCACGAGACCCTGTCATAAAATAAAAAATAAAAAGGGTTGGGGATGTGGCTCAGTGGTTAAGTGCCTCTGGGTACCATCTCCAATACAAAAAAAAAAAAAGGTACAGCTTTTCAATCACACAGACCAAGGTTCAAATCCCAGCTTAGCCAGTTAAGTTTTGTAGATGTGAGAGACCTATGATCCTCTATTAGAGGCTTGGATTCTCCTCATCTGCCTGTGACTGATGGAGATGTGCTCCTGCTCATGGCACTTGTTTCAGACAAGATTACATCCTTTATTATTCAGAACAGACCCCCTCGGAGGTAGAACTTTCAAGCATCCTTGACAAGAAAATGTAATTAGAATTTGGGAGCGGACCTGTTTCATTGTCTCTTAAATTATACCACCTCCTTCCTCAGCTTAATGACCCCTCTCCTGGGCTTCACAGAAGAGCTCCATTAGAGCTCAGAAGTGGGCATAGGGGAAATAGAGCTGTACTTAAGCGTGCTACTAGCTTTAGTTATCAACAGATTCTAAAACAGTGTCCTCAGCATGAAATAATGAATCTTAAATCATTTTTTCCTTTAGTCCTGGTTATTCTCACCAATTACTTCTGGACTCTTCACTGCATTCCTAGGGATAATACAAGATGCTACAGGAATTAATGGCATATGAAAAAAACGAAACCTTGAGCAGTTTATTTAAGACACTTAGTCATGAAGGTGTTATAGTCAGTCTTAGATTACATTTGTAAAATCCACACCAACAGAATGTTTTTTGGCTAAAATAAGTCAACTAGAATCCACTTGAAATTCTAAAATTATTTCTGACTCTCTGGTTTTGTTCTGGCAGGATATTGACAATCACTCCCTTATTCTCAGCTTTGCATATACATTCTAGAAGAAAAACCTTTCCCAGCAGACACCTATTGCCTGCAGCATGACCACAGCAGGATGGAAAAACCTTAAGTTCCACTCTCCTGACTGTGGTAGGGAAGGCAGGGGAGAAGGTAGTCAGACACAGGTGTTGAATAAACCAGTCCAGAGTGTGGTGTTCTTCATCTTCACCCCCCACTGCCTTTCACCTCAGACCCTATGCCGAGGCCACTCTCTATGGCTGCTGTCCCAAATATCCCTCGTGCTTTCACACAGCCATATCTTTGGATGCTCTTTAACTCCTCTTGTGGTTTTCTAATCATACATCCTTAATTAACCCAACTACCAGCTTTCATGCAGCCCCAAGTCTCAGCCCACTTCCCATATGGGGCATTCTTTGACTCTCCCACCTCAGGTCTCAGGAGGACAGTGCTTCCTTGTTCAGTCCTTCCCATCACAATGGTCTTTCCCATCACAATGTCAGATTGTCTTGTGTCTTCCTCATAAGACTTTGAACTCCTCAGGAAAAGAGATTACATCTAATTCATCTTGGCATCTCTAGTTCCTGGAAACCTACTCATAATAGGTTGTTACCATGCCAAGAAATGTTCTGAAATAAAACCAGGTGGTTTGCCTTCAGAGCCTGATGTTGACCAGTTTTGTTTGTAGGTGATTGTGAATAAATCCTGGAAGAATGTCGATCACGTAAATCAGATACTCAAAGTGGTCACCACACACACATACACACACACACACACACACACACATGCACTTTCATTTAGGAAACATTGGTTGAATAGTATGTAGTAGAAATAGAAGCCACTACAAGGACACAAAGATGATTGATACAACCTGTCAGATTGTGGAAGAAGATATTATAATGAAGTAAATACCCTAATCAAAGAATGAGCAAAATGCTACAGGATACAAAGGGGAGATTGCCAAGGGCCTGAGATAGGATGTCACAGAGGATGTGCTGCTAGACTTGGTCTTGACAGAGGATGAGATGCTTTTCAGGGTGGAAAGGGGAGTTCTAGGCAGAAGGAACAGCATATAGAAGGGTACTGAGGCATCCCACAAACACCTAACGTACCATTTAAAACTGTGTGACTTGAGCTCATGGTGTGTACAGACAGGTGATAGCAGCTGGGCTGGGCTTACTGCAGTCACACACAGTCAGCATGGATCCACTATTCCTTACACATAAAAGCTAATGTTGGCTCCTGGGTCTTACACTGCAACTTAATGAATGAAACGATTCCCCGCTCCTACAGAATTACACAAGTCTTTAAATTTCTATGCAGGAGGGTAAGTGAGAACCAAACTGTCCCACTTTCTGTGTTTACTGACTAATCTACAAAGGATATTCAGTGAGAAATCATTGAAGTTGCAAAAATATCCCTTAATGTGCTGTTTGAATGCTAAATTTATTTCAACAGCTAATGTTGCATCAAACTCTTACACATGACTTTTTTGAATGTCTGTAACAAGTTTGAAACATTTATTTTTGCTGATTAAAACATGCTCAATCTTAGAAAATTTAAAGTTCCTATCAGAATTTTTAAATAAGAAGAGAAAACTAAGAGAAATACATATTAAGTGTAGATGCAAACTAAAATAAATTTAAAAAGAGACTTCCACATTGATGGATCTATCTCCTCTTCGTTATTATTACTGTAATTAGAAGCTATTTTCACCCAGGGAACACTCTTCTTGATTTTCAGGTCTGTTTACTTTCCTGGATGGATATAATGAGCACTTATAAGATTATAGTTATACAGAGAAGTTAAACAGAAACAGCAGCAAGTAAAGAGGCTAGGCTTCTATATTTGGAATACTCCTGTAGAGAGTATATTTAAACCTTCAAATAAAACAAGGAACTCCTAAACAAGAATTTTCAGAAATATCAAGTGAACTGAGTCAATATTAAACTATGGCCTGAGGCCATGGTGCTTATGAGCTTCCCCCTCACTCTCTTGGCCTCTGTCTTCAAGCCTCATGCATGTACTGTCAGCCCATGCCAATCTATCCACAGAATGAGATGAGACTGACAAGGCCTAGTTCATGGTGCTTATATTCTAATGTGAAAAAAAGACCCCCCCCCACAAAAAAAAATGAACAATAGAATTTCAGTGGTAGATAAGTAATCAGAAAGAAATAGCACACTGTTAAATGAGATTTACATGACTGAGAGAGGCTTCCTCAGATAGCAGTGGTCCCACGAGGCATTTCTGAATTGCTGTCTCCTGAACTGAGAAACCAGACTTGGAAAGAACTGGTTAATTCTGCTTTTTGGACAGAGGACACAGCTGGTGTGAAGGTCTGAGGGTTATGAGCTTGGCACGTTGAAACAAGCAGAAAGATCATCGTGGCTAGAAAACTAGGGCTGGCAGTGGGGAACAAAATGAAGTTGGAGAAGTGCAGGAAACAACCCACTGTAAGCCATGGAGAGGGCTTGGGATTTCATTCTAAGGGTAAAGAGAAGCCATTGCAGTGTTTTTAGTAGGGAAACATCATATTCTAATTAAAATTTTATAAAATCCTTCCCACTACTCTGTGTGAGGTGGATTATTAAAAAAAAAACAACAACAACAACATTGGAAGCAGTTGATTTATGCTTGTGGCTCTGAGGAAGCAGCACATGGCACATTAACTCAAAAGCAACCAGAAAAGCTGGCTAGAATGACCTTTAAAAAAAAAAAAAAAGCATTTGTGATGACATCAGACAACGCATCAAGTCCCAGAAGGAAAGGAGTTTCAAGCAAGCCCTCTGCCACTGTTCCCATTGAGAGGAATAAGAGGGTAGGCAGAAAGATGCTGACAAATGAAGAGGGTTTTTGCAGGCTCACAATGCTGAAGAGACAAAATTGGAAGTTCTAGATTCTCCAAGAGACAAGTACCCAGCAAGGCCCCAGGTTCTCAGCTGGACCCCTGGCTGACTATGGTGTAGGATCAGAGCAAATCTGTCATGGAAAACTTCAAGACAACTTACACAGCTTAGTCAGGCCCTGAATGATTAAAATTATCTGATCCCAGTGACAACAGAGATAGATCCATGCACAGCTCATTACTGGAGTGATCAGAGATAGATTTTAAATATGGTTTTATATATTTTTAATCATAAGTTAAACATAAAAAATTAAAAGATAATTTTAAAATGCCCAACTCCCTTGAAAATTAAGTTAAACAAAAATTCCTTTAAAAATCTATGGGTCTTGGAGGAACTTTGATTGGACAAAGGGGAGAGAGGGAACAGGGGGCGTGGAAAAATAGTGGAATGAGATGGACATCATTACCCTAGGTACATGTATGACTCCACATGTATTGCAACCCTACATCATGTACAACCAGAGAAATGAAAAGTTGTGCTCCATTTGTGTACAATGAATCAAAATGCATTCTGCTATCACGTATAACTAATTAGAACAAATTAAAAAAACCTATGAGTCAAAAAAGAAATCATGACAAAACTAGAAAATATTTTGAAGAAAATAATAATGAATATATTACATATCTAAATTTGTGGGTTGAAGCTAAATTAAAAAAGAAGAAAGACTTAAAATCAGTGACCTGAGTTTCCAGATGAATAAGCTATAGAATTAACAGAAAATCAAACAGAAAGAAAGGAGAGGGAAATCTATTGCAATAATAGTAAAGATAAATGCAGAAAAATCAATGAATTAGAAACATTCATAATAGTGAGAATTGACAAAGCTAAAAAATAATCTTACATATATCAAAAAGATAATAAGATAATATTATGAACATATTTATGCTAATAAATTTGAAAATCCCAATGAAATGGAAAGTCCCCAGAAAAACACATCATGCTAAACTGACACAAAAGTAGTAATGCTGAATAGTCCTGTGTTATAAAAGAAATTGAATATGTAATTTAAAAACTTTCCAAAAAGAAATCCCTAAGCCCAAATATTTTCACTGTTGAATTTTCTCAAACATTTAATGAGGAAATAAAAATAATCTTATGTAAATTCCTCCAGAGAAAGAAACTTGTTTTTGAAACCAACAAAACTTTGATACCAAAATCTGAAAACATCAAGGAAAGTAAATTGGAGTCCAAAAATCTTTCATGAAAATCAATGCAAATATTCTAAATAAAATATTAACATATTGAATTCAGCAACATAAAAAACTAATATTTCACCAAATTGTGTTTATTCTAAGAATGGAAGATTAACTGAAAAATTCAACCCATATAGCAGTCTCCAGTGTACCTGTCACTGGGTACTTGATAAACTACAGAAATGTATTGCTCAGAATTATGGAAGCTAGAATGTTTGGGATCAAACACTGGCTGTTTGCTGTCCAGTGAGAGCTATTCTCTCTGTTTCCAAGATGGTGCCTTGCTGCCCTGTTCTCAGATGGTGGAAGGCTGAAGGGCAAAAGATCTTGCATGCTGTCCAAAGTCTCTTTTATAAGGACAGTAATCCATTGCCATCATGACTTAATCACTGCCTAAAAGGCCCCACTTCTTGGTACCATTACCTTGGAGTTTATGTTCCAACTGTGAATTTTGGAGTAATGAATCTAACAAAAAAATGAGGAAGATCTACTGAGCACTATTACATTTGCTAAGAGAAATTTAAAACAGCATAAATAAAAAGATAAATGTTTAAGTCTTAGAAAACTCAATGTCATTAAGTTGTTGATTCTTCCCCAAATTGATCTGTGGATTCAGCAAAATACCAATCAATTTCCTAAGAGATTTTTGGGTTTGTTTTTGCTTTGTTTTGTAGTGCTGGGTGTTGAATCCAGGCTCTCATCATGCCAGGCAAGTGCTCTACCACTGATCTATGTGCCCTATCCCCTAGGAGGTATCTTTAATGTAACTTTAAAAGCTGCTTCTAAATTTATGTAGAAATACAAAAGGCAAAGAATGGGTAAGAAAAAAAAGCAGAAGAATTTACAACAAATAAATATAAAATTACAGGAATTAAAATGGTGTGTCATTGGCACAGAACAAATTGCTGATTAAGTAGAATCCAGAAATAAATGCACACACATCTCATCATTGTTTTATGACAATGAAGATATTATAATGTATTAAGAATGACCTGTTCAGCAGGGCACAGTGGCACACACCTGTAATCTCAGTGGCTCGGGAGACTGAGGCAGGAGGATCGCAAGTTCAACTCCAGTGTCAGTAAAATCAAGGCACTAAGCAACTCAGTGAGACCCTATCTCTAAATAAAATATAAGATAGGGCTGGGGATGTGGCTCAGTGGTTGAGTCCCCCTGAGTTCAAACCCTGATACCAAAAACAAACAAACAACAGCAAAAAAAAAAAAAAAACCTTGAAAAAAAAACTATTCTGAATCAATTATAAATCTAGATATGAAAGCATAAAAACAGAGCTTCTAATTAATAAGAAAACATATGGGTATGCCTTCATGACCTTAGGGAAACAAAAAAAAATTCTTAAATAGAACATAGAAAACATAGAAAGCATTAAGTAAAACATAAAATTTGATTAATTGGATGACAATAAAATTATGAACCTTTGTTCATCCAAACTCTACATTTAGAACAAACTCTAGAGTAGATGAAGATATTGAGATAAAAATAGAGGTCAAAGAACACACATATCACCCCCCAAAAAAAATCAAAGAGAAAAGGACAGAAACCAACAGAAAAATAGACCAAAGACTTGGCAGGCACCTCACAAAGGAGTATGTCCAAATGCCAATGACCATGTGAAAAGGGCTCAAGTGAACATTAAAAGTGCCTGGGAATACCCAAAGCATCCCCACCAAAATAGCTGAAAAGAAGAGTCACAATAACTAACACTGGTGAAGTGTTACGCACATGAGGCTCAGCTGACAGGAAGGAAGGAAGAAGAGAGGACATCGGTTGGGGGCAATTTCAGAAGCCAGGTGGGAGATCATGAACCTTGGATCAGGCTGGTAGCAGCAAATATGGAGACAAGTGCGTGTACATATAATTAGTTCCGGTACCTCCATTTTGGCTCCCAACTTATCTCCCTACAGTGCACTTAAAATAAGGCTCCAGCATATAAGAGGAACTTTGCACAGAGCGTGTAGCTCAAGGGCTGCCTCTAGTGCTTGTGCTGGCTGTGAGATGATAAAGTATTTCCCTGCAATTACCAAACCACTGCCCTGACAACCTGCAAGGTCAAATATAAGCGTAACTTCATAAGGGTAAGACTTGGCCCTAAACCTGTAGAGCATACTTCTAGAGGCCAAGCTGCTCATCAGAGTTATATACCAGTAGATTCCTTGCCAGAGTTATCACATTTAACCATCCCAACAACATCATGAGTAAATCAGGCAGGGAAATTGCCAAAATTTGATTTACAAAGCAGAACAAGCCGGTCAGGTTAGGCTGAAAGTCCCATCCCCTAGAGACAAATATAAGAACCTGGCCAAGGGTCTTGCTCTCCAGGATATTAGGAGAATTGCTAAATGATTGCTATAATCAACCAGGCCTAAAGAGTTTTAACCAAACAATGATTGATTTAAAGTAGATTGTTAACTTCAGTCCTGATGGGTTAGACATTGAGACATAATTTAATCATAAATTAGATTGCACTTTTGACCCTTGACAAAGTAAACATTGTTTATGTCTGTAACACTAATACACACAAAAATAATGCTTATGGAAGAAAAGCGTTCTCTGAAGTACACAGCTAGTATTGGCAGTAAGTGTGTAATAAACCCTAACCAATAGCACTATTTCTCTAAAATGGTAGTTTTTAAAAAATGGATTTAAGTTCCCCAACATAGATGTTTTATCAGCTTTTCCACCATTGCAACCAAAAGACCTGACAAGAACAATTTTAAGGAGAAAAAGTTTATTGGGAGGCTCACAGTCTCAGAAGTCTCAGTCCATAGACAGCTGGTTCCATTCCCTGGGGCTTGAAGTGAGGCAGAACATTATGGGGGAAGAGTGTGGTGGAGAAAAGCAGCTAGGACACAGCATTCGAAGCAGAGAGAGAGCTCCACTCTTTAGGGACAAACTGTACATCCCAAAGGCATGCCCCTAATGACTCACCTTCTCCATAGCTAAACCATAATAATAACCATACTTTAGTACAAAATCAGTTCTTTCATTGATAAAAACAGCTGCTGACTTCTTTTATAAAAAGCACCCATGAATAGAACACCAACATAACTAAGGGACATAAATTCATTTTACATGGAGTGGGAGACCCAAATTATGTGCCTCTTGTCCCACAGTGATTCCTGAGGTTCATGCACTGAACCCAGGGAACATAATTTGATGTTCACTAGCTAAATGATTTCTTGTACTTGCCTGTTAGCATCATTTTTCAACATCTAAGGAAGATAGAAGTAAAGAGTTTGAGAGCAGCAGTAAAACCCAGTGTCTAGTCAAAGAATCTATGACAACCATTCCTAATTTTTTGTGGAGGAATAGAGTGAACTAGGTGCACTCTATTGAACTTAACTCATTCATTCATAGGTCAGTGATAGGTGGCAGCCAGCTTATGTGGTTGAGAGGAGCAAGCCCTGCATATCTCTTCCCAACTCCACATTTACTGAAATCAGCCATGGTGGGAATATTGACACCGTAAAAATTGGCAAACACTACAAATCAGAGCTAGAACTGGGTGTCTAGTTTATCAATTGAAGTAAGTTCAATTAAAGCCCAGTATTAGAAGTGACATCCCTTAGGGATGATACCAAAAATCAAAGGTGGAACTAGAGTCAGGGGGGGAGCAGAACTATGTGGATTTCCAAGCATGAAGACAAAGAAAACCAGATACAAGTAGAGCCAAAGGAGGATCTAGGAACAAGGAAAGCAAGGAAGAATCAGGAATGGTGGTGCAGGTGGGAGGAAGAGAAGGCAACACCTTTCAGAAATGGTATGTTTCTGTCTTTAGCATAAAGAGCCAATGGGGACTAAATCACAGAAATAGCCAAATCCTGTGGATTCTCCTTCCTTACTCATTCAACAGAAATTCCATTTCAGCTGGGTTTAGCTCTGACTGCTTTTCCATCTTTTGGGGGGCCCTACTAGCAAGTCCTATCTCTGTCTCCATCGTATTTGTTTTGCAAGGGGAAATGACTATGTTACAGTGACAAATCTCAAGTCATGTCAGGCTTTACTCTATTTCACTTTTGCATATTTTTAATGCTATGTGTTACAAGCCTAGAAAAAAAAGTTAATAGAATATGAATAAGAACAAATAGAAATAGCAGTCCTTCCAAGGTTAAAACATTAAGAAAAATCAATAGTGCTCTTGTCATACCATAAATTACTTTTAAATTGCAATTTTGTAACAACTGAATTAGTATATTTAGGTTATTGAGTTCATGTATTACAAATTACCACTATAGTAATACCATGATTAATTAGCTAATCTCTCACATTTGGGGAAATTGGGTATTTTAAAAAATTTAATACACAGAGTGAGGGCATAAGAAGTTATTATTTATCCTATAAAAGTTTTGGCAAACTTAGAGGCGATTAATTGCACCCATCCTTGACTAGAATATTATTTTTAAAGAATGCATTAATAGGTATAACTTAGTGTATTTGTAAGTGAGAAATAACAGAAGTAATACCGTATAAGTAGTACAGTGATTTACAGAGTGATTAAAAGGGAATGTTATGCAGATAATGTGGAAGAGCAGATGGCAAATCCATAGTGATGGAGTTAACAATAAGCTTTCAAACCTAGCTAATATAACCAAGAGAATATGTGAGAAAGACAGTCGGGGCAACTGAAATCTCACTTACGCAGACCTTCTTAGAGTACTACCTGTTTCTGAATTTGAACCTCATGCTTGGCATCCCAAAATTCAGATTTTTCAGTACCAGGCATGATTAATTCTTACAAATTATGTTGTAATTAACTGAAACTAATTTATAAAGGTAATTAGAAGTACCAGAAGTTGGGAACAAAAAGACAAATATGTTATGATCTCACCATTAAGAAATCCTTAAGAAGTTTTTAAAAGTTTGATTTCATAGTGTAATTTGAGAAAAGAGGGTTACCAGATTGAACCTCTGAAACTATGAGCTAACATAAACTTTTCCTTCTTGTAGGGTCTTTTGATCACAACAACAACAACAAAAGAGCTGACTAAAAAAGATTATTGATAGATATCTGCTTAATTTTGCAGCCTCAATTCTATAGGGTAATACCATAATCAGTTTTAAGTTTTTTTCCAATAACTGCATTTAGTTAAGCTCAAAGGTCTCTGAATGATGTCTTAGACACATACCATCACCTTCTGGTCACTTTTAGTTATAAATAACCCAATCAAGTCTCATTTTATATTCAATGTAAATCTCTTTTCTGTCTGAAATTAGCTTTCCTCACTATGACCAAAGTGACCGACAAAAGCAATTTAAAGAAGGAAAAGTTTATTTTGGCTCTGAGTTTCAGAGGATTCATTCATGGCCAACTGAATCTAAGGCAGAAACATCATGGTAGAAGGGCATGATGGAGGAAAGCTGCTCAGGTCATGGCAGCCAGGAAACAGAGAAAGGGGCCAAGAAGATAAATCCTCTGGGGTATGTCCCAAGTGACCTATATTTCCAGCTAGGTCCTATCTCCCAGTAGTCCATTCAGTCATAAATGGATTAATTCACTGAAGAAGTCGGAGCCCTCCTGATCCAATCACTTCCCCAAAACCTCATTAGTGAACATTGTTATATTAGGGACACATAAGACTTTGGGGAACATTCCAGATCCAAACCATAACATCCCTACTATAGACCAGGATTATGATTTGAGACTCTTGGAGAGGCAAGAGGACATTCTCCATTTTTTTTTCTCCTTTGGGGTTGTGAAGGGAATGAGGGATCCACCTCACTTTTTCTCTGTAAGAATAATAACTGTTGCTGTTAACAACAGTTAATAACTAACTGTTATTGGGTCTGTTATTGGTTCTGTCCAATAACAGTTAGTTGAAAGAGAAAAAGTGAGTCAGAGATTTTCTCACTTAATAGGCTGCCTTATGGTACAGAGAACAGTAGGGTAGCTGGCCCTATTACTGATCTATCTGTTTAGATATGGGCCCTTTAGATATTGAGCACAATCAGGAAACAGAGAGAGCTCTACTCACAAGGGACAAAGCATAATCCCCAAAGTAACAACACCCCAACAACCTACTTCCTCTAGCCATACTTCCTACTAATTAAAAAAAAAATTTAAGTAAGATTAAGTAAAGTTTATACATAAAATAAATGTCAAACATCTTGCATACCCAATAGAAGAACTTAGGATAGATCAAGGGTCTCTTGATATCAGAAGAAGAATCAGAGAGATAGTACCCAGCCTGCAAGATATATTTTGGTATTTTTCATATGAACTCTGTTTTTGATTTGCAGCTGTTTTTTCCATTGTCTGTGTTAATGATAATTTATTTTCTTCTGGTATCTTTGTCCAGTTGATATTAAAGATATCTTAACATCAGAAAATTATTTGGGTAGCTGTCTGTTTTATAAACTTTTATTGGACAATTGATCTGTCCCAAGAAGTTTTAAGAAAATTTACATGTAAGGTAATCTGGGGATAAGGTATTTGATTATTAATTCAATATTTAATGAATCTCAATTTATTCAGGATTTTCCATCTCCTCTTGAATCTATTTAAAATATTTTATTTTTCAGAAAGTATGTATTTTCTATTTATTTTTAAATTTTTTATAATACTATACCCAAAACATATGCTATACTTCCAAATATATACCAACAACCATGCTTTTTATATTTATGATATATCTCTTTTTAATCTGATGCTTTGGTTTATGATTATAATATATAAAAAATAATTCTGAAAAAAGTCCCTGAAAGTCTGTGGATAGAAAACTCCCCACATTTTTGCATATTTGAAATATCTTGTGTGTTGGAAGGCTGATACAGGAGGATCTCAAGTTCAAAGCCAGCCACAGCAAAAGTGAGGTGCTAAGCAACTCAGTGAGACCCTGTCTCTAAATAAAATACAAAATAGAGCTGGAGATGTGGCTCAGTGGTCATGTGCCTCTGAGTTTAATCCCTGGTACACCCCACCCAAAGAAATAAAGAAAATATCTTTATTTTTAATTTACTCTTGAATGAGAGTGTAGTGGGCATAAACTGAACACACTGAAGTTTATAACTGACCACCAATATCAGTTTCCCACATTGTGATCTATATAACATTAGTCAACCACGATACCGACAAACACACACACTCACACACACACACACACACACACACACACACACACACGAGCAAAGGGGAGTGTCACCTGTCAAATATGGAAACACTGAATAATATCTCACAGATTCACTATGCATATTTGCATAATTAAAATCTTTAGTCACCTAATAGTAAAGAAATCTGATTCACCTTACTTTACTTAGCACTTATCAATGTTACAAAGAAACCAGCTTTGGAGATTCTATAATACACTGAATTAAACACTGTCAACAAACAACTGCATGTTTGTTCTAGAGGTATCTTCATTTGCTGTTTACCCTAATTTGGACTATTGTGTTAGGTTTCTATCACTACATAACAAATTACTGCAAATTTAGCACTGGCTGCCATTTATTATCTCACAGTGCTGTAGGTCAGAGTCTGAGTTCTCAGGATCTCAGGGCTGAAATCAAGGGATTGACCAACCAGTGTTTTCCTCCAGGGGCTTGTCCAGTGAAGGGATTGTTTCCGAGATCATTCACATTGCTGGCAGAATTGAGATTCTTTCTGGTTATTGGCCTGAGGCTGTTCTGTGGTCCTTGCCAGTTGGCCCTCTCAGTCATCAAAGTCAGCACAGGGTGGAAAAATCTCCCTTGCATAGACTTCCTCTCACACTCTCTCTAACTTCAGAAAGGGCTAGGTCTTTTCATAAAAGGGCTTATCTAATTAAGTCAGGCCCATCCAGATAATCTTCCTTCTGCTTGCTCAGTAACCTAATTATGGTGTGGCATTCAACACATTCACCCTTGCCTACACTCAACAAGAGGGGGTTATACCAGGTATGTACACTAGGGGCAGGAGTCTTGAGGGCTTTCTCCAAATTCTCTCACATTTATTATCCTGCAGTGCCAGCCTGTGTAGGTAGCCACACCCACACCCAAATGAAGAGCTTTTCTTTGCTTTATTTTAGAGCAGTCCATCACTATACTATAATCCTTAGCTATTTCTACTGAAATAATACCTGTTGTGTCCTGGGCACTGAGTGTACCGTGTAGAAAGCATAAAGGAGTAGATTTTAGCTCACCACAATCTTGGACTGTGTGCTACTCCTGCAGTAGCAATACTGATGTGGAACTACCTCAGCAAGGAGCCATTCCTTCATTTATCAACATGTTCAATATGCATGCAATTTTCTGTGCACAAAGAGCTTTACTAAATACAAATACCACATGTACATCTTCATGATCCCAGGAAAATCAGTATAAGGAGAACTATGCAGGGGATACTAAAGCAGTAAAAGAATAGCTGTTCCTGTCAGAAAGGGCTCCACAAAAGAAGTTTAATTTGAATGATTTTTTTGAAGGATGAATTGGGAGTTTAGAAGGGCAAAGAAGCTGAGAAAGAACAACATCTAGATAACTAGGAAGTTTGTGAAAATGTGTGAAAAAAATGAGGTCTTCAGAGAATCACTGAAATAAATAAAACCAAAAGGTAGGCAGGAACCAGACATATCATTAGGAAATACAGATTTTATTCTGTAGGTAATAAAAAATTAGAGGAAGCCATAACATCAGAGAACAGAATGATCAAATTTGTATTTCAGAGACAATTTTATCGGTGACTGTAAGAAAAAAGCTGAACACAGGGGACCAGTTAGGAAGATTCTGAGACAGTGGTGACCTAATCACAGCTTTTCATTTGCTTTTATTCACTAGGAGAAAAAGAAACATAAACTTTCCATGTATTACAATTTTGGCAGAGCAGTGTTCACCATGCAAAGTAGTAAGATTCTCTGAAGTTACAAGGTTCTTCTCTCAGCAGGATGGTTTCTGGCACTGTCTTCCCAGGAGAGAGTGAAACTACATCCTACTTAGAGGGACAGGTCTTCCCTTACATCCCGACTCCAATGGCACAGCTTCATATTATAAAACCATGTTATGTTGTTATTCAGAGAGACAAAAAATGCTCCTGATTCAATTACTAGTTGTACTAATGGAGTTGTCTGTCTATTATCCTTAACATTCAGCAGGACTATTTTTTGAGAGTCATCTTTAAATTCAATAAATAGTGCTACCTGAATTGAAAGTCAAATAGATTGTAAGGTTCTAAGGAAGGGTAGCTGCAATTTGCATGCTCCATTTGCTTCTTTCCTGCTCTATCTGCTCCTTGGAGAACACTTACACAGGAAGCTCCAAGCCCAGTCCTTTTAACTTTCATTAGTAGCAAATAATAGTGCTGGCTGAATGGTACCACACAGCCGCTCATGAACAGAAATGATGTTTTATTTTCACCTCTTATATCTGGCTTTGAGAGAGGCAAAATTAGATGCCACTCAAACTGCATTTCAAGACCTATGTCACATAACAATGTCAAGAGACACAAATTACAAGAATTTAAAGATCTTAATTGACTTTATTTTCAATTCTAGAATTGAGCAACATTTCATTCCATCAAATTGAATGTGTTCCAATGAGTCAAGCAAAAGAAGTTGGTTTTATAGACAGAGAAGGGCTGAAACGGACAGAAACAAAGAACAAAAAGCAAATGGGTCATTTAGAAGTTACATTCCATGTAAAGTGGGGACAGAGAGACAGAATACTAGAAAATTGACTAATTAACATTCAGTTACTTCAGGTTACTTTTTTTGTAAATATTTAAAGCAGAAGGAATTTGTCAAGCAAATTGAAACTGGCCTGTTTGGGAATTTTGACTGTTATCTCTTTCCTGATTTTTTTTTTTGAAAGGTCTGAAAACTTAGTTTCAGTTTGACTTCAAGGATGAGGTGACTCCACTTTTATTTTTAGCCCAGTCCATTGGGGCTCAGTGAAGGAGCTTAGTCTAAAACAATGGCCTCTTCTAATTTTTATCTAACAACTGGGACCACTTTTACTCCACACTATGAGGCATTTAATCTTGGCTTCTAATTAGTATTAGTGCCCTCAGCCTCAATCTACTCAACATTATCCAAACCAAATCAACTATTCTTATGATTTTTTAAAAAAATTCTTACCCTTTCCTAACTTTCAGAAGTTTATTCGTGGACATAAATGTATTGCTATACTTCTACTCTCTGAGACTAGAGTCATCCTTTCTCATACCCCTACCTAAGGGGCTAAAAGAATATTTTCCAAGTCATGGTTTTTTTTTGTTTTTTTTTTCCAAGTCATGTTTAACATTTGAAATTTGAAAATTTCCACAACCATCTTCTTGTTTTTGATTATGCTATCATCTTCACAATGATGTCCCTTTTGTCTTAGCTACATTGTTGGGTTCCATTCTTTACTCTGCAACAGCCAGAAAAGACCTTTCTACCTATGGCACTGTCTTCATTGTATTCCATCAAACATAGAATCAGATCAAATTAGGGAAAATTTTAAAGCACACTGTCATATAAAAGGTTCAGATTGCAATATGGGAGCTTCAATTGGCCACCAGTTCCCTTACTGCAGTTACAGCATCACTTATAAAGCAATAAAGAAGAAAATATTTTGACTTTTTTAATGATTACTGGTATGTATTTTTAATTTTGAGAGCAAACAGAGCTTTTTAAGCTGATTTGTCTAGAGACAATTGGTTTAATTTCTCTGAATCATGCTGACAAGGATATAAAGCTTTTCTTTTGTGTTTATGATCAGAGACAGCATTTCAGAGAACTCAGGAAGACCTAAGTTCTAGTTTTATGGTTATGAGCCATTGACCTTGGGGCATATCTAAACTGTGGCCTCTGTTTTTATTTTTCTTCAACAAAATTCAGGACCTACAGTTCTTCCAGATTATCAAGGTCTATATATATGACTGATAATTTCCTTTACCTCCCTGATCTCACTTACCTTCATTTCCATTCACCATCATCTGTCCATTTCAGTATTTATCCCTAGATCTCTCCCAAATGTCACAAACTTTCCAGTTCTTCCCCTACAATCTAAGCCCTGATTTCCATCACTCTGTTCCTTGCTTGCTTTGGGGCATTCATTCATTCAGTCTTCGCATCATTCTTTGCTATCAGTCCTCCAACATACCTCACCCTTAGGAATTCACACTTATAAATCTCTGACTTCTTCTTCTCCCACACAGCTTTCACTGACATTTATCCTTGTCCACAAATTTGCCACCCATTTCTCCTTGCCTACCAGGCTTTTTCCCCATTTCTCACTTGTCTTACCTGATCCACCTCCTCCAGGCCTGACCCGTCTATGAACCACCTTCTCAACACACACACACACACACAAACACACACACACACACACACACACACAGTGATGTCTCCAAAATACATATCTGACTATGTTATTTGCATGATTCAGATTCTTGAATTGTTCCCAGATGCCTTTGGTATTAGTTCACGCTCTGACCAGGAGGCTCTTCATGATCTGGAGTCTACATATCTATTCAGTTTCATCTCACAATTCGCCACTATGACCTAGACCTAGTAAACCTCCCATAGTTCCCATAGGGCCCCATGCACTGTATGTAAGCTTCTTCCCTTTTCCCATGGCACCCTTCTGCCTGGAATGTTTCCTCCACCCCTTTTTCACCCCACAGATGCTTACTCATCTGTTAAGGTTTGGAAAGTTAAGGTTCTAGAAAGTCATCCACCTGTTCATCAGACTCCTTCCCTCCACCAGTACCACCTCTCTTCTCTCTAACTAGGCCCTTCAGGTAGTTACTCTGCATTTATTTCACTAAATTCAATTTATGGAAATTCTGTAAGACCTACCTCAGATCCTTTTTAAAGCAAGATGGAATAAGATAGATCATTTTAGTCCCATATCTAGGAACAGCGGTCCTAATACCTCTCTGGGAAAACTGAAGTCTATGCAAATTAATATTTCTCAACAACAGTGATTTTTGTCCCCAGGAGGACATTAAGCAATGTCTGGAAACATTTTTGGTTGTCATATCTAGGGAGGTATTACTAACTTCCAGTGAGTAGAGATCCAGTCCCATCCATAGCCATTAATAAGAATGCAACACAGAGGGCTGGGATGTAGCTCAGTGGTAGATGACCACTTGCCTGGCATGTGACAGGCCCTAGTTTCAACCCCAGTACCACAAAAAGAAAAAAAAAAGAATGCAAAGCAACAAACTATTGTCTGCATGTACCAAATGCCCCTAATGCTCAGGCTATTTCTGGAAGGCAGTGCTCACTTCTGGACTTCAGTGAGTTCAGCTCCTGTTGCATATGTGTAGGTGTGTGTGTAACTAGAAGGAAATCAGAGCAAGAAACCAATCCCAAAAGGCAGTCCTGTTCCCTGTGACTGAGGTCCTGCCCCTTCTGATTTCAGGAGCCTCCTTCTTCCACAGACTTAGTGCTTTGGAGCTGCCAGGGGCCTGGTTCCAGTGAGTGGAATCATCATTGGCTTTCATTTACCCCATGAAGGGAACTGGGGACCCTCAAGGGGCCCCTTCCAACAGAAAAAAAAATCCCACATGATGAGGAACAGGGAAATGTGCATTACCAATGGGTGTGTCTCCTGATGGTCTGTAGTTTCCTCACAGATTCTGACCTCAGAACAAGAGACACGGATTAGACCAAAGCCATTGCCTTTGACGTTGTTAAAGTCAGTTGATACACAAAAAGACACACTTTGAAAGAGGTTATATATTGTCTTGACCAGTATATTACGAACACACAGTAACATGGGGAGAAACAAAAATATATATTGTTCAAATGATCTTATAAAAGACTCCTTTGCAATGCCAACTTTATCTGTGAGAGAACACAGGAAAATATGGTGATCTGCATCAACTTGGTAGCAGTCAATCAGCAAGAGCCATCAGATTCAGGCAGATCTGTGAAAACAAATACAATAGGGCCAATGTCACTCCTCAGCAAGTCCCCACTCCCTCCCTGCCTCCAACTCCTTAGTCCCCCTTGAAGCTGGGTGTGATCACAAATACCCTGTGCAAGAGCCAACAGAAATGAAACCATTTATATATTTGACTTCTTGAACATTTCCTCATCTAGAAAGAGAACAATTAGAAGAAGAATCAGATGAATTTACTGGAGAACAACAAAGGAAGTACTACAAATCTGATAGGATTCCCTTTCTTTTGATGAAGGTCTGGTTCTGTATGGAGAATGTTGTGAAAGAAGTAGTAACGGTGTATCAACAGAAACACCAACAAATCTGAATTTTGATTATGTTGTAAGTGAACATTCAGGTATTTGGTTGGATCAGAATTTACTTTCAGATCAATTCAGTGTAGAATTTGAAGTTTCACCTCTCAATTCAAAATATTTTATTGATGGACAGGAACTCTCAAGAAAGATGATGAGGTATACAACTCACCATGTTATGAGGCAGGAGGTTTGATGCAAATTGATTTGAAGAAGATCCTGAAACTTCTTTAGCTGACTACTGGAAATAAACTTTATGCAACCAAACAAATCCTTCCCTTCTACCATTCTGCACCAGATGTTGGGCTCTTCGTGAGAACTGGTTTCCTGAAGAGAAAAGGGACAGTAAAGGGGAAATCCCTGAGATAGCCCAATATAAGCAAAAGAAAACTCAAAACAAACAGAAGAGGGCTCTATCTTCTCGTCTAGGAAAACTAAAAAACAAAAAAACAAAACAAACAAAACAAAAAAAAAACCTATAGTGAGTAATTACAAAGAATCCTGTGTTCAGAGAAATAATGATAGGATCACATGTGCCTCCCAACCACAAGAAAGTGAAGGCTACTCTCAGCCCTCACTTCCTTCTTTTCCCCCCATTGTTTTTATTGGTGAATTATAGTTGTACATGATGATGGGATTTGTTGTTACATATTCGTACATGCACACAATATAACAATATAATATGACCAATGTCACTCCTCAGCAAGTCCCCACTCCCTCCCTGCCTCCAACCAACCCCTTAGTCCATTGATTTTCATGAGCTCTGCCCCCATCGTTTTTTTCCTTTTTCCTTTTCAGCTTTCACATATGAGAAAAAACATACAACCCTTGACCTTTCAAATTTATCTTATTTGAGTTAACATGATATTCTTTGGTTCCATCCATTTTCCTACAAATGACACAATCTTATTTTTCTTTATGGCTGAATAAAACTCCACTGTGTTTTTTATCTTAATCTCTATTCACATTCTCTTTATCCATCCATTCATTGATGGACACCTAGGCTGGTTGCATAGTTTGGCATTGTGAATTATGCTGCTATAAATGTGGTTATGTCTGTATCATTAATTCTTTAGGGTAAATACTGAGGAGTGGTATAGCTGGGTCATATGATGGTTCCATGCCTACTCTTTTGAGAAACCTCCATACTGATTTTTATAGTTGTTGCACTAATTTACAATCCCAACAACATGTAAAAGTGTTCCTTTTCCTCAACATCCTCTCGAGCATTTATTATTATTTATATTCTTGATGACTGCCATTCAGACTGGTCTGAGATGAAATCTCAGTGTGGTTTTGATTTGTATTTCTCCGATTGCTAATGATGTTGAACATTTTTCATATATTTGTTGGCTATTTGTATTTCTTCTTTTGAGAAATGTCTAATTCATTTGCCTATTTATTAATAAATAAAATTATTTTTGATGTCAAATATTTTGAGTTCTTCTGATATTCTAGGTATTAATTCTCTGTCAGAAGAGTAGGGAGCAAGAATTTTCTCCCATTCTGTAGTTCTCTCTTCATGTTCCTAATTGTTTCCTTTTCTATGCAGAAGCTTTTTAATTTGATGCAATCCCATTTATTAACTCTTGGCATCATTTTCTGAGATTTAGTGATCCTATTGAGAAAGTTGTTGCCTGTGCATTAAGTGGGAGCATTAACCCTACATTTTCTTCTAGGAGTTGTGTAGTTTCTGGTCTAATTCCTAGTCTTTGATCCATTTTAAGTTGATTTTTGTGCAGAGTGAGAGTTAAGGGTCTAGTTCCATTCTTTTGCATATGGATAACCAGTTTTTCCAGCACCATTTGTTTAAGAAAAAAAAAAAAACTGTCTTTCTCCAATGTATGTTTTTGTCACCTTTGTCAAGGGACAAATGACTATATCTGGTGAGTTTATTTCTGTGTCTCTCTTTCCATACCATTGGTCTATGTGTCTGTTTTTATGCCAATACCATGCAATTCTTGTTACTATAGCTCTGTAGTACAATTTGAAGTCAGATATTGTGATGCCACCAAAATTGCTTTTTTGGCTTAGAAATGCTTTGGCTATTCTACATCTTTTATTCTTCTAAATTCTTTTTTTTTCCTAGTTCTGTGAAGAATGTCATTGATATTCTGATGGAGATAGCACTGAAGCTGTATATAGGGTGACCCTTTTAACAGTATTAATTCACCCTATCTATCAACATAGGAGGTCTTTCCAACTTCTGAGTTCTTCCTCAATTTTTTTCTTCATTGTTCTATAGTTTTCAATCTAGAAGTCTTCCATCTCCTTGATCAGATCTATTCCTAGGTATTTTATTTTTCTTTGAGGTTACTATGAGTGGTTTGTTTTCTTAATTTCTTTCTCAGCAAATTCATTGTTGGTATATGAGAACGTTATTGATTTTGTATGTTGATTTTATAACCTGCTACTTTGCCAAATTTGTTTGTTAGTTCTAGCAGTCTTTTGGTAGAGTTTTTCGGACTTCTAAGTAAAAGATCTTATCATCTGCAAACAGTAATAATTCGACTTCTTCCTTTCCTATTTTCCTCCCTTTTATTTCCTTCTCTTGCCTAATTCCTTTGGATAGAATTCTAGCACTATATTAAATAGGAGAGGTAAGAGTGAGCATCCTTGTCCACATACCTACTTCTGCCCGGTATGTAACAGCCAATATAAATGATTGTATTAATTTATTTCAATTAGTTGATCTGTCCACAAAAATAGAAACATGGATAGATAGAGATAGAGCTATTATTATATAACTCTAAAAACTTGGAAAACATGTAATTTATTTTCTTTTGCATAATATTAAGGAAGACAATGTCTTAGTCCATATGTATTTCTTCTCTTTAACATAATTAATCTTGGGAAAGGGAATAATGAATATCTATTTTTATAAGAAAAAAATTGCTTTATATTTGGGTTTTAAAGTAATTTGAATTAGATATGTATACCTCATCATTTACCCCTATATCTCAGATCTTAGATAATTTTCCACTTCTTTTGAATGAAAAGTAGCTGACTTTTTAAAAATTTAAGCAGGACATTCACATGTAACTTGTTTGGTAAGTTTTGTGTAAAGAGAAAACATCTGTGTGAAAATTTCATTTTAAAATTTAGGTTCTCTTAAAATTTCCAATTCTTAGTTTCTATGCTTTTTCAGAGTATCTTAAAATACTCTTTCAATATTAAAAAATAAGTCAGCAGTTATATTGGTGATAAGTAAAAATATACTTATTCTCCAACCTTTTCATGTATTTAGGTAAGAGAAAGGTGGTAATGATAATGTCAATAGCTTACATTTACCCATAAGGAAAAGATCTTGAAGTCTCCTAATAAAATGTGGAATTGTTTTGGGAATCTAACCTGGTAAACCAGGCCCTTGTCAACATATGATTTTTAGAATTTAGTGGAATAATCTGTTATTTCCCCTAAATTGAAAACAATTCTAAGACATTTTGAAGTACCTTCTTGGAATTATAGATGATGTACAATGAGGACACAGGTATTTATGCAGTGACTATGCTATTACACAACATTCAATTCTATGCAAATGGAGTCTCATTCTTCATGCTATGGATACTAAAGTTGTGTTGATTGTCTAATTTGGGGGCTTAGTACACATATTTATCAATTTACAAACAACTTATTAAATGTTTTAAAAATAAACTATTAAACAGAGGTCTGAAAAATACTGTTACAGATATCAGATATTGGCTATTTAGGTCAAAGAAGAAGATTTGTATTTGCTCTAAGGAATATTTTCCTGATAATGATATTATTTGATATTAAAATGGGAAAACTGTGCTTCCCCCCCCCCCTGGTTACACAGCAAATTCACCTGGGAGGTTTTAAACACTAACCATGCTGGCTTCACCTTTAGGGTAGTCTAATTTAATTAGTCAAGAATGGGGTCCAGGAAGGTGTATTGTTGTGAAAGCTCCCCAAATGATTCTAATAAGAACCAAGACTGAGAAATGGTGGGCCAAAGCCAAAGTAAAAATCTAAACAACTTGTGCCCAAACAAAATAAATTTTGCTTTAACCAGAAGGATGCTTTACACCTTAAGAATACTGTATCTGTAGTTCCTACTCATAGTGGCCCCAACATTGGACCTCATATAGCCTTCTTTCTGTCATTGCTGCTCAGTTTTCAAAGGTCTGACAGTCACTAAAGTGGAACCAAGAGAGTTTAGAATCCAATGTTCTGATGGAGAGGTGATCTATGGAACTATGTTCTCTTACCCCGAAGTACCAAAAGTCCTTTATTTAGGGCAATTTTATGACTTATGAAGAGATAAGCCACTTATTCATTTATTCTTGCCCAAGCATGTGTTAGAGTTTCTCTAAGATGCTTCATGAGCAAGAGAGAATGAATATGGAGAATGGTCAGACTTCAGACCCTTAAATCTGTCCCAGATTTGCTCTTTCATTTCCATACCAGTTTCTTTCACAGGTACAAGGAGTTCATTAAGGTACAAGGAGTTCATTAAAGTACAAAGAGTTCATTAAGGTATAAGGATTTCATTAAGTTACAAGGAGATAAAATTCCCAAAACAGCAAAGGGCTTGGAGCTGCAATTCATCCTTCTTTAAAAAAAAATCCTTTGCAGATATAGTTCACAAATTTCTCTTTTGACCAATAAGCAGGCTATTCCCTGGATACAAAGATTAAGTGGGTTTAGTAGTGGGAAAACTAGCTTTTGTCTGGACATTGAACATTTGAAACAGGCCTATGGATTACTACAGACACCTGTATACAATCACTGATCATTAAGGGACAACTGAAATTAGTAAATTTGAAGGAAGTCCAACAATGGGAGTCAAAAAAGGAGGAGAAGGCAGAGGATGGAGTAGATAGAGTCTGTCTGAGAAGAAAGGAATGGAAAGGGAAATACCCACTTTATTTAACATGGGATAGCCTTATTTTCCCATTCTACAGGTGAGGATGCTGAGGTTTGAAGAGGCTGTGATTGATAGAGTCAGGAATTTTTATGTGCAGATCTAGGAATAAAAGCCAAGTGTATCTTACTCTGAAGGTTTTTCAGAGACTTGAAGTAAAAGCCAGATCAGCTGTTGCATCCAAGCAAAATTCATTCCCTCGCCTTAGGCTCAACTAGCTTGTCCTGAATAGACAGACTTTCACATTTTCAGGGCTGCTCTCTAGTTCTTAGCAGAGCCTGGCCTAGGTCTGAGGCATGTGAATTCCAATGACCATGCCCTGAAGATAAGGGCCTGGTGAGGAGAGATTGATGTTTGGGACAAAGAATGGACAAGGGAAGGGGGTTTAAGAAAGAAGTTGTGTGGAAAGAGGAAATAACCCAGGAGTTGCCATTGAGTTCTAGAATATATTGTGATAAGCTCACTTCAGTGTTCCATGCAGGATACCATAGGTGTATCTCATTTCAATAAAGGCTATTAAGTTTTTCATTAATAGATAATACAGAAAGCTCAGAAAATATAAAAAGGAGATGGGGGAAAATGTTCTTATTTGGTAAAACAACTGCTATTAAAATTTATTGTAACTATTTCCAGGCATTTTTCTATCAATCATATTATAAACATTATGGTAGTATGATCATGAATGATATATAACTATTTGTCCTGCTTTTGTCACATAACATTATAAAATAAGCATTTCCTATCTTATTAGCATTTAATATGTGTTAATTATATTGTAATTGTACATAATTATATAAAAATTATAATTTAAATTATGCTAACTAGAAAATGATAAACAGTTCTGTCAGATGCATATACTATAGTGTTTCTAATTTGGGGGAGGGTACCAGGGGTTGAACTTAGGGGCACTCGGCCACTGAGTTACATCCCCAGCCCTATTTTGTATTTTATTTGGAAACAGGGTCTCACTGAGTTGCTTAGCACCTCATTTTTTCTGAGGCTGGCTTTGAACTTGTGATCCTCCTGCCTCTCCCTCCTGAGCCACTGGGATTACAGTTGTGTGCCACCACATCCAGCTTGTTTCTTTTTGTCGAGCATTTAGTTCAGATGATCTATTATAATACACTCCACAATGGAGTAACTGGACTATAGAATTTTTGAGGACCTCAGACAGTTGGTGCAACTGAAATCCCACTTACGCAGAACTTCTTAGGGTAGTACCTGTTTCTAAACTTGAACCTCATGCTTGGCATCCCAAAATTCAATTTTTTCAGTACCAGGCATGATTAATTCTTATAAATTATGTTGTAATTAATTGAAGCTAATTTATAAAGGTAATTAGAAGTACCAGAAGTCAGGCACAAAAAAGACACATATGTTATGATCTCACCATTATGAAATCTTTAAAAGTTTTTAGTTATTAAGAATTTGATTTCATCATGTAATTTGAGAAAAGAGGGTTACCAGAGACTAAGGAGAATAAAGGAGGGAAAGATGGAGAAAGGTTGATAAATGGGTTCTAAATCGCAGTTAAATAGGAGAAATAAGCTCTGGTGTTCTGTTGTGCAGTAGAGTAACTACAGATAATGATAATGTGTATTTCAGAAAAGCTAGAAGAAAAGGTACTGTGTGTATTCACAATAGATGATAAATATATAAATATTTAGGCTAAATACTTAGCTCCTTATTTGAACATTATAAAATGTATACATTTAGTGAAACATCATTTGGTCTCCCATAAATATGTATAATGTTATGTATACATATAAAGATATAGATAAAGAAAGTAGAAGTACCACATGGAGAGTATGGAAGTCATTAGTACTATTTGCCAAACATTTCTGCTCTTTATAAACCTCCCAGATACACTGTAGAATTGTTCTTCCTGCTTCCTGAGGTTGAATGGGGCATGTGTCCAGTTCTGATGAGGAATTGTGTTTGGAAGTGAATGTTGATTTGCAAGAGGAAACTCTCTTGAGTTCTCTTCACCTCTCAGGGACTGGTAATGTTTGAGAGGGTGGCTGCTCCAACATCCCACAATGAACATGAGAACAGGAATCCAATGTTATCATTGTAAGTCACAAAGATTTGGAATTCGATTGTTACTACACCATGCCCCAGCCCATCCTGACTGTAACAGAGGAGATATTAACATTAGCATGCCCAACATATTTTATCTCTGTAAAGAGAAATCAACTGAAGTTAAAATATTTGCTATCAGGAATTAATCAGAATAAAAGAAACTAATTCTATTTTTCAACTGTTTCACAGCCTTTGATTAAGTGAACAGTAAGTTTTAAGGTGAATTATGACTTTCTCCTCCCAGATAAGATAGTCCAGGCTGGGCAATGTCAAAGTTCACCTTCTGAGTCTCCTTTCTGCACCTTTATTGATGATCAAGCCAACTTCTGATGGTCACAGTCTTTCTTTGATGTTTTCATTTTAAGCCACACCATATGCTAATTAACAAATGAACAATTTAGAATTGAATGAAATAAAATGGAAAAGACCAGCTTCCTCTCCTTCCTATTAGTGTGCTCCTAACAAGTTTGAAGTTCAGAGAATAACCTCCAGGCATTTTCTCTGTGGTTCTAAGTACAAATGGAATCCCACTCTTCATATTCCTCTGTGCTTTGCTTTTTTCATTTAGTCAGTGCATGGGGATCTACCTGTTTCTTTTTAATGACAGTGGAGTTCTCTGTTTCACATATTTATGATCCTTTATTTACCCAGCTTCCTAATGATACACAGTTTGGTAACTTTTTTATTGTTATTTCATTTTGGTTTTGCTTTTCCAGTCTTTTGCTATTGTTAGTAATGCTCCAATGAACAGCCTTATAAAATACATCTTTTTTGCATACTTGTGTGAATTCATGCAGAAGGAAAATCCCAGAATTTGAATTATGGGTCGAAGGGATTTGTAGTTTAAGAATACCAATAAATATCTGTAATTCCCTTCCCAAAGGTCAAATCAATTTACATCCCTGCCAACACAGAATGAAAGTTCTTATCTTTTCCTACTCTCAAGAATACGAGGTCTCATGAAACTTGTCAAAAAACCTCTGACATTTTACTCATGAAATATAATATGACTTTGTTGATTTAAAGCACATGTCCTTAATTATAGGTGGGTTTGTGCTTGTTCTTTCTTCAAATATGATAATGGCTTTGGTCAAGTAGGGTGAGATCTGGGTAGCATTCTTTCTCGTTCATTTGTGCTGATTGTATTTATTTGGATCTTAAAGAATAACCCCATTTTGAAGCCTTGAGGGAGCATCTCATTGTCACCCCTCATTTACTGAATAAGCAGAGCCCACAGCGTTTCTAAGACCTTGATATAAATATTGTAGCTGGGGCTTTTTACAATGACGTCCTCAAGGCAGATGGACTGGGAACTGGCCAGCCCTTGAACCTCTCAGTTAATTGATGCGACATATTCTTTCATTGCAGCAATTCAGTTTTGTGTCCTTGCCCACTGATGTGCTGGAAATTGAGGTGAAAGACAAGTTCGCCAAGAGCCGCCCCATCATCAAGCGCTTTTTGGGAAAGCTGTCGATGCCTGTTCAGAGACTCCTGGAGAGACACGCCATAGGGTAAACCTGTGACTGGGCTCTCATATCACTAGGCTTCAGCCAGTAGGCCATGCCCCACAATGCCTGTAAGCTGCAATAATAGAGCCTTACGGAGAGTTAAATTATATCAGTGTTATGTTTCCTTGGCCTCTCCCCTTAATTTTACTGCCTTAGCCACAACATTCAATTAAACAAATCCTTCCCTTTCCTTTATTTGTGTATGACTGGTTATATGTGCAAGACAATACAAAAGTCTAAGGTAATAACTAAAATAAACCATCAATGAAGCACTTTTCTATAAAGGTAGAAATGGAAGTTTGTTTTACTATAAAGAATATCATTTCACTTATTTAAGGATTTAATCATATGTGACATTTCCATAGCAAGGTGAAATGCAAAATTACTTGGATAGAGTTTCTCAAGAGATGCTAGTGTTTACAGAAAATGCTAGATAGATGAAATTTTGAAAGTATGCATTCTCAGCAATTATGTTTTTTGCAAAATCAAATTGTATATGAGAATGTCTCTGAGTTTTGGACCTTTTACTCTCGTGTCCACTCATGGTTCTTACTAAAGTGAACTATGGCCAAATAAACTTTGTATGTATAATATATATTTCCTTAGGTAACAGCAACTAAGTATAACTCTGGCTATAAACATATGCTTTCATACAATATAACCCTCAGAATAGTATCAAAGGATGAGAAAAATTTTGCAGAATAGTCACCTCTCTTAACTTAAAGTTCTTTTGATTTTCAGAAAGTCTTTGTCACCACTAATAATTACCAGAAGTATATTTAATTGGAACCTTCTAGCACAGTGCAGCTGTGTGCACATAGACATGCCACTGCCTCACAAACTGAAGGGATTTGACTTTACAGAGCCCGCCCAACAGTGTTTGCACTTCATGGTTGCGAGGATCATGCAAACAAAAAGTCTACGTAAAGAACCTAACACAGTCACTGGCACATAGTAGGAACTCAAAAGGGAATGGTATTCCTTGTGCTCTTCATTATTCCATTTAATCCTCAGAACACTTCTGTGACTTGGGCATTATCACTGTTCCTCCAATGTGAAGAAATGAGGCTTAGAACAGATAACTAATTACCTAAGCATATGGCTAGTGAGTGGCAGAGAGGCAGCCAGGGTCAAACACACACGTGCCTCTCTCCAAAGACCAAGTGTGCCCAGCCCCCAACAAAAGGCTCCTTGCAGGGTTCCTGGGATTGATTCAGTTTATCATTGGTCACACTTTTCATTTCTTTCCTTCTCTGGTCTACGTCTGCTCTCACCATGTTAGCACTGTGCCAGGGGCAGGCTGAAGGACAAACAGAAGAGCTGAGTAGGGGTCTTTCAACCAGAGCACTGAGCACATTGCTGTCTACCGTGTATTAGATATTCAGTTAGCACCTGTTGAACTGAACCCATCACTACAGGCGCAGAGGGAACCTATCTGCTCTTCCATGTTGAGTACTTTTCATAAGCCAGAGTGTGGTTCATTTCTTCTTGTCATGCCCCTCTCCCAGCTTCCTACAATGGAAAGGTACCAAGTGGTGAAAACAAGAAAAGGGTCTCCCCTGAACTGAGCAAAGTTAGTTCCATTTTCCTAGTGTCCTTATCAAATAGGGAAAAGGAGAAGCACAGATGCGTGTAACTGAGCTTAACCCCTCTCTAAAAGGAAGCAAGCCATGGAGGTGCTCTCTTCTCCCCAACTCTAATGGGATAACACACCATGCCCCTGGTGGCCAGGGAAAGCAGCTTTTCCTCCAAGACCTGCCACTTCCCACTGCCCCTTGAGGCCACCTCACCGTGCTGCCCATGCTGCCCATGCTGGAGATGTCCCAATGTAGGCAGGAACAGGGCATTGGAGTGATGGCCATGAAAGCAGTAGTCATTTGGCCTGGACCATGGCAGAACCCAGAGCACACACATGCAGAAGCAAATCCATCTCCCACCACAGCTCCCCTCTGCCCTCAGAAAATACTCTGCCCAAAAAGTCTCCTGAATCCATTGCTTTAGAAAATGCTTTCTCTACCTGAACTGCTGTATTTGAGCCTTTCCATTTTAGGCATGAGCATGCCACACACACACACACACACACACACACACTCATTTCCCACCCTCCCTCCTTTCCTTTACCTGCAACATGCTAGCCTTCAGCTGGCTCTTGACCGCTAATCTTGACCATCTTATCTTCATTTTAGAAGTGTCACCTTGAGCCATTTTTAGTCATGCCCCCCACACACACTGGATATAAGCTATTTTAAAACAGAGACTATCTAGTACCTTCTTTGTGTCAACTGCAGCACTTTGTACATGGCAGGGACTCAAAAAATATTTGTTGATTGAGTGTTTGAAAGTAAAAGGGAAAAAAAGCTTAGAAAATGAATGCAAAGCATAAAAAAATTTATTTCTGTGATTATCTTTAGGTCTCCTCTGATTTCAACTTGAGTTTTGGGTTGAAAATTTCTTTCTTATGGTCAAAGTCTACTTCATAATACTGACCAAGACTCTCTCTAAATAGACAAAATTTTGTAGCTTATCCTATTTTTCCTACATATAATGCTTTATTTAAATGGATTTCTGACACTAGACATTAAACCATAGCTAATTAAAGATAATATTAAGTTAGTGGATAATTGGAATATATGTTGTTTGTTTCATAATGTCAGTGTTTTTTAGAAGGAAACATTGAAACACTACCAGTCCATGATTTATCCTTTTATATGAATATCACAAATGAATAAACAGAATGAATATTGAATAACAATTGGTTTTGGAACATGTCTTTATTATCGTTGGGCACACTGCACTTGTTAATTCCTGGAATACTAAAAGCTAGTCATTATTCCTATTTCCACCAAGATGGAGGCAATTTACTCTGCTAAAGCAAAATTGTTAATGGAAATATAACAGCAAAGCTTCAGGTTGGTTCCCCTGAATAGCCTCCATTTTAGTAATTAAGAAATTGCTTTGAGTGGGTAGATAGGATGGGACCTGAGTCCAGGCTGGAGCCTCGAGTCTTTCTATGTAAGGGCCCTACAATTAGTGTAACTGGAAGTCACAAGATAGGGAACCCAGCTCTCAAGTCTTGTTCTGCTCCATCCAGTAGCATATGACTTACCATAGACTGTTCCATAACCATGATGACATCCTTTCTTATATATTACATATAACTCCAAGACATGCATGTTCTGGTACTATGCATTATTAAGGGTATATTGTAAAATGCTGAACAGGAAAAGCAAGCAAAGGACACCCATGTCTTTTTGTCTTTTCTCTCTCTCTCTCTCTCTCCCCCCCCCTCCCTCTCCCTCTCCCTCTCCCTCCTTCTCCCTCTCCCTCTCCTTCTCCCTCTCCCTCTCCTTCTCCCTCTTCCTCTCCTTTCTCTCCCCTCTACTCTAGAACACAAGTTGGAAAACTTTTCCTGCAAAGGGCCAAGTAGTAAATATTTTTAAGTTTTGCAGACCACCTAGTCTCTGTCTAAATTGCTTAACTCTTCCTCTTTAACATGAAAATAGCCACAGACAATATGTAAGCTAATAATCATGATTCTGTTCCAATAAAACTTTATTTATGGTTTTATTGGAACAGAAGTAGCACATGCCTGCCACTGTGACTCATCCCAGTGACTCAGGAGGCTGAGGCAGGAGGATTGCAAATTCAAACCCAGCCTCAGTAACTTAGCAAGGACCTAAGCAAAGTAGCCAGACCTGGTCTCAAAATAAAACATAAGAGGGCTGAGGATGTAGTCCAGTAGTTAAATATCCCTGGGTTCAATCCCTGGTATCAAAAGGGGGAAAAAGCCTTTTTTATGGACACTTAAATTTGAATTTCATATAATTTTCACATGCCACAAAATAGTAATTTTCTTTAGTTTTTTCCCCTAACCATTTAAAAATATTAAAAGTCACAGCCATACAAAAGCAGTAGGTAGACCAAATCATAGATTGTAATTTGCTAACTTCTGCTTCAGAATATTTGAGTAGAATTTCCTTGCAGTCGAGCATATGTGGGTTCCCAATTTTACTTTAGGATCTTCTCTGTATCTGGACGAATAGATCATCACCTCCTCTCATGAGGGCTTCTGTGGGCTTGCCATATCACTTGCTGGCACAGAAAGCACACCATATGGTCTAATTTAAGAAGAGAGTATTGACCAGCTCTGTGATGGTGCTTATTTCCTTCTAGGGATAGAGTGGTCAGCTACACACTTGGCCGCAGGCTTCCAACAGATCATGTGAGTGGACAGCTGCAATTCCGATTTGAGATCACTTCCTCCATCCACCCAGGTATTTTCAGCATGAACTTCATGTCTTGTCCTAGGCTAGTGTCCTAGTGTGGTTCCTTTCTCTAAAACACAATAACCATGGTTCTTTCCAGACATGTCCTAGGTTTTGTGGTTCTCTATCCTCTCCATTTGAGGCCCAGAACCCAGTGATCTCTTCTGGAAGCCAGGTTGCTGTCCCTTTGGTTGAGAGGCTCCTCTTCATTCTGGTGACCCAAAGGTAGAGGGTTACACAGTGAAATGGGGGTTAACAATGTGGCCAACATGAATATGGAGCCATTCCTTGTTATTTTACTGTCAGCACCCACATAGGACATGCTTAAGAGATGTTTAGAAATTGATATGAGTGAATGAATGAATAAAGGTAAAACATCTCTTTCTACCTAGTAACTATATATTGACTGGCCAGCAGCTGAAGTATGCTATATTATTGAAGAACTATGATTATATAACTGTCTTTCATAATATCACAGGGAAAATGAAAAATATAAACAAAAGAATTTAGAAACATCAAGTGTTTGATTTTTAAATTCCAAAATATATTTCTAAATAAGAATAGTTAGATGCCTCAGAATTTCACTTTTGCTCTTTCCTCATATCTCCCATACTATGTGTAAATTACACTAAGAAATTACTTAATCCACAATAATGAGTTGCTATTGAAGCTAATGAAGCCTGAATCTGGAGTATGTCACTATTCACTCACTAAATCAGGTTGCACTTTTCTTTTTTAATTTGTTTGAATTGCACTTTTCTATATGCCCAATATACAACTCAGATTATTAAAAAAACACCTTGACTGTTTTATCCTGTCAAATTCAGCCTTTTCGACTCTGAGAATAAAAATGACTCTTCCTTTACTGAAGCCATAAAGATAGCTTTACCTCAACAGAAAGATTGTTGTCTTTCAACTAGTGATCTGCACTAGTTCATTTGAAGTAGAAATATTCACATCTTTTAGGGACCCAATGGAGCAGCTGGGAAAGGTAGTTAAACATACAAAAACAGTAGGTAGACCAAATCATTGTAGTTGCTACTCTTGGAATGGCTGCTTGATATGGAGATCTTGTTTATTTTTCTATTGCAGTAAAAGTCAAATGATGTAATTGCTCCCATCTGTCATCCAGCCCTATTCTCTCTAGTTGCCTAAGAACTTAGCTTATCCATTCTGGCACCCCACAGGACCCATCCATAGGAAACATTAACAAACTAGTGCAGTTAACTTTGCCAGGGATCAACAAGGAACTACAAACACCACCACTATCCCCATTTCTAGAAATCACTCCAAATAGCAAACATTTTTGAGCACCTACTATGTGCCCAGAACTGGGGTAGTGTTGGGCATATTAATCAAAAATAAAATTAATTTGTTAATTAAATTCCTTGAAACAGAATTCTAAAATATATCCACAATTGCAAATTGTCATGAACATAATTAGAACTCATTCTTAACAGAATTTTTCAGCAGAGCTCTGGCCATTGAGAAACCCTCACCAACCCCTACATTCAATATCCTAATGTAGAAATCCCTTAGCATAAGACTTACATGTGTTGCAGGATATACTAACACCACAATGCTCTTTTCTGGAAAGAATGACATTTTTCTTCTTGCCACAGATGATGAGGAGATTTCCCTGAGTACTGAGCCTGAGTCAGCAGAAATTCAGGACAGCCTCATGAACAACTTGGTTGAAAGCAACTGTGCGGAGCCTCCAAATGATACTCCAGAGCCCTGTGAGAGCTTGAGGCCAGAGCCAACCAACGAGGGCACTGCAGTGGACAGTTCAGGACACCAGAGCCTGGAGCATGCCAGGCCAGTTGAGGAAGGGGCAGGTGCCACTGAGGCAGGAGATGATGGCAGGATCTCTGAGGGACCTGAAGGGGTTGGGGAGCCTCTGGCCCCGGGACAACAGGACCCCGAGCCTGCCCTGAGTGCAGAAGAACTAGCCGAGAGGCTCGACCTGGATGAACAGGTACCACCATCGCTACTTCTGGAAGATGGTGCGGCTTCAGCCAACAAGAATGAACCGGTGGAGGAGGAGGCAGCACCAGAGAGCCGGGCCAGGGGGGAGGAGGAAGAGAAAGGCCAGGGTGAAGAGGATGAGGAGGGGGATGTGCCTACCCTGGAGCACGGAGAGGGCAGACTGCAGATGCGAGCCTCAGTGAAGAGAAAAAGCAGACCATGCTCTTTGCCTGTGTCCGAGCTGGAGACGGTGATCGCGTCGGCCTGCGGGGACCCCGAGACCCCGCGGACACACTACATTCGCATCCATAACCTGCTCCACAGCATGCCATCGGCCCAGAGCGGGAGCGCGGCAGAGGAAGAGGACGGGGCGGAAGAGGAGTCAACCCTCAAGGATTCCTCCGAGAAGGATGGGTTCAGCGAGGTGGACACGGTAGCGGCGGATCCGCCGGCCCTGGAAGAGGATGGCGAAGAGTTCGAGGGTGCCACTCCGGGCATGGCACCCCCTGGCCACCTTGGGGGCCACTTCCGTAGTTTGACAAATGGCGCGGGTCCAGAAGGTGACACGCATCCCAGCACTGGGAGTGAGAGCGACTCCAGCCCCCGGCAAGGCGGGGACCACAGCTGCGAGGGCTGTGACGCGTCGTGCTGCAGCCCCTCCTGCTACAGCTCCTCGTGCTACAGCACGTCCTGCTACAGCAGCTCCTGCTACAGCGCCTCCTGCTACAGCCCCTCCTGCTACAACGGCAACAACCGGTTCGCCAGCCACACGCGCTTCTCCTCCGTGGACAGCGCCAAGATCTCCGAGAGCACCGTCTTCTCGTCGCAAGACGACGAGGAAGAGGAGAACAGCGCGTTCGAGTCGGTGCCTGACTCTGTACAGAGCCCGGAGCTGGACCCGGAGTCGACCAATGGTGCTGGGCCATGGCAGGACGAGCTGGCTGTCCCTAGTGGGAACGTGACAAGAACCGCTGAAGGTCTGGAGTCCCCCATGGCAGGTCCAAGCAATCGGAGAGAAGGTTAGACCTCAAACCTGATCAGAGTAAGAATAGGACCACCAGGGGCACAGGTCTCATCAACACGGTTTTTAAAAACAAGAGAGGAGGCACCAGTCCCAAATAGGGTTGCTGGGGCAATGTCTGTCTGTCTTGTATTTTACATGTGTGTATATGCATAGGTGTATGAGCATAAGTGCCTACGAATAGCTGACGGTCCACCATGTCTCAGATACACACCAAGAAATACAACTAGGTGAATGTGAGCGGGCACTTGTATGTGTGCTTCTGTTTTAACTAATCACCAGAACGGATTGGTGTAAGTTATCTTTCTAGTCTTGACATCAACACAAAGTGTCAAGACTAATAACAGGTGACAGTGAATAATGTCTAAAGTAAATGATGGCTTCCTAAAACACACTGCAGATTAGCAATAATGTTAATTTTAGTTGAAGAATACAGATTTTATCTCTGTTTTAGAATTTAACTAGTCCCGTGTATATGGATAACCTATATATGTTTGTCATTATTTCTGTCTGCTCAATTCTTGTCATAATTGTTGGTTTTGTTGGTTTTGTTGCTGTCATTGTTGGCTACTTTGGTTAATTGAAGGGAAAAATAATGTGAATGTGTAAATCACTTTGTCTCAAATAAGATTTTAATCCAGGAGTTGCCACTTTTAGTTTTAAAAATGTATTCTATGTTTTAACCAAAGACATTCCTTCTTACTCATGCCTGTGGCATCAAGTATTAATTTGCATTTCCTTACTCAGGACTGTGAACCATCTTCCAGTCAAGTGACAGTGGCATGGGGGTGGGGAGGAATTGAGAAGTCACATAATAATATGAAATAATTTAGTTATTTTAAAAGAGCCAAATATAGATTTTGTTATTTTGCTGTTCTGCTGTTTAAATTAGCCTGGTATTCACTCTAGATTGTAAGCTCATCGAGGGCCAGAAATGTCTTCTCTATGTTTAAATCCTCAGCATCTAAACAATGCCTGGTGCCTACAAATTTTTTGAAAAGGAACTAAAATGAGCATAAAAAATAATCTTAAGTATTCATCAGTGCCCAATTCTACATTTTAGAGAAGGAGATAGTGAGGAAACGTGCCACATATTGATAAGGAGAACAAGAAAATTGTTAGAGGGGGCAAAAAACACAGGGAGGCAAGAAAAGCCATAGGGCACACACCATATGGAAAGGTCCCCATGAGGAGAGAAAATGGGATGGAAATTTCCTTTAGGGGTCTATCCTCACTCTCCACTGGGCTTCACAGAGCTCAAAGAAAGGGCTTCAATAAAAAAAAATTATTGCTCCCATGACTTCTAAGACTGCTTGAAAACTATAGAAAGTACATTTGATTAGCAAGGTAGACTTAAGAGAACACATGCCCACATCAGTGAGTTGGTGGCAAATCAGGGAGGGACATCATTTTAGAATGCTGCTCAGTTCAATGTGAATCTAAAATGACACCTATACATACTAGTATTATTTACCTAACTTTTAGCTCTTTTTCCTCTATAAAAAAAATCTTTTCTTAAGGCTCAATTTAAAATAATTTTGAAAAGCTATCAGCAGATAAATAAAACAAGCAAGATAACATTGTGGACATGAGCTCAAGCCCTGGAGGTAGGCCTCCTGGATTTATATTCAGTCCTATCACTTCCTCACAAAGTGACCTATCTGCTCTCACTCTCTCTCTGTGCCTCATTTTCCTTGTATGTGAAACAGGTATACTTGTAGAATTCACCTCAAAGTTTATCGGAAGAATTAAATGAGGCGATACTATAAAGGGCTTTGCCTCTCATCAAGAAAGAGTTCTTCTGGGCAGATAAACAATGAGGCTAATTTTTAAAAGTCATATAATAAAATATCAAAACAATCCTTTGAACTTATATTTCTTGCAACCATGTGTTTTTAGGAAAATTCTCACATCATTAGGTGGAAATCACTTTGTTTTAAATAATAATTGGGGTGGGCAGCCCATCTTTTTTCTACAGTTTAGTCATTATTTACAAAGAAAAGAGAATTTTAAGAGACCTCATATATTGTCAACAGGGAAATAGGTTTCCTCCTCTGATGTTTGACCAAGTCTGAACACTCACTTTGTATTTGAGGCAGGGTGATTATGTTGTGCTGGGTCCTGGTACAGAACAGAACTGCTTGCTTCTTTTGTGTGCTCCATCTATCCAACCAGCTGACATGTGTCAGTCACATCATTGCATTTGCTTGGGGTTCACAAGCAGGTGGGGTCAGCTCCATTAACCTCAGGCAAGTGACAATATATTGTATTTCCACTAGCTTGGAGGAGTAATTAACCTGTTTGGTTGAATTAATTACAATTACAATGAGGTAAGTTTGTTGGGTTTTTTTTAAAAGGAATTAAATGAAAAATATAACAGCTGATGACATAACAACTGTACCATTGGGTTTTATTTTTTATTTCTGACACTAAACACATAAAAAAAACCAAACATGAGAGTAGTATCCACTTAAACACAGAACCCCTGTTTGAAACAATGAGCTGTGTGCTAGTATGAGAGGTACCTTCCTTGACTTCCTTTCGAATTTTCAAGGAACCAAAGGATTTGAGTAATATACTAGAGTTTGCAAGAGGAATAATGTTATATTTTTAACATTTAAAAGGGCCTTTTGTTCCTGAATATATCTTTATTTTTGTTTGCCAGTTACCTCTAAGAATAACACCAATTCCCTTCCTAATTAATTTATTTTTAAAAATTTTTTGATTGGCTCTGTAGAATTAGAGTGAGAAGAAATAATCGTCTCTCCACATATGGACATTCTGAGACATGTTCAACATTTGAGATCCCACAAAAATTTCTCTCAACCATCATTTTTCAGTTTCTCTCCCTTTGGATCCAACAGATCAATAGGACACTTGCTATGTGCATCAAATATGGAGGGCAGAGGAAGGAAAAGGTCTGAACTTTGTCCTCTGGTCAAAAGAGTGTGAGCATGCTGTGGAGGAAACCAGTGTAGAGTTTGATGGAGGCTGACTAGTGTCCTGATCAAGAGCAATCAGCTGATACCATGGACCTCCATCCACATGGCCACTCCACACACCTAAGGACATCCTAAAACAGGAACACCGTTCTTATACATTGTTCAGTTCATTATAAATGTGAAACTGACAACAGTATAAGCTTTGTCTATAATAATCTGAGGCATGCATTCTGTGGATGTGTTTATTTCTAAAATTTCTCTTTCTTCTTCTATCCCACTTCTGTGTTTCAAACTTTCCTGTTTCAGTCTTCCTGCTTTTTATCTATTTCCTTTTTCTCTTGTCTTTTCCTTTTTCCAGAGCACCATGACTTATCTGATTCCACCTCCAAATCATCTGGAAGAGTCATGAGTTCCCATAGAACCTTGGGCTTGCCACTTTATCCCCTATTTTCCCTACTACAGGAATTGACATTCTTGACCTATCAGCTACTTGACCCATCTTGGAAAGGCACCATCTCAGAGTCTCACCCCCCACCCCCAAAATCTTAAAAATAGCCTCTCAGCAGCCCTCTTATGAAACTGATCCATATGATAAGGTATAATTTTGCACAAGCCCACCAAGTTTTTAATGGTACTTTATAAATGCTATACTTCCCTTAAACAGGCCTGTTTCCTTTACTGGATTATCAGGCTCTGATAATTTTCTTTTGTGTTCTTTTCTGATGCCACCTTCCCATCAAGAAAATTCAACTGGTTACAAGTCAGATTCCAGTCCTATATATTGGTCTATAGATCATTAGTCATGAGGTGTTTGGACAATAAAAACTTCTTCTTCTTCTTCTTCTTCTTCTTCTTCTTCTTCTTCTTCTTCTTCTTCTTCTTCTTCTTCTTCTTCTTCTTCTTCTTCTTTTAATAATTCCCTTTATCACGAATGACTGTGAATGTATCAAACTGACAAAAAATAGATTGCCCACTCTATTTGTTGTTTCTTGTAATTTGTTTTACAGTCATTTTATGACATTACCAGAGCAATGAATGAATCTGAATGTCTTGACTATCTTGTCCATAGGTGAATGTCCTATACTCCATAATTCCCAGCCAGTAAGCCAGCTTCCTTCCTTGAGGCCTGAACATCATCACTACCCAACAATCGATGAGCCTCTTCCACCAAGTAAGCTCTAGTTTTTAAAATCTATGTCTTAACTCTTCCTATCAAGTTTGAACAGGTCAGTATGAATTTGTTTGTAAACATCAAAACTCTTCCCCAACTCCATACCTTACACTGTCATCAAAAAATAATATGGCACCTACTAAAAAACTGGTTGGGTTTTGGGGGATTTTTGTTGTTATTGTTGTTGTCTATTTATTTTTTTTTACTAGTTGTTTCAGCACATGATCTTGAAGACATAACCAAATGTTTTCAATGTCCCTCAGTTCCTGAAATGAAGAACATTTTTTTTACAAGATCTAACTAGTCTTTACAAATTGTTCATAACCCTTAAGTCCCAAATTTACTATTTTATATTTAAATTTTGCAGTTCCAAATAGAATAGTTTTACCAATGCCCATGGGATCTGTTATCCACAAGTATTTCTTTTTTTATTTGTTTTAATTAGTTACACATGACAGTACAATGACCTTGACATATCATACATTTGAATCACATGGGATCCAATATCTCATTTTTCTGAGTATACAAGTTGCAGAATCACATTGGTCATGCATTCACATATATACATACAGTAATAATAATGTCTGTTTCATCCATAAGTATTTGTATATAATAAAAAAGAAAAACTTCAAACTGTAGGGCCCATGAACTTGCATTTCTCATTCTATAACTTTCATCAATAGGTAATAGCTCCCAACTTCTTCTGTGGTTTTTAGGGGTTGCCAGATATAAAAATATCATCTTTAGGATAAATTTGAATATCATTTTATCCTAGTAACTGTAGTATGTAATTGATAAATATCTAACTAGTCATCTAAACTTAGGAAATTCACTTAATCTCTCTGATACTCAGGTTTTTATTTGTAAAATAAAGCTTTAATGTCCTCATCTGCTAAACACTAAGTTTGGACGAGGTAGTCTCTAGATATCATTTCAGCTCTAACCTTATAACACTCCATTTAATAAATTTATGAGAAGGAACTGACACCCCACACATTATAAATTCACTTATTTTTGTACATTCATGAATTCTAGAACCTATCTATTTTGGTTTAGGATTTTTTTTTCTCATGCAAAGATAACCTTTAAGATTTGATAGATTTTACAACTGCAAAATTTTTTCAGGATGCAAGATACCTAGTTTCTTTGTGTTCTTTTGCCTGTGCTTACATGAAGCAATTCCCATTTCAAAAGGAGACATACCTATTTCTTCATTCATCTGTTCTTGATAATGTGATGTATTTTGTACAAACACTACTTTCCCCCCATCAAATTGTATTTTATCAGTGAAAAAACAATGAACATCTTTGATATTTGCACTAACTTACAGAAGCACCATATTTGTTCTCCAAAGGTCAAATCAAACACTATCTCCTTTAACTTTTGATGCTTGATTTCTTCCTTTATTCAGGAACTGATTTATGAATAGTCCATAAATAAATAGGAAAAATTCAGCATTACTACAAATACTTCTATTTAGAAATTATCTGAAAAAAATATCTATAACATGCTCTCTTCAGGAGGGAAACTCCCCCCATAAAAGTAATCTACCAATGCATGGTGGATTAAACAGGCACCTGAAAACTATTCCATTGTAAAGTATTCCTTTGCAATGATAGAGCAATTAATAAGTAGTTGTATGTGCAGATATTATAAATAATTGGCTACGAATTAATTTTAAAAGTACTTAATGTAAGCCACTTTCAATAATTAAAACAAATTTTTCCAGATGAGTTTCAATTTTTTATCAATGTAACATTGGAAAATAATAGAAAATTTGTTAGTGAATCCTACCAACTAAATTTTCTTAGATAATTTCTAACAGTACATCAATTACTTCATTCCTGGTATTCATCCATTCAATAAATACTTGTAAATACTTCCTCTGTGCTAGGTACTATTTTAGGTACACAAACTGGACAAACATCTCCCCCCTCTGGCACATACAGTCTAGTTTGAGAGCTAGACAATAAACAAAAAAAATAATAAATAAGGAATTAGTGTAGCATTTTGATTGGTGGTGAATGCTAAGCAAAAAGCAAAAGTAGTGCAGAGTAAGGAACTTATGATATTTGATGGTGGCTGGTTTGCAATTTTAGATCAAGTGGTCATGGTAGACTTCATTGAGAAGACAACACAGAAGGAGATAAAGGATTTTTCCAGGTCAATGCTGGGAAGGAAGAGCTTTGCAGGCCAACATAGTACCCACTACCAAGCTGTAGATAGAGCCCCTGATGAGTTTGACTAACAGGTGACCTGTGCACCTGAGCAGGTTGAGGAAGAGAGAAAGCAGCAGACCCTGAGGTCAGGGTGACAGCAGGGCCAAGTCACATTGGGCTTCATAGAGCATATGAGGGCTTTGGCTTTTTTATCTGAACGAAGTGGGGACATTGCAGGGTTTTGAGTAAAAGAATAACATTGTCTGACTTAAGTTTTGAAAGGTTTTCCCTGGTTGCTACATAGGGAATAAATCATAAATAGGAAGGATAGAAGTATGAGAGGCAACTTGAGATTATTGCAGCGACCTAGATTAGAAATGATGGTGGCTTGGACCAGGGTGGGAGCAGTGGAGGTGGTGAGGAAGGTCAGATTCCACACATATATTTTGAAGATAGATTTAATGACAAACTGGATGTGGAAGTGAAAGAAAGATGGACTCAAAAATGACTTAAGAATTTTAGCCTCGAAGGATAGAGTTATGTACAACTGAGATGGAAAAGGAAGGCTACAGGCAGAACAGATTTGGGTACAAAAGTTCTGAAGCTTGGTTTTGATCATATTTGAGGTGTGATTTAGGTAGTGATGTCAAGAAGGCAATTGAATGTATAATTATGAGGTTCAAGAGAAAGGTCTGGACAATAAACATAGTATTTCAATTGTGGAAAAAAAATATTTAAATGCCAGATTTGACATGTTTTGTTAGCATAACTAAAGGTAATTCATGATCAAGCTAACATTGTTCTTCAACTTCATGGAAAACATATTCAGCAGGTCCTTCCATCACAAATGAACTGACCTCACCTGCACTAGTGTAACTTGCCACAGCATTGTCAAAGGAAAACCTTTACAATGAAATAATTTTCAGATGTCTATTTAAGCAAACTCATGACATTACAGTGCTGGGTTCTTTAGGTCATGCTGAAGCCTAAAGTTCCATAGGATTTTTTTTGTTATAAAATATGTGAAAGTAAATTCTTCACAAACCCACACAGAAAACACACTCATAACTTCTAACTACACTCAGCTAATTATTTTCTGAATATTTTTAATAACATATAACTAGCACTCTGAATTCCAGGTATTCAGTCTATTGACAAAAGAGCATGTCTTTCTGGCTTTCTATCCTTTTTCATGAGTGATTTGGAAATAGTGAGACGTGTAGTGAGAAAATACCATTATCACTGCTTCATTCTCTAGTCTTTTTGTTTTGCCTTAGAGAATTTGTAAGACTGAAGCTTTGTCTGTGGTGGTCCTTCCTTTACTATGGGCTCCTGGAGGGCAGGGACCTGTGTTATTCTGCTCTGTGTCCTAGGATCTGACATAGTTCCTGGTTTCTAATCACTGCTAAAAAGGAGTTTGCTCAGTTGAATTAAATAGTGCCATGAGTTTTAAAGATTAATGCTTATTCTTTGTTAGATGACAGATTGGATTCAAGAAAAAGAACTGTCCGGTTGCTTTTTAATATTAGGTTGGGAACCATTGAAATTTCAAAATGTTTGGATAGAGATTACATACTAAGTAACACAATTACGCATATACACAATTCCATCAACTAGTTAAAGAGCTAATGAATATTTACATCAGTTGACAGCTGGATTAACTAATCGCCAATTGTAGTTAACGCCTCTTAGAACATATTTTTACAATATAAATTTTCCCTTCAATTTGCCTTATAAGTCAAATTTGGTGTTTTCTGATATTTTGGTTTTCATTAGGCATCATTTGGCAATCCCCCAGGTTAGACACATGCAATAATATTTCCTAACAGATAGGACATGTACATATAAAGCCATAAATATACCAAATCTATTTTTCCATTTAAAAATTGAGAGTTGCTATGTCATTACCTGAATGATACGTTTTCAAGAATATTGTTAACATCTGACCTACTCCCAAAAGCTATGGGCTTTTCTCACTTAAGAGGCTAAATGGTTTCCCTCCCTTTGCAGTCATTTTTGCTTCTTTTTTCTTTAGCTAATACATTTTCAGCAAAATGTATCATGTTGCTGCTATTTCCACCATATTTTTATGTGTGGACTCAAAAAACTTCGCCCATTTCTGTGCATTGCTCCTGTACGTGGAGCTCAGACATGAATACATTAATTTCATCCCTTTCCCTTTTAAGGGATTTTCATGCACATCACCCCACCCCAACCCCTACATGCATTATGTAGGCTATCATGATGCTTCTGCCTTTTAATTTTGGGGTTTCCTCTGTTTTATTTGGGAAGCAAAAGAAATTTATCTTTATCTTGGACTCCCTCTACTGGTCAGGAAGGCTTTTTAGCAACAAGAGTAATTTTCCAAGTGCCTTGTTTGTCCATAGTTGTCATTGGTTTGGTTTTGGTAAAAATATGTTTGGTAACCATAGGTAGGTTGAATATACAATGTGAATTTACAACTTATCAAAAGGATGTTTTAAAACTCTAGTATCAAATCTTTCCATTCACCCTCTCAAGAGATATAGCAGTCAGTTAAACTTGTTAAGTATTAGAAGAGGCTATCTAAAGTTGCAGGTACAATATTTTAGAACTAAAGTTAAAACTAGTTTTAAAATAAAGGCCATTGCCACTTGTCACAGAAGCCAGTCCTCCTATGTTATATCTAGCAAGGAAAGGGTTCTCCAGCATCATAGTGTCAGCTGTCACTGGAGGTCATGTCTAATCTTCTTCAACTGTCACTTGGGTAACCACAAGATTTTTTAAGAAATAAATTAATTAAACAGGCTTTCTCTTTAGAAATCATTAGAATTTTAGCATAGGTCATATTCAGGGAACCACAATTACTATTTAAAATGGTCCATTTGTCTAAAATGGTCCAGCAGGGAACCTGAGTGTGTTAAGCTCTTTTCTAGAAGGCCTGATTCTGTGCCACTGCCCCATCAGTCATGGCAGGTGCTGTGGGCAGTGTCTGGCCTTCTACAACCAACCAATGGTGAGTTCTACCTCAGAAGACTGGGAAGTAGTTATCTCTTCAAGTGGGTCAGTAGTTTGTCCTTGATTTTTCTTTTTGCCTTTTTATTAAACACTAGACTGGGAAGCTCGAATTGACAGCCATGGGCGGGTCTTTTATGTGGACCATGTGAACCGTACAACCACCTGGCAGCGTCCAACAGCAGCAGCCACCCCAGACGGGATGCGGAGATCGGGGTCCATCCAGCAGATGGAGCAGCTCAACAGGCGGTTGGTGATCAGTATGCAATGAGCTCCTATAAACCTCAGTGAAAGCAGAATGGCAGCCAAATAAACTCCTCTAGCACTTTGCTCAGTATGAGGAGACTGGAAAGTGATTAAGTACCTTAAAGAACCCATTGTAACAGGTACTTGACAAGCTAGATTTAGAATTTGGTAGCAGAGACAAGTGACGCTCCAGTGTCCTTTAAAGATGGGAATTCCTTAAACTTCTTACAGACCCAGGCTGGAAAATAGGTTTTGTCATTGTTATTTGTTTTGTGTCTGTCTGTTTTGGTAATATTAGGAATTGAACCAGAGGGCTTTGTATATGCTAGGCAAGTGCTCTGTGGCACAACTCCAACCCTAAGACAGAAGTTCTTAACCAAGGGTGCCCTCTCTTCATGGTATTCACCAAGGATATTAGTATTTCATGAACCCTCCAGAAAGTGTATGCAAAATTATACACGAATGCACATTTTTCTGGCATACTGGTCCATATCCATCATAATATTCTTCCAAGATATTTGGCAGAACTCAAAACAGTTTAGAACATTCCAAGGATAGGTTCCATAAAAATACTAAAAACTGCCTGCAGGAAAAACTGTCCCATAAATCACTGTTGGCATTCCTACCCTGCTGTCATAATTGCTACATACCCACCCATAAATAATAATTCTTCAAATGCCTTCATCTTAGAAAAAGAAATGTTTAAAAAAAATGTTTTGAAGTCAGGCATGATGGTGTGCTCCTATATTCCTATAATCCCAGCTACTCTGGAGACTGAGGCAAGAGAAGTGTGAGTTTGAGGTCAGCCTGGGCAACATAGTGAGAACTTGTCTTTAAAAAATAAAAGAATTTTTGAGAATTATTTTGTTTAAAAACTAAATCCTCACTATTGATGTCATTTCGGTTTTGATGTGCAAATGAAACCCTAGACCATGTATTGCCATACCTCAGTGAGTACAGAGCATCCTCTCCAGCCTCTTCTTCTTTGAGGCCAGGCTGATGGCTTCAGGGTACTGTTAGTTGCCAGGGATGTAAGCTGCAGGCTAACTTCAGTTGTACATGGCATCCATATGCATTGTGTTTATGTGTAAGTATTAAGGTAAAGAGAAAATTGAGAATGACTGGAAAAAAATTTTAAAAGGTTGGAGGGTGGTATCTATTGACATCATATGACTTCAAAACTGTATCAGCCAGAGGGGGAATTAGACTATTTGGTGCCATTAAAAACACATGGGGGGCCCTGGGTTCAATCCTCAACACCACATAAAAATAAAAAAATAAAAATAGAGATATTGGGTCCATCTACAACTAAAAAAAAATATATTTAAAAAAAACACATGGAGGGGTTGGGGTTGTGGCTCAACCCCAGTGTTAGAGCGCTTGTGTAGCATGCGTGAGGCACTGGGTTCAATCCTCAGCACCACATAAAAATAAAAACATTGTGTCCATCCACAACTAAAAACATTTTAAAATACACACACAAACACACGGAGACCGGGCATGGTGGTACACACCTGTAATCCCAGGTTCAGAAGGCTAGAGAATTGTAAGTTCAAGGCCAGCTTCAGCAATTTAGCAAGGTATTAAGCAACTCAGCGATATTTTGTGTCTAAATAAAATAGAAAAAAAGGTTGGGGATGTGGCTCAGTGGTTGAGCACTCCTGGATTCAATCCCCAGTACAAAAAAAAAAAAGCCACATGGAGGCAAAAACTAATTGAACAACTTCTCACACTATCAGAATATTCTTTTATTGCTTGAACATTGGGAAGACATTTGCTTTCCATTTTTCCTCTTCAATAGCTGAGTGCTTAAATCATTAATGAAAAGATTTTCATTGGCAGCACATTTCTCCACAGTCATCCCCACAGAAACAAAGCATATTACAATAAATATCTTGTGATATGCTAGTTTTATTAGACACAAATGCGCCAAAAATCCATGAGATGGTCCTGTCATGGTGATTGCAACAAAACTGTTGTGACAAAATGCAGGGGACACAGAAGTTCATTCTATGCCATTTCATAAGCAAAAATTAACCTTTAGGCCTGTCTTGCCAGAACAGAGGAGCTAAGAGTGTTCAGCAAACTAAGAAGGTGTCATAGGCTGTTATCTACAAGAGGAACGGTTTGAACACTAGGCAATAATCAAATCAACAATACATCAAATGATTAAATAATACAGTGCATTCGAAGCAGAAGGAAATACCTTGACCTATGGCACAAAAATCCATGAAAGTTCATGTGTTCTGATTGTATGATATAAAAATTAGACCAGAACCATCTGGAACCCAGCCTCTTGAGAAGATCTGCGCCTTTCATGTGTCAACTCCCGTGCCCTCCGTGGAGATGATCACATAGGAAAGGCAGCCAGATTTTGTTGAATGGGGAGTTGCATTTGCAGTTCATCTGGGCAGATAGAGAAAAGGAATTTAGCAATTTGAGAAAGTGCTTATTTCTTGTGAAAAATCCTACTTAGGGAAGGTCAGATAACCTTCAGATAAGTATCCAAGCTTTTAAATACTTATCTTAACCTATGCTTTCAAGTATTTAAGGTTTTCTGTGAATTGGTGTGATAAGGGTAGCTGTGCAAAGTATACTATCAGTCTTTATCTATCTCACATATGATCACACTGAGGGGTCATTTTCTGATAACCTGAAGTCATTGGGAGAAATTTACAAGTTCACTGTCTCACCACAAAATAGAAACATTTCCAAGTTTTACAAGGAATTTCTCCTGACTCTGCACCCAAGGAAATGTACACCGAGTACAGAGTACCCAATGGCAATGTGACTGTGTTCAACCTTGGTCACTTTGTAACGACAGCACACTCTTCCAGGCCTTATGGTGTGACCACATGCTCCCTCTACAGGGGCCACACCTACCTCCAACCTGGGCCACATCTCATTCTACTGGCCTCACTCAAAAATCATGAGCCTTGTGACACCTCCACCCAGGACAGAGCTAGTGACTTCTTCCTCTGTAGCCTCTTGACTATGTGTGCCCCTGTTACCATTCTTACCTTCTTGTCTTGGTTTTCTTTGTAATCCTTCCGCCACCTAGTGAGGTGCTAAAAATTTAATATACCTCAGTACAAGATTATTTCCTGAGTTAATTCCTATGCCTTTGGAATATCCAGACTTAATTAACTCTATCTTCACACATAGGTATTGAGCAATCAGGAAATATAAGCATGAATTCTCATTTTAAATAAGCAACTAAAGTCTGATTTTTAAGTTAGTTGTATAAAATTATAATATTCCAGAGGGAGATAGAAATTTTAAATAGAAAAAAATCTACATTCCTATTACTTCATGGATTAGGCTTTTTTTTTAAAAAAAAAAAGTATCCATCTTTAATTATATACAATTCTTAAATGATTATAAGGTAACATGTAGTTAGTTTTATATTCATGATATAAATGAATATAAGCATTTCCTATTGCCACATAATATTCAGATTGACATTTAAATGCTCATATACTATCCCATCAAGTGGCTATAATTAAGTTAATTTAATTTCTTATGTTGTTGAGTATTTTGTTTATTGCTTTTATTACTATTTTTGACTTAGCCACCAAAGCCTGTTAAATGTTAAGACTATTTTTAAATATAGTATTCTTTTGAGGTTTTGTTCCCAAAAGAGCAAGTCTGGGAAGATGAACATGGTATTGGTATTTGTTATCAGTGCTTAACTATCTTCTATTGTGGTTTTATGAGTTCACTGTGCCAGTAATACCTTCACTTCCATTTCATCTTTTGGTTTGTTTTGCTGATTTAGAAGGTGCTCCTTTTATTTTGGAATCACTTATACTTTATTTCTTGGAGGATCCAATTTTTTCCAAAATCTTTTCTTTAAAAATTATATTCACTTCCATGTGACCTGTCTGTTTATGGATTTTAGGGGGTTTCTGTTTTGTTGGTTGTTTGGCTTAGCATTGTTTTGGAAAGGTTTTCCTTTGTCTTACTTGGTGTGTGTGTGTGTGTGTGTGTGTGTGTGTGTCCATTTATAAATTATATATTCCAGCTGACTTTCTTACCAATTTCCATTAGCCCTTCATATACTATAAATACTTAACCTTTTACTGCAAAACAAAACAAAAAAAGAGTGGAAGACACTGACAGATAATTCTTAATGAAGGAGAAGACAATGGGCTTTCTGACTCCCTTTCTCTTCTTTGGTGCCCTGATTCCCCCAAACTGCTCCTGAGCTTCAGCAAAGTTCAGGAGTGGATCTGGGACTTGAGGCTGTTGACTTAGTAAGGCATGAGATAACCAAGGTCCAATCGAAGACATGTGAAATAGATTGTGACATTGGTGGCATTTTCATCATCAGATAAGATCATATGTCCTCATGAAAATTCTCTGCTGTGGTCATTGTATTTGGGGAAGAAAAAGAGAGGCGACAACTTGACATTTGTCAAAGTCCCATCCCAGGTATTGATTGCTAAGTAACAGCCTACAATCTTCATTAGGATCATGATCATTGTTTCTCATGCCCTTGACTGGACCCAGAAAGGCAGTTCTCACTGGAGTATCTCTTGGCTGTGGTTAGGGTGGCTGGAGCTGGAGACTCTCATATTTGATTGATGCTAGCTGTTGGCTAGGAATGTCCACGAGGACACCTTCACAGAAATTTCCCAGGTAGCCTGGGCTTCCTGACAACATGGGTTCCATCACAAACTGTCACCTTATACTACATTAGACAAAGTAGTCACAAGATCTTCCCAGGCTCATGGGGGGGTGACAATATCAAATCTACCTCTTAGAGAGGTTCTGTGATAGCACATAGGACTAAAAAAAAAAAAAAACTGGTAACACATTTTGGGAAAATACAATCTGCTATAAAGCTTTTAGGGCATCATTCCATTAGAAGCTTCCTTAGTCTTCGAAAGGCCCTGTTCTCCCCTCAGTCAAGGTTTCAGACTTCAGAAGCTTCTCATTGGCCACTTTGCCCTCCTGCAGGGCTGTATTCTCTGAGGTGCAGGAGGAGGATTATAGAAGGCTATCCTTCTCCTTCTCCAAACCTCCCTGCCAGAGACATGTTGAGGTGTAAACAAACCCAAATATTTCTCTCTATAGTTAGGTCACTCTGTTCATTCCTCTGTCTTCCACATTTCGTTTTAAGAGGTCTTCTCAGAAAGTGTCTCTCAGTAACTGCTACAGGCAAAGGTATCTCCTGTCAGCTATCAGAGTAAGTAGTAGAATCTCTCTAGATAAAATAAAATGTTAAAAAAATCCCTTAGATCAGTGATTCCAAACCTAGATGTACATAATACTAATTGAAGAGCACCTTGGAATCTCAGGTTTCTATTTTGCTTCAGTTCTGTAATATTGACAGTCACCCAGATGAATCTCTTGCAAGTAGTCTAGTTACCACACTTAGGAAAGCTTCCTCTGTAAGCTCAAGGAAAGAATGAAGCACTGGCCTTCAGAAGCTTGTCACAATAGAGCCACATCTGTGCAATGTGGGTACCTCCTTTGTTTGATCTTGGATTGCACTTAGAGACCTGGTTATTCCTGGTTACCATACTATTCTCTTCTTCTTCCTCTTTGCCCGCCTCTCTCTACTCACTCCTCACTTTCCTAAGCACAAGACCCATATAAGCAACATCCCTTTGGATAGTGTGACTTGCATGACCTTAAGGACCTCCAAATCAGCATATCCAAATCCAACAAATATCTCCCCCAATCCGTCCATCCTTCTAACACTGACTTTCAGTGTTGCCACCTCCAGCTACCTGGTCACAATAGTCTCCTTCCTCCTCTTCAACCCCCATATCCAGTGAAGCCACAATCCTGTTGAAACTACCTACAAAATTATTAGAAATTCTGCTAAATATGTCTTGAAATGTCCCCTTCTTCCATCCCTGCCTTGAGGAGAAGTAAATATGGGTCCTGGTCATGTTACTTTAATTGACTGAGAGGCATTAAACAAAACAAAAGTAGTATGAGAAAGGAAGAAGGCTACTTGGGTTGAGGCATAGAGAGTGGAGCAGACACAAATAAATAACTGGGCATCTGCTTAAAAGATAACATGAAGCAGACACAGCAGGCTATCAAGGGCAGGGAGGTGTAGAAAATTTCTGAGTATTCTGCTGGAAGATAGAGCCTATCTTGAGATCCCTGAAGTATATGGGTGTTTCCCCTCACCTCAGCAACATGACCTACCATTCCTGCCTGAGGTGGCCTTTGGCATTTCCATCCCAGACTGTTGCAGTATCAGACTACTCTGCCTGACTTCAGGCTCCTCTCCTGCACCCATTCTCTACACCAGTGTTGGCTGATCATTCTAAGCGTACATCTGGCCCTATATCTCTTTTTCACTTTCTACTTAGGATCAAGAGCAATGGTTTTCAAAGCTAACCCATGGAACAGCAGCATCAGGACCGCCTGGGCACTAGGTGAAATGCAAATTCTTAGGCCCTACCCCAGATCTACCAAATCATAAACTCTGGGGATAAGGCCTAGAAACCTATGTTTTAACAAGTCCTACAAGGTATTCTGATGTTCCTCAGGTTAGGAGGCCTACGACCCAAACTGCTGCTGGGGCATCCTTCAGATGATCCCTGCCTTCCTCTCTGTTGGTCTCCTCTCACCAACAGGTGCCCATGCATCCTGATGCCACCCCTAAGTTTCCCAGAGCTCTCCCAGGGGACCCTGCTTTCACACATGTTGCTTTCCCTTCTGAAAATGTTTCTGCTCAATAAGCTCTTCCATAAGTTCATACTCCAGCTTTTACCTACCTTAGGATCTCCTTGTGTGTTCCCACATGTCTCTAACATGATCTGGACTGCCTTCACATTGCTAGAGTTGTGTTTTACATGCCATTCCCTGCTTTGCTGCATCTCAACTGTATGTTCCAACGACAGTCATATTCTAATCCTCTCTGATCTGAAAGCTCAGAACAGAACATGCACGTGGTGGGAGGGCTGATAAATATGTAGTACCTGAGAAAGTGACTGACTGGTCAGCCAACTGAGTCAATCCCCAACTTAGGAAGAAAAATGAGGCTTCAAATAAGCAGCAAGTATTTATTTGTCTGCCAGGATGCTTGTAAACTATAATATTATATTTTATAATATTTCTGTGACCTCTACCCAGTCATATCAAGTAGTTGTCAAATAGTAGTCCTTCACCATACCTCATGGGTTAGACATGGATCCTAGGGTAAAGAGAGCAATAGAATGGGCAAAAGACCAAGGTAAAGGAGAAAGAGGTTTGTGCAACAATTATTCCTTTTTGTAGGCCTATTAAAGTAATGTGGTGATAATTCCATACCTTAGTTGTAACATTTTAATTTATTTCCCATACCCTTATTTAAGACTTAGCCTGATTTTGTTTAATGTAGTACACAGGCTATTTTTCATGATTAGTTATTTTTGTTGTTGTTGATTATTGAAAGTCACCATATTTGAAATTCATCCTAGCTTTCAAAACAAAAACAAAATCAAATAATCTAGACATACTCCTCTTGCTGATTGTTTTGTCTGTCTTTTGGGAATTTCCTTTTCTGACTTTCAAGATAATTCTTTACAGATTCTTGTCTAATTCAGAGCATTGGCCTCCCACAAGGAGAAAAAAAAAAGTTAACTCCATCTTTCCATTTTCTAATGCAAAGGTATCAAAATATTCAGCGGACCATTGCAACAGAAAGATCTGAAGAGGATTCTGGCAGCCAAAGCTGTGAGCAAGTCCCAGCCGGAGGAGGTGGAGGTGGAGGGAGTGACTCAGAGGCTGAATCTCCCCAATCAAGCTTAGGTATTGGAAATGAGGGGTCCCCATATACTAGTGGGGGCATCCAACAGCTGTGTGACAGAAGTGTACAAGTCCTTCACCATACCTCATGGGTTAGACAGGGGTCATAGAGTTAAGAGAGCAACAGAATGGGCAAAAGACCAAGGTAGAAGAGAAAGAGGTATGGTGCAAACAGGGTAAAGCAGACAATGGAGCTTCCCCCCAGGAAACTTAAGAGATACAGATCCACAGTGAAGAGAACACCACCAACATGGCTGGTGAGATACGAAAGCACATGGATTCGGGGGATGGAGTTGAGTTTGCCACAATATTTGTGTACCAAGGTAGCTTTTATGATGGCTTAATCCTTTGTTGTTAAATAAATATATCTGTTGGTGTCCTAAGGGTTTTCCACATATAAATAAAACATGCTATAAAAATTCACACTCTATTTCAAATGAGCCATGTGACAACACTAGGAGCAATTACTTTGCATTTAGAAGAAAATTCAGTTCTCCCTGGAAAGAACTTGGGCAGAAAGAGGTTTTCCAGCAGGCTTCTGGTTATGTACACTGTGCAAGAGTATTTTTTTTTATTTACTACAGTATGCATTCAGTCGGGCCCAGTTTTCCTGATTTTTATTTCTTTGAATTGAGTTCTACTCAGACAAGGATATTCAAAAACCATGAGACTGGCTTCCACTTTTTATACCCACAACAATATAAGATTACCACAGTGGCATCTTAATAATTCACTTTCTCTTTGAAATGGGTTAAATGATGGCAATTTTCTTCACCAAAAGAAGGCTCAGAGAGAGTCTCACCAAGCAGACATTGTGATTCCCATCCTGCCAGCTCTCCACCATCAACAGCAACACGGATGTTGGACATTTTCATGTGATCTCCTAAATGCACATACAGTTTCAACAACAATTTTAATTGCTTCCATTCTATTCAATTTTCTAGACAAACTTACCAAACTGACTAGTGTGAGTTTTTCTGTTATTAATTTCATTGTTTGGCCTTCTGAGAGGGACACGGTACACTGATCCAGTAATTAGAAACATGAAGAAAAAAGAAAGAGGACATTGATTTCTGAGTTTGGCATTGGATCACTTGCATTTACTGTGTAACAAACCATCCACAGATTTAGTGGTTTACACTCACAACCACACATTCATCTAGCAGTTCTGTGGGTTGTCAATGTGAGCCAAGCTCAGCTGGGTGGGTCCTCAGGATGCTGCTGGGCTCACACGGATAAATGTCTTGGATCAAATGTTGTATTGGCTGTGGGCTGGCTGGTGTGAGATGACCTCAGATGGGTGATTTGTCTCTACTCCCCATCATTTATCTCTCAGCAGGCTAGTTCAAGTTGTTCTCTTAGTGGTAGCAGGGATATGAGACACACAGAACTTTCTGAAACTCTGACGTGTCACTTCTGCTACAATCTACTAAGTGAAGCAAGGTACAAGGCCGACACCAATTTAATAAGGATTATTGCTACAAAGTCCCATTGCAGAGGGGTATGGATACAAGGAGGGGGAAAATTGTGACCCTTTTTGCAGAATCTATCATAACTATGGTTATCAACTTGTAAAGAAAATAAGAAAAAAATCATCAGGATAAATGGGAGGAGATGTTAGAAGACTTGTGCCTACCTGAAATGATGGAGGAATGCTACTAGGAAATAATGATTCTTAACTGGCTTACAGAAAGTGATACAAGTTGAGCATCCCTAATCCCCAAATCCAAAATCTGATATGCTCCAAAAAATAAAACTTTTTGAGAACCAACATGATACCACAAATGGAAAATTCCACACCATGAAACAGATTCATGTACAAAATTATTAAAAATATTGTATAAAATTAACTTCAGGCTCAGTGTATACAGTGTGGATGAAACATAAAAGAATTTCATGTGTAGACGTGGGTCCCATCCCCAAGACATCTCATTAAGGATCTGCAAATATTCTGAATCTGGAAAAAAAAATTGAAAAACTCTGTTTCCAAGCATTTCTGTAAGGGATGCTTTACCGGTATGACACCTGGTCATGTTGCTATTCAAAACAAGTTCTGCTGTGCAGGTAGAGATCTGTGTGCTACTGCTGTGGGAAAAGAAAAAAAAAGAACCAGGTTTGAAACTACTTTTTTCTAAATGTATTCTGTCGATTTGCTTCACTTTTTCCAGATCTGAGGAGAGAAGGGTCACTTTCTCCCGTTAACTCACAAAAAATCACCTTGCTGCTGCAGTCCCCAGCCGTCAAGTTCATCACCAACCCAGAATTCTTCACTGTGCTGCATGCCAATTATGTGAGTGTTCCAAGAGCAGAGGAGGCCTGGCCTGGCTCCATCAAGACCCCAAACAAACTTTGTAAAGTCAATTGATAGATCCAAAAGGCTAGAATTTTGCACCATACAAGGAGAGGGGGAAAAAATCCAATATATTCTTTTCACTGTGAGTCTCCCAATAAGTAAAAAGCCTGGATTTGGAAATACTGTTGCTTCTTTAGTTTTTTGTTAGGCTCATGTCAGTAAAAGTACTTTGAAAACAAATACTCATTTTTATTATTGTTAAAACTTTAAAAGAACATGAAATGAATAGATCCCCTTCATTATGATCCATTTAATACAATCATTTTCACTGAAGAAATTTTAAAATAGATTTTTTTTCCTAGATGTAGAAAACATCCTTTTGATGCAGTTTTTCAAATATCAGGCTAATATTGAACTGGATGTGATTTTATTATGTACTTTTTTTCATTGCATTTTTAGAGGGTATTTTCAAAAGAACAATGACACAATATCGCTATATTTGTTAATTTCCCATTTAACAACACTGCAGATCAGGCACAGTTTAGGTGCTGGAATCACAAAGACAGATTAAGGTGACACATAAGAACTAGGTGTCTTTTCTAGGGGATGATGACATCCAAAGTAATCAGCTTAACAAAACAGGTCAGGGCCAAACTGAAAGAAGACAAAGTTCCCTGGGAGCTCAAAGAAGCAGAAGGAGACAGGTGCATTGAATCTGGAAGGTAGAAAGTGGGTAGGAAGAAGTCCAGGCAGAGGGACAATGTGTTCTCTATTAGTATGTTTGGGACAGCTATAAAGGTTCCAGAGTAGCCCAAGTGAGAGAGGCTACAGACAGGGACAGAGGGCTGGAGAATCATCAGCAGACTCCTGGTAAGCCATGCAAAGGATCCTGGATCTACTTCAGTGGGAAACAGGAACCCACAGTGCTCTTAGGCACTGGGGCTGCGTAACCACACTGTTGATGAAGCATTCTCTCTGGCAACAGAGCATAGGGAAAGACTGAGAGGCCAAGAGTAGAGGCCAATTCAACTGCTCAAGGGAGAGATGATGGAGGCCCAACCTAAGGAAGTGGCTGGGAGCATGGCAAGGAATAACTGCCTTCAGAGAGATTTCTCAGGGAATCAATTGACTTTGGGTCCCCTGTGGTTATGGGTGGGTAGAAGATGAGGAATTAAGAAAGACTGAGCCGGGTGTAGTGGCATACTCCTGTAATTCCAGCGGCTCGGGAGGCTGAGGCAAGAAGATTGCCAGTTTAAAGCCAGCCTCAGCAAAAGTGAGGTGCTAAGCAACCCTGTCTCAATAAAATACAAAATAGGGCTGGGGATGTAGCTCAGTGATTGAGTGCCACTGAGTTCAATCCCCAGTACCCCACCCCCCTGCCAAAGAGAAAAAAAAAGACTAGTTTTAAAACAGCAGTTTTCACTTTGGGTGCCTGAATTTAGATGATAATGATTCCATAAGGCAAGAGCCATAATTTGATGAGGTCATGTCAGTTCTGGCTTGGGAAAAGGGGGACCACTGGTTGGATACAGAGCAGATTCCCAGTGCTGCAGTGGAGAGTCACAAATGGAGAATAAGTATGGCAGATACTGATGCCCTGACAATCAATGCTAGGCAAAGTGGACCATGAAATCCACTGGGTCAACTTCCCTGGTTTCACAGAGTCTGTTCTTTTACTGTGCGCACACGCGCGCACACACACATACACACACACACACACACACACCAGCCCTATGTACCATAAAATTGTCATTTGGCGTATTTAGAAATTCCTAAAACATTCTTTGTTTCCTCTCATCCCCTGATCTCTACACACACAAGGTTTTACATAGGATTTGAAGGATTGAGACACTTCTGTAGTCCAGCCTGACATCCCCACAGATCCTAAATTACTACCCTGTGTTAGACAGATAAGAAGAAAGGCAGACCTGTGCAGTCAGAGAAGGGATGAAGGGATATGAGGGGATAGGAGTGAAGCCCAGAGAGGTAGAAGAAGGTGTGAGGGAGCTTTACATGACTGTCCAAGGCTGCCAAGAGTTGGGTAGAATTAGAATGATATATGTGTGTTAATAATCAATGCACGATTACTTCTTGGGCAAGATCTTTGCTTCTGAGGCCTCTATCTCAAGCTCACAATAAATTGCTGTGTAGCAATCACATTACGTCATGTTTAAATACTCAAAGTGTACTCAGTCTGTTTTTCCAAATTTCCCACTCTCGACTCCAATCCGCCCTGAACCTGTCTCAGAGTGCCTACCGAGTCTTCACCAGTAGCACCTGCTTAAAGCACATGATTCTGAAAGTCCGAAGAGATGCTCGCAATTTTGAACGCTACCAGCACAACCGGGACTTGGTGAATTTCATCAACATGTTCGCAGACACTCGGCTGGAACTGCCCCGAGGCTGGGAGATCAAAACAGACCAGCAGGGGAAGGTGAGTGTGATGAATGAGTGAGGCTTTCCTGGAATGCTCTGGTTCACCAAGAAAAGGACTGGTGAGAATGAGGAGGAGGGTTGTCGGGAAGAAGGTTTTTGTGCCTCAGAGTTACATTGGCCTTCAGGAGGAAAGGGGGTGATACCTGTCCACATCAGGGTTTCTCAAGCTCAGCACTATTTTGGAGGGTAGCTGGGCAGAGGCAACTTCCTGTGCATAATGAGATGTTAGCCAGCATCTCTAGCCTCTGCCCACTAGATACCAATGGAACACTTCCTAAGTGGTGACATTGTGGTGTGTCCCCTGGGCAGTGAAGATCATGCTTGGTTGAGAACTACTGTCTACATCTTTATAAATTTGTATTTGGGTAATGGAAAACCAGATTGTCTCCAGTGGCAGATTATTGGGTTCCCTTCTTAGACAGCTAACTCTCAGTAGATAGCATTACTGTTTAAATGGGGAATGACATTATTGCATTCCTTGTGATTTCCCTAATATATCTTCAATTCTTCTTAAAATCTCCTACCAAACAGGAATGGGGTGAACTGGGCCTGTGCCAGGTTTCTGGCCTGCATTTTGGTTCTATGTGATCTTAATCCAAATGGTCCTTCCCGGCAATGCTTTGGAAGTCTAGCTGAGTCTGCCAGAGTAAGAATATTTTCTCTTAATCATCTTGATGTATATATAGAACAGGCCAAGCAACTTACCAAAGACCTGTTCCTGCAAAAACTTTTATGAACTTCGCTAAATAAAATCCCTCCTTTGATGATCTCTGAGTGGGAAGCCGCACTGGACAGTTCCTTGCCTCCTTGTGTACCTACAAAGCCATAGTTCCCCAAAAGGAGCCTGTAGGTCATCTTTGTCCCCTTGGAGCCACAGATCCTGCTCCTACAAGCCCATAAGCATGCCTGAAAACCAGAACTCTCTACAGCATGTGGGCAAAGAATGTGCCACTAATGCAAGTCCCATCTTGTGCATTATGGGATGTTTAGCAGTATCTTTGGGCCAAATCTCTGGGCCTTTCCTAAGCCAAGGGTGAGTTGCAGGAGTGGTTAGGGATATGCCTTATATAGTAGTAAAGCCACCATAGTTAGAATGTACTGCCTGGGACCTTTTTAGTTAGTGGCTGTGGTCTCCACTGGGGAAAATGACAGGAATTTATATTATGACAGCTTGCAGATATGCCTTAGGGTGGGAAATAAAGCCTGAGCCAGAATAGAAAATAAAGGAGCATCTTATCAGAGCCATACACACCTAGTGCTCAGTAGTCTTCAGCAGCCACATTTACACATATTGCTTGACCAAGATGCCAAGAAAACACCACTATGAATCAGTGGACAAAAAGGCAGTGTTTATCATGCAAAAGCACACACTATGTAAACAACTTGCTCAGCCTCGGATTTCTATGGCTGCAGCTTTTGCACAGGGACAGGGAGGCCCCCAAATGCAATAAGGCTCTGGCTCTCCATCTTACACACAGCAGATGACACGGTCACCTCCAGGTCATCATACTGAGAGAGGGCACAGTGGCTGAGATACACACCAAAATTTTAGTCTGTTTGCATAATTTTAGCCTGAATGCATATTAAAGAGTTTCTGGCAAGAGAGTTTTCTCCTAAAATTCTGTTTTGTGAAATAAAATATCATATGCAGAAAAGAAAAAAAATCCGAATTTGAAATGAGAAGATTGTGTTTTACTTTCCATTTAATACAAACACTGTATGACTACACACACACACACACACACACGTTTTCACCAATTGTTTATTGATTTAAAACACACTCTAAGTGGCAGAAAGAATTTCCAAGGAATAACATGTACTGAATTGGAGTTTTAGTCCCATATTTGAAATGTACTATCACAGTTTATTTATGGCGGTCAGACAAGAGGATAGGGAGGAAAAATGGGTATAGTCCTGTGAAAGAGGACTGGTCCAACTCATCCCAAACAAATCACCCTAGGCAAGTCACTCCACTTTTATAAGCCTTTTTTTGTTTTGTTTTTTTGCTTTTCATAAATAGCAATAATAATGCCTCTTTGGCCTTCATGATTTTATAAACAGAGGCAAAGAATAAATAAATTAATGTGGGAATTCACCATGGCATGTGGGCAGTCCTTTGAATGCTGTAGCAAATGTCCACTGGGGGGGGGGACATAGGGGAAAGAGACCCCCTCATTGCCAAAGTCCATTAATGATGAGAATTGATTGAGAAAAACATTTTTGGAACACAGCCTACAAGCTCAACCCTCTAAGTTGGAAAGAATGTATTGTACAGGAGACTAAGAGTTAGGAACACAATTCAACAAAAAACGAAATGATATAGCTCACTGTAAAAAGAGCCATCTTCACCGCTGGCCAAACCAGGGTCCACAGTACCAAAATCACCTTCTTGTCCCTACCCTGACCAATCTGCTTCTTGCTTTATCTATATATTCAGAGATAACAACCTTCACTTTTATTATTATGCATCCTGGCGGGAAGCAGAAGGGCTGGGGAGAGCTGTTGGGAATGTTTGAATGTAGAGTCATCCCCCAAAGGGAGCTAGAAAGAGCTCCGGGCCGAGCCGAGCCGTGACACTTCAGAAGAACTGCAGCAAAGACAAAAATGCCAACTATCTCCTTTGTCATCAGGAGCAAGGAGGACACAGCCTCCTGCCCAAGTTCCATGGAGACTGCCTGTGGGCCTCACAGATGACCTCAGGTCTAAGCAGAAGGGGACAATTGCCCTCAAGGGAGGGTGTGGGGCTTTGGGCCCCATGGGGTACTGCCTTGTGGCAGACATGGGCCTGAGGTGGCCTCCACTATGAAATAAATAGATAACAGGACAAGAAGGAGCCTGTGAAGAGCTGCTTCCACCATGTGAAGGAAACAAAAAGCAGAAAACAAGATGAGAAGCAGCAGACCAAAGAAAGTGGCTAAAAAATAAACACTGTTGAATTTTAGGGAAAACCAAACTAACAGCTTGAGGGTAAAACAGAGCAGAAATGACGCTAAGGGAAAACAAGTCACTTAACAGAGCATGCGAACATGGAAACAGCACCCAAAGCAGAAGGAACCCCACCTTCCCATGTTCCTTAACCCATACACCCCACTAGATACTTTGCATTGTCCTCTTCATTGTTGATTTACTTTTTTTTCTTTTTTGGAGGGTAGGGGGAACCAGAGATTGAAATCTGGGACACCCAACCACTGAGTCACATCCCCAGCCCTATTTAGAGACAGGGTCTCACTGAGTTGCTTAGAGCCTCACTTTTGGTGAGGCTGGCATTGAACTTGTGATCCTCCTGCCTCAGCCTCCCAAGCCGCTGGGATTACAAGCGTGTGCCAACATGCCCAGCACTCACTGTCTATTTCTTCTGGCTTGATTTTAAGCTCCTCGAAGGCAAGAATCAGTTTTGCTCACTGATGAAACCCCAAGAACCTCTTACCTTAGTTTTGGATGAATGACTTACAGAGGTTCCTGAAGAAGAAATCAGAATATAATAAGTACAGCAACAGTAACTGAATAGTAAATATTAACATTGATTAAGTTTAATATGTAAATGTTAAATAAATATTTAAATAAAATTTCGAAAGACTACAATAAATTATTCAAGTGGGCAGATTAATTCATGGATTTACAGTAAAAATAGTTACATGTACTACATAAAGAGGTAAAATTACTATCTGTCAATAAAGTATTTTTCAAACAAAACAAATTAGTTAAAATAAATTCTCTATCTGTATATGCTCTGGAATGTCTTTAAATAGACGTTTCCTAAAAATCTTGTCAAAACATAGCCATCATAATATAAAAGTTACCTAGAAAAGAGTAAAACTCAGACAATTTCAAGTTTCCCATCCAAAAACTAAACTTTAGAAATCCACAGAGCAACAACTGCAAGATATTCCTAAGAAAAGGTTGCAGCCCAGTCATCCTATTATTTGGTCATTTATGTATGAAGACAACAAAAAACCAATCTCATGTATCAGAGCTGAACCTACTCTCTCACCTATCCTGATCAAATGCCAAAGCCATTCTCCAGACGGATCACTTACGAAGCAAAACAAGAAATAAAAAAAATGGGAAAATCATAATAGAAAAAGAACTCTTGGTGAGCATTCAAGTTAATCAAATACAGAAATGTAAATTATGGCTGTTACAAAGCTTTAAAATATACCAAAACCTGAGTAAAATATGGGAAAAGATGAATAATTAAATTGGAAGAGTGTATTCTAACTATCTGGAGCAACATTCCCAGACTGGAATAAAATGATGAGGAAGTGACAAGAGTGTGACAGTGAGAAAGGAAGGAAAGTTGTGCTAAACTCCAAGCAGGTACAAGGAGAGTCAAATTGGACAATTTACAAAACGAAGCCTAAATCCAGTTATTTGACAAACTTAACAGGCAACTATGTGTACCATGTAAAACAAGGTCTTTCTCTTCCAAATTCCTACAAAAGTTAAAATCAAACAAAATATAGTCTGTGTAGCAAAACACACACAAAAAAAGTGTCCACAAAGAAAATGTAAATAATAAAAATAAGATAACAAAAGTAAAGCCAAATATAGGACTTATTTTTTTTTCTTTAATTTTTATTGTTGGTTGTTCAAAACATTACATAGTTCTTGACAAATCATATTTCACACTTTGATTCAAGTGGGTTATGAACTCCCATTTTTACCCCGGATACAGATTACAGCATCACATCGGTTACACATCCACTGATTTACATATTGGTATACTAGTGTCTGTTGTATTCTGCTGCCTTTCCTATCCTCTACTATCCCCCATCCCCTCCCCTCCCATCTTCTCTCTCTACCCCATCTACTGTAATTCATTTCTCCCCCTTGTTTTTTTCCCCTTTCCCCTCACTTCCTCTTGTATGTAATTTTGTATAACCCTGAGGGTCTCCTTCCATTTCCATGCAATTTCCCTTCTCTTTCCTTTTCCCTCCCACCTCTCACCCCTGTTTAATGTTAATCTTCTTCTCATGCTCTTCCTCCCAACTCTGTTCTTAGTTACTCTCCTTATATCAAAGAAAACATTTGGCATTTGTTTTTTAGGGATTGGCTAGCTTCACTTAGCATAATCTGTTCTAATGCCATCCATTTCCCTGCAAATTCTATGATTTTGTCATTTTTTAATGCAGAGTAATACTCCATTGTGTATAACTGCCACATTTTTTTGATCCATTCGTCTATTGAAGGGCATCTAGGTTGGTTCCACAGTCTTGCTGTTGTGAATTGTGCTGCTATGAACATCGATGTAGCAGTGTCCCTGTAGCATGCTCTTTCTAGGTCTTTAGGGAATAGACCGAGAAGGGGAATAGCTGGGTCAAATGGTGGTTCCATTCCCAGCTTTCCAAGAAATCTCCATACTGCTTTCCAAATTGGCTGCACCAATTTGCAGTCCCACCAGCAATGTACAAGTGTACCCTTTTCCCCACATCCTCGCCAGCACTTGTTGTTGTTTGACTTCATAATGGCTGCCAATCTTACTGGAGTGAGATGGTATCTTAGGGTGGTTTTGATTTGCATTTCTCTGACTGCTAGAGATGGTGAGCATTTTTTCATGTACTTATTGATTGATTGTATGTCCTCCTCTGAGAAGTGTCTGTTCAGATCCTTGGCCCATTTGTTGATTGGGTTATTCGTTTTCTTATTGTTTAATTTTTTGAGTTCTTTGTATACTCTGGATATTAGGGCTGTATCTGAAGTGTGAGGAGTAAAGATTTGTTCCCAGGATGTAGGCTCCCTATTTACCTCTCTTATTGTTTCTTTTGCTGAGAAAAAACTTTTTAGTTTGAGTAAGTCCCATTTGTTTTTTGTTTTTTTTTAATTTTTTATTGTTGGTTGTTCAAAACATTACATAGTTCTTGACATATCATATTTCACACTTTGATTCAAGTGGGTTATGAACTCCCATTTTTACCCCATATACAGATTACAGAATCACATCAGTTACACATCCATTGTTGATTCTAGTTATTAACTCTTGTGCTATGGGTGTCCTATTGAGGAATTTGGAGCCCCACCCCACAGTATGTAGATCGTAGCCAAATTTTTCTTCTATCAGACGCCATGTCTCTGATTTGATATCAAGCTCCTTGATCCATTTTGAGTTAACTTTGGTGCATGGCGAGAGAAAGGGATTCAGTTTCATTTTGTTGCATATGGATTTCCAGTTTTCCCAGCACCATTTGTTGAAGATGCTATCCTTCCTCCATTTCATGCTTTTAGCCCCTTTATCAAATATAAGATAGTTGTAGTTTTGTGGATTGGTTTCTGTGTCCTCTATTCTGTACCATTGGTCCACCCGCCTGTTTTGGTACCAGTACCATGCTGTTTTTGTTACTATTGCTCTGTAGTATAGTTTGAGGTCTGGTATCGCTATACCGCCTGATTCACACTTCCTGCTTAGAGTTGTTTTTGCTATTCTGGGTCTTTTATTTTTCCATATGAATTTCATAATTGCTTTATCTATTTCTACAAGAAATGCCGTTGGGATTTTGATTGGCATTGCATTAAACCTATAGAGAACTTTTGGTACTATCGCCATTTTGATGATGTTAGTTCTGCCTATCCATGAACAGGGTATATTTTTCCATCTTCTAAGATCTTTTCTCTCTTTAGGGTTCTGTAGTTTTCATTGTATAAGTCTTTCGCCTCTTTTGTTGGTTGATTCCCAAGTATTTTATTTTTTTTTTGAGGATATTGTGAATGGAGTGGTTGTCCTCATTTCCATTTCAGAGGATTTGTCGCTGATATACAGGAATGCCTTTGATTTATGCGTGTTGATTTTATATCCTGCCACTTTGCTGAATTCATTTATTAGCTCTAATAGTTTCTTTATAGACCCTTTTGGGTCTGCTAGGTATAGAATCATGTCACCTGCAAATAGTGATAATTTAAGTTCTTCTTTTCCTATTTTTATGCCTTTAATTTCTTTCGTCTGTCTAATTGCTCTGGCCAGTGTTTCAAGAACTATGTTGAACAGAAGTGGTGAGAGAGGGCATCCCTGTCTTGTTCCAGATTTTAGAGGGAATGCCTTCAATTTTTCTCCATTCAGAATGATGCTAGCCTGAGGCTTAGCATAGATTGCTTTTACAATATTGAGGTATGTTCCTGTTATCCCTAGTTTTTCTAGAGTTTTGAACATAAAGGGATGCTGTACTTTGTCGAATGCTTTTTCCGCATCTATCGAGATGATCATATGGTTCTTATTTTTAAGTCTATTGATGTGGTGAATAACATTTATTGATTTCCGTATATTGAACCAGCCTTGCATCCCAGGGATGAATCCTACTTGATCATGGTGCACACTTTTTTTTATATGTTTTTGTATCCGATTTGCCAGAATTTTATTGAGGATTTTTGCATCTAGGTTCATTAGAGATATTGGTCTGTAGTTTTCTTTCTTTGAAGTGTCTTTGTCTGGTTTAGGAATCAGGGTGATGTTGGCCTCATAGAATGAATTTGGAAGTTCTCCCTCTTTTTCTATTTCCTGAAATAGCTTGAAAAGTATTGGTATTAGTTCCTCTTTAAAGGTTTTGTAAAACTCTGCTGTATACCCATCTGGTCCTGGGCTTTTCTTAGTTGGTAGTCTTTTTATGGTTTCTTCTATTTCCTCAATTGATATTGGTCTGTTTAGGTTGTCTATATCCTCCTGACTCAATCTGGGCAGATCATATGACTTAAGAAATTTATCGATGCCTTCACTATCTTCTATTTTATTGGAGTATAAGGATTCAAAATAATTTCTGATTATCTTCTGTATTTCTGAAGTGTCTGTTGTAATATTGCCTTTTTAATCCTGTATGCTAGTAATTTGAGTTCTCTCTCTTCTTCTCTTCGTTAGCATGGCTAAGGGTCTGTCGATTTTATTTATTTTTTCAAAGAAAACTTTTAGTTTTATCAATTTTTTCAATTGTTTCTTTTGTTTCGATTTCATTAATTTCAGCTCTGATTTTCATTATTTCTTGCCTTCTACTTCTTTTGCTGTTGTTTTGCTCTTCTTTTTCTAGGATTTTGAGATGAAGTATGAGATCATTTATTTGTTGGTTTTTTTCTTTTTTAAGGAATGAACTCCAAGCAATGAATTTTCCTCTTAGAACTGCTTTTAATGTGTCCCATAGATTCCGATATGTTGTGTCTGTGTTTTCATTTATCTCTAAGAATTTTTTAATTTCCTCCTTGATGTCTTCTATAACCCATTGATCATTCAGTAACCTATTGTTCATTCTCCAAGTGATGCATGATTTTTCCTTCCTTCTTTTATCATTGATTTTCAGTTTCATTCCATTATGATCAGAGAAGATGCATGGTATTATCGCTACTCCTTTATATTGTCTAAGAGTTGCCCTGTGACATAATATATGATCTATTTTTGAGAAGGATCCATGTGCTGCTGAGAAAAAAGTGTAACTGCTTGATGTTGGGTGGTATATTCTATGTATGTCGATTAAGTCTAGGTTATTAATTGTGTTATTCCGTTCTATAGTTTCCTTATTCAACTTTTGTTTGGAAGATCTGTCCAGTGGTGAGAGAGGTGTGTTGAAGTCTCCCATGATTATTGTATGGTGGTCTATTAGACTCTTGAACTTGAGAAGAGTTTGTTTGATGAACATAGCTGCACCATTGTTTGGGGCATATATATTTATGATTGTTATGTCTTGTTGGTGTATGGTTCCCTTGAGCAGTATGTAGTGTCCCTCTTTATCCCTTTTGATTAACTTTGGCTTGAAATCTATTTTATTTGATATGAGTATGGACACTCCTGCTTGTTTCCGAAGTCCATATGAGTGATATGATTTTTCCCAACCTTTCACCTTCAGTCTATGTATGTCTTTTCCTATCAAATGTGTCTCCTGTAGGCAGCATATTGTTGGGTCATGTTTTGTGATCCATTCTACTAGCCTGTGTCTCTTAATTGGTGAGTTTAAGCCATTAACATTTAGGGTTATTATTGAGATATGGGTTCTTCTTCCAGCCATATTTGTTTATTTATGTTACTAAACATGGTTTGTTTTCCTCTTTGATTATTTTCCCCCCTTTACTGTACTACCTTCCACTGTTGGTTTTCATTGTTATTTTCCATTTCCTCTTCCTGTAATGTTTTGCCGAGGATTTTTTGGAGAGATGGTTTTCCAGCTGCAAATTCTTTTAACTTTTGTTTATCGTGGAAGGTTTTAATTTCATCTTCCATCCTGAAGCTTAATTTCGCTGGATACACAATTCTTGGTTGGAACCCATTTTCTCTCAGTGTTTGAAATATGTTATTCCAGGATCTTCTAGCTTTCAGAGTCTGTGTTGAAAGATCAGCTGTTATCCTGATTGGTTTACCCCTAAATGTAATCTGCTTCCTTTCTCTTGTAGCTTTTAAAATTCTCTCCTTATTCTGTATGTTGGGCATCTTCATTATAATGTGTCTAGGTGTGGATCTCTTATGATTTTGCACATTCGGCGTCCTGTAGGCTTCTAGGATTTGGGATTCTGTCTCATTCTTCAAGTCTGGGAAATTTTCTCGTATTATTTCATTGAAGAGATTGCTCATTCCTTTGGTTTGGACCTCTATACCTTCCTGTATCCCAATGACTCTTAAGTTTGGTCTCTTTATGTTATCCCATATTTCTTGGATGTTCTGCTCATGATTTCTTAACAGTCTTGCTGAGCTGTCTATGTTCTTTTCAAGTTGAAATACTTTGTCTTCATTGTCTGATGTTCTATCTTCTAAGTGTTCTACTCTGCTGGTAGTATTCTCCATTGAGTTTTTAAGTTGGTTTATTGCCTCCTGCATTTCTAGGATTTCTGTTTGTTTGTTTTTTATAACCTCTATCTCCCTGTATAGTTGATCTTTTGCTTCTTGGATTTGTTTATGTAATTCATTGTTGAAGTGATCTTTCATTGTCTGATTTTGCTGTCTAATGTCTTCCTTGAGACTCCAGATCATCTGAAGCATGTATATCCTGAATTCTTTATCTGACATTCCATCTGCTGCAGATATTACCTCTTCTAACGTTGAGTTGACCTGCATTGCTTGTGGTCCTTTCTTTCCTTGTCTCTTCATACTGTTTGCGTTTCTTTCTGCTTGGTGAAATTGTTGTGTTATTGAATTTTCCCCCTATATATTTATATTGCTCTTGTATAGTTGCAAAGTCTCCCTTGCAGGCACGGGCAGTGGCTCTGCCCCTCCTCCAATTGGGGCAATGTGCCTACCACGCAGGCAGGCCGCTGGGCCTGTTCTGCCAGTCGGTAGCGGGTCCGCCTACCTTGCAGGCGCGTGGGGCAGCTCTGCCCCTCCGCGGGTTCCTGGGCCTGTTCTGCCGGTGGGTCGCAGGTCCGCCTACCTTGCCGGCGAGGTTGGCGGCTCTGCCCCTCCGTGAGCCGCTGGGCCTGTTCTGTTGGTGGTCACAGTTCCGCCTACCTTGCAAGCGCGGGGGGAGGGGGTGGCTCTGCCCCTCAGCAGGCCGCTGGGCCTGTTCTGCCGGTGGGTCACTGGTCCGCCTACCTTGCAGGCGCGTGGGGTGGCTCTCAAATATAGGACTTATGCTAATAGGTAGGTATAGGGTAAAATTCACATACCAAAAGGAAAATGCTTTCAGATTCAACTTATAAAAATGACATACCTAAGTAATGATTGAGGAAGTTTAAAAATAAAGGAATAAGTGTTAACATGAAGTGAAAACAATAACAGAAGAATAATTGGTGGTATATACATATGTTTTGTTTAGTATGAGATATGTGCATTTATGTAGATGTGTCTCTGTGTCTTCTATTCTGTACCACTGGTCTACATATCTGTTTTGGTGACAATATTATGCCATTTTTTGGTGTCAATACCATGCCATTTGGCTCTGTAGTACAATTTGAGGTATGGTATAGTGATACCTCCTGCTTCACTTTTCTTGCTAAGGATTACTTTGGCTATTCTGAGTCTCTATTTTTCCAAATGAATTTCATGATTGCTTTTTCTATTTCAATGAAGAATGTCATTGGGATTTTAATAGGAATTACATTAAATCTGTATAACGTTTTTGGTTACAATGGCCATTTTGACAATGTTAATTCTGCCTATCCAAGAATAAGGGAGATCTTTCCATCTTCTAAGGCCTTTTTCAATTTCTTTCTTTAGTATTCTATAGTTTTCTTTGTAGAGGTCTTTCACCTCTTTTATTATATTGATTCCTAAATTTTTTTTGAGGCTATTGTGAATGGGATAGTTTTCCTAATTTCTTTCTCTTTTCATTAGCAGGACTAAGGGTTTATCAATTTTATTCATTTTTTCAAAGAAAAAACTTTATGTTTTGTCAATTTTTTCAATTGTTTCTTTTGTTTCAATATCATGGATTTCAGCTGATTTTGATTATTTCCTGTCTTCTACTACTTTGGGTGTTGATTTGTTCTTTTTCTGTGGCTTTGAGATGTAATGATAGGTTATTTACTCATTGACTTTCTATTCTTTTAATGAATGAGCTCAATGCAATGAACTTTCCTCTTAGCACTGCCTTCATCGTATCCCAGAGATTTTGATATATTGTATTGGTGTTCTCATTTACCTCTAAGTATTTTTTTTATCTCTTCTCTGATTTCTTCTGCTATTCATTCATCATTCTATAGATATTGATTAGTCTTCAGGTGTTAGAGTAGCTTCTGCTTTTTATTCTATCATTGATTTCTAATTTCATTCCACTATGATCTGAATAGAATGCAGGGCATTTTCTCTATCTTTTTGTATTTGCTAAGAATTGCTTTGTGGCATAAGATATGGTCTATATATGGTCTAGATAAGGATCCTTGTGCTGCTGAGAAGAAAGTATTTTCACTCATTGATGGATGAGCAAATATTTAGTTCTATATTTATTTTTATAGTTTCTTTGTTTAGTTTTTATTTGAAAGATCTATCCAGTAGTGAAAGTGGTATGTTAAAATCACCCAGTATTATTGTGTTGTGGTCTATTTGATTCTTGAAATTGTTTGATGTATGTAGATGCTCCATTGTTTGGGGCATAAATATTTATAATTGTTATGTCTTGTTATACATCAACAAGACAGTATTAAATGTCCTTCTTTGTCCCTTCTGATTAACTTTGGCTTGAAGTTCACTTTATGTAAGGATAGAAACTTCTGCTTGTTTACATGATCCATGTGAGTGATATGTTTTTTTCCCATCCTTTCACCTTCAGTCTGTGGATGTCTTCACCTATGAGGTGAATCTCTTGGAGACAGATATTGTTGAGTCTTGTTGTTTTAGTCCAATTTGCTAGTCTATGTCTTTTGATTGTTGAGTTTAAACCATTAACATTCAAGGTTATTATTGAGATATTATTTGTATTCCATTCATTTTGGCTTACTTCTAGCTTTTAATTTGAATTTGTTTCTCCTTTGATTCACTATTCCTTTAGTGTTCTTTCTCCCTTTGCTGATTTTCACTTCTTTCTTTTTATTTCATCTTCATGGAATATTTTTTTGAGAATATTCTGTAGAGCAGGCTTTCTAATTATGAATTTTTTTAATGTTTGTTTATTAAGGAATATTTTTATTTCATTTTAAATCTGAAGCTTAATTTGTGTGTGTGTGTGTGTGTGTGTGTGTGTGTGTGTTGCTGGGGATCAAACCCAGGGCCTTACACATGCAAGACAAGCACTCTACCAACTGAGCCATATCCCCAGCCCTGAAGCTTAATTTTTATGGATATAGGATTTTGGGTTGTCATCCATTTTCTTTCAGTGCTTGGTGTATGTTATTCCAGGACCTCCTAGCTTTGAGAGTCTGGGTTGAGAAATCAGCTGAGATTCTAATTGGTTTACACTACCATATTATTATTAAATAAAGAGAAAAATAAAAAGAAATTTAAAAGATACATAGGAAAATGTGTTTGACATTTCTGTTTTAATGAAACATATCTTTTGTTAAATATAGGGCTTATGTGAATGAATAAACAAAACATGTTATATACATACAATGGAATACTATCAGCCTTCAAAAGGAGTGAAATTCTGACATGCACTACAACATGTATGAATCTTGAAAACACTATGTTAAGTGAAATAAGTCAAACACACAAGAATAACTATTATACAATTCCACTCATATCAGGTACCTAGAATAGACAAATTCATCAAGACAGAAAGTAAAAAACAGAGGTTACCATAGGGTTGGAGGAAAGAAGGAGAAATTATTGTTTAATGGATACATGTTTCAGTTTGGAAAGATAAAAAAAAAATTCTAGAAATGGATGTTGATGATGGTTGCAAAACTATGAGAATTTACATAATGCCACTGAACTGTATGTACACAATCTATACATTAAATATATAGAAATATAATCTCCACAATAAAACAATTTTTTAAAAAGAGCTTATAATTTCTTTTCAAGATCCTATGGAAAACTTATTTTTAAGAAATAACATTTTATACCTAAAATAAAATAAAAGGTGGCATTTCATAACAGTAAAGCTAAATTTTTAAAAACAAATTTAAACACAACCACAAAAATATAAAGTTGCCTACTGAGGATTCAAAACAATGCTCTAGACGACTATTGAGTTTAAGATAAAATAAAAACTTAAAAGTCATTGAGAGAAGTAGGGATTTTGCTCAGTGGTAAAGCACTTGCCTAGCATGTGCAAGGGCCCAAGTTCAAACCCCAGTACTTCAAAGAAAAAAAAGAATTTTTAGAAATCACTGACAATAAATATCAGCAATACTTAATAAAACATAAGATACAGAAAGGCTATATTCAAAGCTTTTGTTTTTACTAGCAAATAACATAAGATGTAAATTTCTAAATCAAGAACTTAAAGAAGTAACAAGAAAAGTAATTAAAGTGGAAAATTATTTCAAAAATTATTTGAAAATAATGAATTAAAATCTGGTATGAATTAGAAAATACTATAAGAAATAATGTTTGTAAAAGAAAAATCAATCTAAGAAAAATGTTAAATAAAACCAAGAAATGAAAAGTAAGATGTTACAGATTCAGGACAATTTTAAAGAATAAAATAAAAATAAATACATATATAAATGTTTGAGATCAATGTTAGAAAACCTGGAAGAAATGGATAACTTTTCAAAGATATAGTATGTAAATGATTTTTAAAAACAACTCTTGGGAAATGTAAAAAATTGAATAAATCTGTAGTGATGAAATAAGTAACAAACACATCAACAAGTTACTTCTCCAGTCTCAGATATCTTTATGATCTATTCCAGATATAGGAAAAAAGTGAAAGTTGTATGTTTCATCTCATGAAGCTATCATAATTTTGCTAATAAAACCAAACAAAAAGCAACAGCCATTGACACAACCTCAGGTACATCCCTGCCATGATCTTAAATTTAAAAAAAAAAAAAAGACTGAATGCAACAACTTGGGGAAATCTTAAGGAATGTTAAGGAATTGTGCTGGAGTGAAAAAAGCCAATCTCAGAGGATTACATATTATATGATTCCTTTTATATAATATTCTTGAAATGATAAAATCACAGAAATGAAGAACAGATTAGTAATTGGCTGGGTCAGGAGTGAGAAGGAGATGAATATAATTACAAAAGGAAAATGTGAAGGATCCGTGTATTAATGAAATTTCTGTATCTTGAATGTGGAAGTGGATACATGAATTTGCACAGGTGATAAAATTGAAAAGAACTAAATACACACAATTACACATAAAAGTAGGGAACTTGGGAATTTAAAAAAAAAAAACTATGGGCAAAACTCACTTTACTTCTAAAAAACACTTACTTAAAAATGAAATGTTTGGAATTGGTGATGTGCTCAGTGGTGAAATGAATGGTTAACACCCAAGGCCCTATATTTGATCCCTACCACTAAAAAAAGAAATGTTAAATTAGACATGTATTTAAAGAATGACCCACCACAATTAAATAGATTTTCTCCCAAAGATGTAAGGGACATTTACTATTAGTAAATCTGTGATCACTAGTATCTTTTTTTAAAAAGTATTTTTTAGTTATAGATGGACACAATACCTTTATTTTATTTATTCATTTATTTTTATGTGGTGCTGAGGCTTGAACTCTGTGCCCCACATGTGCTGACAAGCGCTCTACCACTGAGCCACAAGGCCAGCCCTGATCACTGGTATCTTAACCAATAGTTTATAAGCTATTAAAGAATTTCAATTGATAATTTTAAGAAATGTTAAAACAGTACTTAATAAAAATCAAATACATATTTATGTATTTTTTAATTAAGATTTTTTTAGTTATATATGGACACAATACATTTATTTTATTTATTTATCTTTATGTAGTGCTGAGGATGGAACCCAGTGCCTCACGTATGCCAGGCGAGCACTTTACCACTCAGCCACAATCCCAGTCCTCATATTTATATTTTAAAAATAAAAAAGCATTCAAATAAAAAGGCAATTCCAAAATATGAGATGTTCTCACCACTATTACAAGAAAAGAGTTAAAAATTTAAAAGTCCTTATGAAGGAGACAAAATTATCATTTGCAAATGAAAATCAAAGAGGATGTACTTAAAACATGGGATGTAGCAGTTTATGGGGCTTAGTAAAAAAGCCATCCCACTATGAATGTGTGTTAGCTTTGTATTACTGTGACAAAATACCTGAAATGATCAATTTATAAATAGGAAAGATTTATTTTGACTCACAGTTTCAGAAGTGTCACCCATGGTCACTTGACCCTGTTGCTTTGGGCCAGTGGCAGCACATCATGACATGAGTGCATGGAAGAGAAGGCCCATTGACCTCATGGTAACCAGAAAACAAGAAGACAGACCAGAAGAGACTGAGGTCTCAACATCCCCTTCAAGGTCATCTCCCTAATAATCTAACATTCTTCCACTAATCTCTACTTCCTAAAGGTTTACCACCACCCAACAGCACCATCAACTGGGAACCAAACCTTCAATACACAGGCCTCTGGGGAATATTTAAAAATGCAAAATTTAATAGAATGCGAATGTGTTTTCATGATCTAAAAAAGACTTTCTTAAAACAATAGACATCATCATATTTTGCAACTGGACCTTCATTGTTTTCCCGCTTCTTATTTAACATTGTTTTGGAAGTTCTCACCAACATTACAAAAAAGGAGATGAAAATTAAGAAGCCCTTGTAAAGGAGTCAGAATCATCATTATCTGCAAGTGAAAATCAAAGGGAATATACTTGAAAAGTAGCTTACTTGATAGTAGCACTTAATATTAAGCAAAGTTGACACAATGACTATATAAAAAAATGAGTTTTCACCAAAAACTTTTGGCTTTGGGAGATTCTAAACAAAATCTCAATTGAACTACTTTGGAACTTAATAAAAATTAATATAAGTTCATCTGGAAAAATTTAAATAATTAGACAGGAATACTTTTAAAATCTTGAAAAAGAGGAAGAGGAAGCTTACCCTACAGACATTGGTTGGAATAATGTGATGCCAGTGAAAAATTCACAGATCATTGGAACAGAAAAAAATATTCCTGAAACAGACAGTAGTATTAAAAAAAAAAACTTATATGTAGTAAAATAATAGGGAATAGATGATTTGGGGAAATGGGCTCTTTGAGAAAATTATAAAATTAAAATCTCACATAATACCAAATAAGTTTAAGAAAGATGAAAGATTTGATATTAACAATTAACTCAAATTTTTAAAAAGCAAGAATAATGCATTTAAACATTTACCTCTCCTCCAGAGAGCAATGACTTACATATTTTAATGCATGGGAATATAGAAATTTTTGTGTATTAGAAAACAAAGCAAATGTGAAAGCTAAGTGGAATTAAGCACACATTTAAATAAATAAGAAAACTTTAACATCCCATTACCAAGAGCAAAAAGGGAACAGACATATCAGTCAGACTTTCTCTAATGAAGATGACCAAAATATAGGTGTGAAACATTTTCTTCTATCAATTCCATGGTAAATTCTAATTCATGATTATTTACCATTTAACTTTCTTAAGAGTTCTTTCAAAATTACTCAGCAGTTGTGAGAATATTATAAAAACATGATAAATGTACTTATGGTAAGAGGATATATCTGTACTGCTATCACAAAGATAGTTTCTTAATATAGATCAATAACCTTAAATATTTTTCTAACTTTTAGCTCAATAATCAATTCAATTTTTTAGTAATTACACTAGAAAATTACCACATATTCATAAATATAAAGAAACCTCTTTAATTTATAAACTTCTATGTATTTATTTAAATAATAAAGTCTACTTTTAATAGTTATTAATTTAGCTTTTACTTGTATGTTTAAAATTTTATGTTATCTAAACATGTTGATATGTTTGGAGCTTTTTCAACTCACATTTTTTGTCTTTTTCAAATTCTTTACTTGTATTTTTGACATCATTAACATCACTTTTTTAAAAATCCCTCCAATAGTGATTTTATTAAGTTAGTTACTTTATAAAACGTTGCAGGGGTCATAATTGTTAACAGTTTTATCAAACTGGTTAACTGGTGCACTTTGCACCAGTGTTTTATATAACATTACATTTTTCCCCATATTTTTTATTGGTGCATTTAGTTGTACATAATGATGAGATTTGTTGTTACATATTCATAGATGCACACAATATAACAATATAATTTGGTCAATATTATTCCCAGTCTTTCTTAGGATAATGGTTTTTTGAAGCTTTCCAGTTAGACATGTAGCCTTCTCCAAATCTGTATGAGATGCTATCTTGGCAAATTTTATTGCAAGTTACAAATATTGATATATATATTAGAAGAGTTATTATTTACCTTTGTCCTGAGGTGGAGATTTTTTTTAATCTTCATAACAAAACAATTTCCTGGATAAGTTTTTATAGAACTCTTTAAAAGGCTATTTATAATGACAGCTAATACTTGATATTTATAACTTCATACTTGCCAGATGACTTTCTAAATTTGTGTAAAATTTCTTTGCCTACTTTTGTTAGGTGACATCCCAAAATATCTATAATTAGCATTGATTGAGGTCAGATAAGGTTCATCTGTCTTCACCAAACATTATATCTTGTTCAAAAGAGAGTAATTCAGAGATAGTCCTATAGAACAAAAGATATTTTTTAAAAAAAATTATAATAACTATCTCTTTTAAGAGAGGCAATTTTTAAAGAATAACTTTTACCATATATAGGAACATATATAGGTATCATATATACCACAAGGATTTAGGAACAAGAGTGTTGAAGCATTATTTTAAAACAGTTTTTTTAAAAAGTCAAATATCCATAAATTGAAGTTACTGAAATAAATTATTAATTGTTATACATCCATTGCACTTACTACCATAAACTCATTAAAATTTTGTGTTAGAAGGATATTTAATAATTTAGGGAAATGATCATGAAATAATAATTGAAAAAAAAAATTCTTATAACAAAATTGTGCCTTCAGTTGTGGAGAAAATATATAGAGATTTGCATATGTGCATGGGAAAGAATAGGGGGAAATCACCAAAATAATTCGGTGATTACTTTTAGGTTGTGACATTAGGGATGATTTGGGTTATCTTCATTCAGGTAATGAGCAAATGCATAATGCTCCTGTCCCATCTAGCTAGATGAGTTTGGAGTAGACTTTTTAAAAGGTGGTGGTGGGGGTGGGGGACAGAAATAAGCATGATTCCTGAGGCCTGTAACGTTTCCTTACCTTACCAACTCCAATTGACCTGCTCTCACAGTATGCTTTGCTTCACCTGTCTGTCTGCAGTCTTTTTTTGTGGACCACAACAGTCGAGCTACCACTTTCATTGACCCCCGAATCCCTCTTCAGAACGGTCGTCTTCCCAATCATCTGACTCATCGACAGCACCTCCAGAGGCTCCGAAGTTACAGCGCTGGAGAGGTAAGGATCCCCATATCACCAGCACCGCCCCAGTCCTACTGCACACCAGTCACAGTCTCTAATCTTCTAGTGAGGCCAGAACTATTTCTTAGTGACCAGGATCTATGGTTGTCTGCTCCATGGAAATGAAGTCATGTGTATACTATGCTCTAGAAAAATGAATGACCACTGTGGTGTACCCACTTATCTCTCTACATTTGTCTTCAGATTGCCTTCCTTCTGCCTTCCTATTTGTCCAAATCACCACTACTAAAAATTGATGTAGTTTAAAGGAAACTGAAAATGCAGTCCGGAGATCCCACACTTCTGCCTGGAGCTGCCCCTGCAGAGGCCTGCCAATCACCTGTGAATAGTGAGGAGACTATGGAATTGCTATGCAGTGTATGACTGGCTTTAAATGTCTACCTCCATACCTCCACTTAAGATCCTGGAGAAGACTTCAGGAAAATGTATACATTGACTAAAAATTGGGGGAAATTAGCCAGGCCCCAGGAATACTCTATTCCCATCCTACCATAGCTGTTCCCTGGTTTTATATCTTCTGTCACTAGCTATAGTTACCTTCAGCTGGACCATGAAGGGCTGTCATCTCTCTCACTTTCATTGCCTTTCTGACTTAGTCTCTATATCCCCTCTCCCTCCTTTTCCCCTGTTCTTAAGGCAAAAACTCAAAATACAGCTCTTTTGTACTTCCAATAAGTTCCTGATAGTATTATGAGCAAATCATTATTTTTTAATTCCCCCCAAATCTGGGCCCTCTTTCCACAGAAACCACCAGGATCTCAGAAGATAGGGGATCTGAGAACAATTTCCCATAAAATAGCTTGTAGAATTGGATTACAATGAAGTAGGGGAAAAGGGTGTAGGGAAGAAAGGAATATGTATTTCTTCCCCACAGAAAGTGTTTCCAGAGAGGGCCGGAGGAAAAACTGGGAAGATTGCAATCTGCCTGGCAGCCATTCCCTCCAGATAGCAAACCCAAGTCTCAAGGGAGGAAGGAGCCTGTCACTGATGTATGGAACTGATGATTTACTACTTTCTCAGGAGTATTCCTCTGTGTAGTCTGAGAGATGTAACTGTTTCCACACAAGGGCACTTATGACTTAATGCCAAAATGGGCGACAAAACGAATTTGTCTTTCATGGGTTCATCTTAGGTGCTATTGTTTTAAAATCCTGCTGAAGCATGTTATATCTTTCCTTCTGTATATACATGTGTGTGTGGCCATGCAGAGAGGAGTATTATACATCCCTGAGCATTGTGTGGGTACCAGGCCCCCCTCTAGGTGAAGATGTTATTATAGACTAGAGAAAGCAATGCCCCAATGTCCCAACTCATTATGCATAGTTCTCCTCCATGCTGGCACTTTTATAACACTTCAGAAAGAAACTGTGTTTTAGTCATCTTGTACTTCAGAAAGTACTTCTAGAAATTATACAAGAATAAATTCTAAATTCCACATCAATTCAAAATATGCTATTTTACTTTATTTTAAATGTCCAAGCTCCTTAATATCATTGAGGAAATTTCAGTATTAATATAACTATAAGTTATAAGGAAGCTACGCACCAGAGACATGTTTATTGCCAATAAAACAAAAACATCAATTACCTACTTTATAAAATTCATACACCTTTGAAGATATAGATCTCTTCCAATTATAAGAAATTCACCTGAAAATATAAATATTAAAAACTTTTCTAATAAAAAGAACAAGATTGAGACCAGGGGTACAACTTGCATACCTGTTAAATAGCCCAAATATAGTTTATTCAATATCAAAATTCACAGCAAAGTGCCATCTGTATCTGTCAAGAACTAGCTGAAAGATGATTAGGTTGTGAGAGTCTTAACCTAATCAGTGAATTAATCCCCTGATAGGGATTAACTGAGTGGAACTGAAGGTGTCTAGGGTGTGGCTGGAGGAAGTGAGCACTGGGGGAAGTGGCTCTGAGGTATATATTTTGTATCTGGAGATTAGAGTCTCTCTCTTTCTTTACTTCCTTATCATCATGTGAGTTGCTTCCCACCACCACACTCTTCTGCCTTGATGTTCTGCCTCATCTCAAGTCCCAAGGAATGAAGCTAACTGTTTATGGACTAAGGTCTCTGAAACTGTAATCCCTCAAATAAACTTTTCCTCCCCTAAAATTGTTCTGTTCAGATCTTTTAGTTACATCGGTGAAAAAGATGATTAAAACACAACCTCTCTCTGTTATTTTTTTTAGTTTCCTATGTGCCAGTTTGAAGCTACCTGAAGAAAGAGCAAGACAGAGGGTGGGATAAGGTTGAAAATTGGATGTACAGAGTCAGTACATCCAATTTTGGGAGTGGATACATTAGGAAGTACACAGATGGCTGATGCACATTAATGTTCTCTCATTGTCATGCATTAGTCTTTCAGCTTGCCTGTAATCCCAGTGGTTCAAGAGGCTGAGGCAGGAGGAGTACAAGTTCAAGGCCAGCCTCAGAAACTTAGCAAGGTTCTAAGCAACTTAGCAAGACCCAGTCTCAAAATAAAAAAGGGCTAGGGATGTGGCTCAGAGGGTAAATGCCCCTGGTAGAGGTTGGGAGAGGCTCTCCTAATAACTTCCAAATGGAATTGGACATAGATAAATACAAAGAGTATAAAGAGCTATGAATATCAGGTCTCATCTCCCCATCAGTAAAGAAATCACTGAAGGTTAACAAATTTTTCTTATTTTTACTATAATTAGCAATATCAATTAACATTAATAAGGAAGGATAAGCAGAACACATCATTTTCACTTCTTTTACTACTTTATCTTGGTTGGGTTAGAAAATCACTAGTCAGAAAATTTCTGGAAGTTATACACAGAAAAACTCAACAAAGATTGCTTAAAGAAAATTCAAGGGTCTGGAAGGAGGGAGAAACATTTAACTGTGAAACAGAAATCATCTTTAGTTATTCTTTGCCATGAGTTTCTTGGACATCAAAAGTCATTTCACTGGCTCAGCTGATATGGAGATGTCATTCAAGGTGCCTGCCTGTAGGGAAAATAATTTCTACATTACTTTCTAAAATTAGTAAATGCCCTCTTAATCCTTTATAATCTACACTTAATTATAAGTTTTCTTGGAAATTTATAAAATTCATACACCTTTGAATATAAACTTTCTTAATTATAAAAAATATGTACTGGATACAGAAAACTTTAAAGAACTTGGAAGAACATTTTAAAAATGAGCATAATTCCCCATCTGGAATCACTCCTTGGTGCACATAGAAGGAAAAGCTTTGATCATACTGTCTACGGTTCCGAATCCTACTGTACCTTTACAGTGTACCTTTTAGATAACTTCCATGTCATTAAAATTCTTCCATGAATTCTACTATGGTTCTACTATCATTTAACTCAAAATTTTGTACATTATGTTTGTTGTCACTTTTGACAGTATAGAAATACTGAACAACTCAAACGTAGATCTCTCTTTTGTTTTCTTAATTCTGAAAACTTTGTTAACAAACAAAAAAACTAAAGATGGTGCTCATTCATTATTTTGGCCTTTCCTCATTATTTTGGTTGATTTTTTTTTTAAATTTAGGTCTCCAGTGTTCTCAGAGAAGCATTAACTGATTGTTAACCCAATAAGTCTAAATTCTGTAATTTTTAATCATGACTTTTAAAAAATACCAATATACACTTGCAAATTGCAATGCTGAAGAGAAGCTTGTTTACTAGCCACTGAAAACTATTTTCTTAGGATATATCTTCTGTTTTGCCTGGGGAGTTCAATGTTTGCAGTTTTCACATTTACAACTATGATTAAAGCTGTCAACATCAAAAGAAAAAAAAATACTAAAAGTAAGCCCCAACTGCACCGAGTTTTCATTAGTCATAGAATAATCAATCATAATGTGTCTGGGGAAAGGCGGATCACCAGGGCACCTGGAGCCCTTCTCTCCTGCGCTGCTTCCTCCTCCTCCTCCTCTTCTTTCTTCTTCTCCTCTCTTTCTCGCTCTCTCTCTCTCTCTCTCTCTCTCTCTCTCACACACACACACACACACACACACACACACACATCTCAGAAACTCAGACCAAAAGGTTCAAATGCCAGGAAATTTCAAACATGTAATTTTAGTTTTAAGTGGAAAATCCAGGCTTTCATCATTTGCAAGAGTTAGAAAAGCAATGTTAGCATCAAGTTTCCAGTGAGATTCAAATCAGTCATTCAGGATGGATTGTTTGATACCACTTCAGGACTGTACAGATCCTAACACATTCTACCTCAATCTTAGAATCTCAGAATTTTCTTTTTTTTTTTTAAGAGAGAGAGAGAGAGAACTTTTTTAATATTTTATTTTTTAGTTTTTGGCAGACACAACATCTTTGCTTGTATGTGGTGCTGAGGATCGAACCCAGGCCGCACGCAATACAGGCGAGCGTGCTACTGCTTGAGCCACATCCCCAGCCTTCAGAATTTTCTTCATCCCTGCCTGAAACTGTCTTCCTCTCTGTCAATTCCATGGCCTCTGGTTGGAGAAGAATGTTTCTGTCTAATCATCTCATCTTCTGATTCTATTCTCTGAGTTTTGCAATACCAACCCTTGGCAGATGGTTCTATGGCTCAGGGAACCTACAAGTTCTATCTGCCCCCAGTGTTGTTTCTTCTAACTCTCTCATAGTTGGCTTGATGCATATTTGCCAGTTAGCCATCTGCCTTAGGGTAGCTGGATTTTATCTGGATTCTGAATTCTCCAATCTGGCTTAGTTTTGCCAGTTAGCAAGTAAACTCAGAAGTAGGTGCCATTTTTCCCATAAAATGAGAGCCTCAGCAATTCTGGAGGCTGAGGCAGGAGGATTATAAGTTTGTGTTTGAGATTAGCCTCAGCAACTTAATGAGACCTTGCCTAAAAACACAAATTAAAAAGATCTGTAGGGCCTAGCACAATGGTACATGCCTGAAATCCCAGCAGCTTGGGAGGCTGAGGCAGGAGGATCACAAGTTCAAAGACAGCCTCAGCAAAAACAAGGTGCTAAGCAGCTCAGTGAGACCCTGTCTGTAAATAAAATACAAAATAGGGCTGGAGATGTGGCTTAGTGCCCGAGTGCCCCTGAGTTCAATCCCTGGTACCAAAAAAAAAAAAAAAAAAAAACTGGGAGCATAGCTCAGTGGTAGAACACCCCTGAGTTAAACCCTCAGCACCAAAAAAATGAAGCCCTGCAACACACAAATTTCCTTTAAAGCCAGGAATAGAAGGAGCCCTCCCTGTTTCAAAGGCCATTTCATGGGCTGGGGATGTGGCTCAGTGGTGGAGTGTTTGCCTGGCATTCGTAAAACCTTAGGTTTGATCATTCACACACACACATACACACACACACACACACACACACACAATCCCAATTCTTTTTAGGGTGACCCACTAACAGTTATGCATCTTTACTTGGAGTTTAACAGCAAGGAGCTTCTGAGTTCTCAAAGCTTGATATCAGATTTAACTGTTTCCCCAATTTCTCTCTGTAGATCATCACTTAGGTAATATTCAGTTGAGTGGTCTTTGAGAACTCTGTCTTTACAGCATCAGAAATGTTTTAAACACATAAAGATGAACTCTTATAATTTCCTCCAGGGAAAAGAAACATATCATTTCAGTTCCAGAAAACATTTACAAAAAAAAATAAATGTGGAACTCTATACTGCATACTTTATTAATATCACTTTGTATTGTAACCATTTAATTGAAACTATAAAGTGCTGCTTCAGAAGTATCAGCTTCCAAGTCTCAGTTTCTGGCTACCCTAGCTGAACAGAGCTGAGTGCTAATGGCATCAAGGTGAGAAGTCCACCAAAGTGACTAGAATCTATTTCCTAGTCCCTCAATTAAGCCCTAGGCAATGAGAGAAAAGGATAAATCTGCATCCTTACCACTTCCAGAAGAGAAGAAAAGGCTGGTAGTTCAAATCTGCAGACAAAGGATGTTTTGTTGTTGTTGTTGTTGTTGTTTTGTCAGTGTGGATTGTGGAAGTAGGATCTAAAAAAAAAAAAACAGCGATTAGCATGTCTTTAATTATCCTACATTAAAATTGGCAATATCACACATGACCAGTCCTAAGTGACCATTTGGAATTGACCTGATCTTTGTAGACTAGGATCTCATCATCTCTCCTAAATTAACTGTGAATGAATTTTGTATTTTTTTCTTTTTCACATTTTTAATTGATGCTTTATAGTTGTGTATAATGATAGAATTGCTATAACATATTTGTACATGCACGCAATATATTGGCTAATATAACTTAGCCAATATCACTCCCCAGCACTTACCCCTCCTTCTGCACCTCCCACCTCCTGATTCCTTTCCCCTACTGATTTCCCTTTGTTTTCGTGAGATCCCCACCCTCCCTCCAACTTCCTTTTACTTTTCCCTCTCTAGCTTCCATATATGAGAGAAAAAACACAATACTTGACCTTCTGAGTATATCTTATTTTGCTTAACATAATGGTCTCTGGTTCCATCCATTTCCTTAAAATGACATAATTTCATTTTCAAGGCTGAATAAAACTTCATTGTGTATATATTCCACATTTTCTTTATCCATTCACCCATTGATGGACACCTAGGCTGGTTCCATAGTTTGGCTACTGTGAAATGTGCTGCTATAAACCTGGGCATGTATGTATCTTTAATTCTTTAGGATAAATACTGAGGAGTAATATAGCTGGGTCATATGGTGGTTTCATGCCTGGTCTTTTGAGAAACCTCCATATTGATTTCCATAGTGATTGTACTAATTTACAATCCCACCAACAACGTAAAAGTGTTCCTTTCTCTCCACATCCTCTCCAGCATTTAGTATGATTTGTATGCTTGATGACTGCCACTCTGACAGTGTAAAATGAAATCTCAGTGTAGTTTATTTTTTAAGTGTAGTTTTTATTAGCATTTCCCAAATTACTAATGATGTTGAATATTTTTTATATATTTGTTGGCCACTTATATTTCTTCTTTTGAGAAGATCTGTGTAATTCATTTGCCTATTTTTAATTGGGTTATTTTTTTTGGTGTAAGGTTTTTTATCTCTTTACATAGATATTAAATATCTAGATATTAAAGAGTAGAAAACAAAGATTTTTCTCCAATTTTATGGGTTCTATCTTCACATTTCTAATTGTTACCTTTTCTATGCAGAAGATTTTTAATTTGATGCTCTCTCATTTATTAACTCTTGGCATTATTTCCTGAGCTTTAGGGGTCCTTTGAGAAAGTCGTTGCCTGTGCCTATAAGCTGGAGTGTTGACTCTACATTTTCTTCTAGAAATTGCAAAACTTTTCTGGTCTAATTCCTACATCTTCGATCCATTTTGAGTTGATTTTTGTGCAGGGTGAGAGATAACAGTCTAGTTTTATTCTTCCACACATGGATAACCAGTTTTCCCAGCACCATCCCAGACTGGCTTTTCTCCAATGTAGGATTTTGGAAACTTTGTGAAGGATCAGATGACTATAGATGTGTGAGTTTGTCTCTGTTTTCTATTCTATACCATTGGTCTATATGTCTATTTTTATGCCAGTACCATGCAGTTTTTGCTATGGTAGCTCTGTAGTATAATTTGAAATCAGGTATTGTGATGCCTTCAGCATTGCTTTTTTGGCTTAAAATTGTTTTTTCCAAAAACAATTTCTGCATCTTTTGTTCTTCCAAATGAATTTTAGGACTGCTTTTTCTAGTTCTGTGAAGAATGTCATTGCTATATTTTTTATCATATTAGAGGTTATCTTTTTAATTTTATTATTAATTTGTTCTAATTAGTCATATATGACAGTAGAATGCATTTTGACATACTGATCATTGGTATTTTGATGGGGATTGTATTGAATCTGTATATTGCTCTTGGTTGAATCACCATTTTAACAATAGTAATTCAACCTATCCATGAATATGGGAGGTCTTTCCATCTACTTGTGTCTTTTTCAGTGTTCTCTAGTTTTCATTGTAAAGGTCTTTCACCTACTTGGTTAAATTTATTCCTAGGTTTGTTTGTTTATTGGCTGAGGCTATTGTGAATAGAATTGTTTCCCTGATTTCTTTCTCAGAAGATTCATTGTTGGTATATAGGAAAGCTATTGATTTTTTATGTTGATTTTAGAATCTGCTACTTAGCCAAGTTGGTTTATTAGCTCTAGAAGTTTTTTGGTGAAGTTTTTTTGAAACTTCTAGGTAAAAGATCTTATCAGCACTGATAATTAACTTCTTCCTTTCCTATTTTTATTCCTTTTTATTTACTTCTCTTTCTTAATTGCTATGGCTAGAATTTCTTGCACTATATTAAATAGGAGTGATGAGAGTGGGCATCTGTTATGGTTTGGAAGTGAAGTGTCCCCCAAAAGCTCACATGTGAGACAAGGCAAGAAAGTCTGGGGAAGAAATTATTTAGTTGTGAAAGTCTTAACAACTCAATTAGTGAATTAATCCCCCATGAGATTAACTGATTGGTAACTGTAGGAGGTGGGGGATTTGGAGGTTTGGCTTTGGGGTATATATTTATATTTGGAATTGATTTGTTCTTTTTCAAGGGCTTTGAAAAGCATCATTAGGTTGTTGGAATCTTTCTGATTTTGTCATGTAGGCACTCATAACTGTAAACTTTCCTCTTGGAACTGCCTCCATCGAGTCCCAGGGGTTTTGGTATGTTGTATCACTATTCTCATTTGAGTCTCAATTTCTTTATTTATTTCTCCCTTGATTTCTTCTATCATCCATTCATCATAATCTTCATGTGTTTATATAGTTCTGTAGGATTTTGTCATGTTGATTTCTAATTTCATTCCTTTATTATCTGATAAGATGCAAGGAATTATATCAGTTTTTATATATACGTGTTCTCTAGGATTTATATGGTTATACGTGTTCTCTAAGAGTTATATGGTTATTTTGGAGAATGTTCCATGAGTCACTGAGAAGTGTATTGAACTACTGCTAAATGAAATAGTCTATAGATTGTGATGTTCTCTCTCAAAAGCTTGTGTACCTCCACAATGGTTTATTTTGGTGCCCACATGGCCTCTTTCTTGGCTTTTCTGTGCTCATTTCCTGCAACTTTCCTCAGTAGACATTTCATAGCACTCGCATTTCTTAATCCTGGGGGGGTCTCCACTGCAGCTTCAGTTTCCTCCTCACATCTCCAAGTATCATCCTTTCAGAGGCAGCCCACAGGGACTCTGAAACTGCTGCACTTTGCCTGGCCTCCCAGGCCTTTCTTTGAGATCTTAGTGGAAACCTCCATGACTCCCTAACTACAGCATCCTACATTCCTACAGAACCAGCACTCCATAGTTGCTGCCAAGCCCTGTCACTATCTTGAGCAGTAGCCAAGTCTCTAAGCATCTGGATGACAGAGCATAGTAAAACAACTTCCTAGGACCCCCTGTGCAAGCAGAGTGCCCCACTGGTCTCTACTCAAAATAATTTTTCTTTTACACTGTTGAGGCTGAGATGGGTGTGTCTTACCAATTCTTGAGATACTCTCAAGTCATCTGTCCTATTGTTTTGGGTAAAGTAGTTAGTTCCTTTAGTGGTTATAAGTTTTTTAACAACCACACCTTCCATAGCACCAGTTTTACTCACAATTTTCTGGTCAAACAGCAATTAAATCTTTCTGCTTTGCTTTCTGCTCCTGATGATCATAGTAAACTTGGCTAAAAACTGCCTGCAATATTCATGACACTGCCTGAACACTTTACGCCTAGAAATTTCTTCTGCCAGATTAAGAAGTTCATCACCTTTAAACTCAGACTCATAGGCTCCTCAAAAGACTAGGCATGGAACCACCATATGACCTAGCTATACCACTTTCTCAGTATTTACCCTGAATAATAAAAGTCATCCAATTATAATGATACATGCATACTCATGTTTATAGCAGCACAATTCATAATAGCCAAACTATGGAACCACCCTAGATGTCCATCAGTGGATGAATAGATAAAGAAAATGTGGTATATATAAACAATGGAGTTTTACTCAGCCATTAAAAAATGAAATTATGTTATTTTAAGGAAAATAGATGGAAGTAGAGACCATCATGTTAAGCAAAATAAGTCAGTTAGAAGGTTAAGGGTTGCATGCTGTCTGTCACATGTGAAAGCTAGAGAGGAAAAAGGAAAACAAAGGTGGGGGTAGATCTCCTAAAACTCAAAGGGAGATCAGTAAAGGAAAGGGACCTAGGGGTGGGAGGCAGAAAGGGAGAAGGGGTGATATTGGGCCAATTATATTGTTACATTGTGCACATGTACAAATATGTAACAATAAATTCTGTACAACTATAAAGCACCAATAAAAAATGAAGAAAGCAAAAAACTTAATTCAGCCTCACAGAAAGTCTCAGGACATGGAGAAAAAGCAGATAACTTCTTAACCTGAACATAACATGAATGGCCTCTAGTCCAATTTCTTATAGTGTCCTTCTTTTCCTCTGAACCTCATGAGCCCAGTTTTTACTGTCCACATTCCCATCAAAATTCTAGTTTTCTGAGCTCCCACTGAAACTTCCCATAAAGGTCCACCTTCAATATTCTAAAGCTTTTCCAGTTTGCATTGTTTCCAATTTGCACAGTTTCCAAAATTCCTCCCACAAGTTCCAAAAAGCTCCAATAGCTTCTGAACCACAAGGTCATGTTAGTCACAGTAACAACCCCACTTCTTGGTACCAATTTCTATTTTAGTCAGCTTTTCGCTGCTGTAATCAAAAGACCTTACAAGAAAAATTAGAGGAAAAAACATTACTTTTGGAGCTCACATTTCAGAGGTCTAAGTTCACAGAGGGCCGAATCCATTCTCTGGGGTCCAAGATGAAACAGAACATTATGAAAGAAGAGTATGGCAAATGAAAGCAGATGGGAACATTGTACCCAGAAGCAGAGACTGATCAACAAGAGCAAAATATATACCACAAGGGCACGCCCCTAATGACCCACCTCCTCCAACCACACCTGACCTGCCTATGGGTACCACCCAGTTAATACCTATGAGGGGATTAATACGTTGATTAGGTTAAGGCTCTCATAACCCAATCATTTCACCTCTAAACTTTCTTTCATTATTTCACCCATGAGCTTTTGAGAGACACCTCATTTCTAAAACATAACAGATATATAAGGTGATGGTTATAAGGAAGGAAGAGAAAAGATAGAAAAAACAATTAAAGGAAGAGAGAGAAAAAATAAGAAAATTTGTTAGGGGGGAGAAAAAAAAGAAAGAAACAAACAAATAAAAATAAACAAACCAAAAACCTTTACCCTCAAAAGGCAAGGCAAGGAAAAATAATCACATTTTTTTAAATGCTAAAAATGAGGCGGGGGAAGAAACAAATATGTATACATATATATGCCCAAGAACCAATTAGTGCAGCAAGAACACATACACACAAACACAATGGAAAATAGATTCCTAACGAGAAATGAAGAATTGTCTCCATGGAGAGGTCAAAAGAGTTGACAAGAATAGATGGTGACTGCCTATGCCCAACTGTCCTTCTTTCCATTTCTTCTTGGGCTAATCTACTGAGGGAGAGAGAAAGAGAGCATAAGGACTGGGAGTTATTAACCTCTTCCTCTTTCAAGGTGCCAAATAGTGGCCTAAGACTGAAGCTGGTTGAAATAGCTCTCAGCTTCCTTTCTCACCTATATAAAGTAGGATAAAATGGGGGGTGGGGGGGTACTGTAGTGGAGTTTTGTCTACAAAGACCACCAGATCAATGCACTCCTGGGGTGGAGGGGAGTTTTAGCAGGTGGGGCTTAGGAATAATCAGGCCTCAGGGGCTTTGTTTGGTGGTGTCTGCTCTGGGGAGATTAGATCAGAATTTGTGAGGATACAAGATACTGTATGAAGTGAAGCCAGTACAGTGAATGAACGCACAGTAGGCGCTCAAGAAAGAATGCACTTTGAATATAGTCAACACTGTTTTAAAGACCAAGTCCTATATTGAAATGCAGTTCTCACCTTGAGAAAGAAGGGTTATGAATCAGTCTTGCTTATAATATGTATGTAGAATTTCTCTCTCTTTATCATACTTTTGATGAGAATGTTTCTTAGTCTATTCAGTATATTAATTTGATTAATATCCATGACAGTTGACACAATCACTTTCTTAAAAACATAATTCAGGCCTGGGGTTGTGGCTCAGTGGTAGAGTACTTTCCTAGCATGTGTAAGGCACAGGGTTCTACCCTCAGCACCACATAAAAAGAAATAAATAAAATAAAGGGATTGTGTCCCTCTACAACTAAAAAATATTTTTAAAAAATTTTAAAGGAAAGAAAAAACATAATATAGCATATTAACTACTCAGTCATTTTTAGAATCTTGCTTATTTTACCACCACCTGGAAGATTGTAACCTTATTATTATTTTTTTAACTTAGGTGATGTCAGTATCTTTTACCCCTTGTGTTGAAAAATTGGTATCAAAAGATCATCTGAAAATGATGACAGATTTTTCAATCTTACACTTTTATTTTAAAATTAGGCCTCAGAAGTCTCTAGAAACAGAGGAGCCTCCTTACTGGCTAGGCCAGGACACAGCCTAGTAGCTGCTATTCGAAGCCAACATCAACATGAATCATTGCCACTGGGTATGTATAATGCTTCTTTTAACCCCTGGCTACCCAATACTTAGCCCTTTTTGTTGTTGTTTTGCTGTTGCTGTTGTTGTTATCGTGAATCCTTCAATATCCAAGATTTTGTATTTTCTTTCTGCTCTTTTATGACACTCCTCCACCTTTCACTCCCATTATTCCCTCTGCCCCTTTTCACTTTATCCTTCTTTCTTCCCCTGCCTCTCTCTTCTCTACTCTCTTCCAGTCCCTCTCACCCCTTTTTTCTTTATTCCATTCAATTGTTTATCGACTCTGTCCAGAAAAACAAAGTTTAATTGAGGTGGTGGATTTTATTGTTGCTAGATGCAGCCTTTAATTTATAGCTCTCTTTCTGTGTATGAATGATGAGAGTTTGCAGTCTTCATTAGCAACCTCACTACCTCTTTCTAAAACGTGTGCCCCTTGTATCAAGGGAAATGAGATGAGAGAGTCTAGATACTGAGTATTTCCATCTTGGTTACTGGGAAATCAACACATGGCCATGGACTTAAAGATCAAGTACGCAGAAAAGGATCTCTTTGAACTCTTAAAGAGTCTTTTGCCATAATATCTGTGGCAAAAGGACCAAGAAAAGATAGAAGGAAGAGAGAACTCCTTTCATGGGAGAGCTGTTTTATTCTCCCACACCTGTTCAAGCAGAGATGAGTTAACACCCAGCCAAGAGCCTGACATATTATGGATGCTTAACTTAGATCTGGTTCACTTTGAGTTTGATCTTTAAAAAATAATAATAATGCTATTATGTCATACTTTTAAAATGAGCTTACTCTTATTTATGAGTACTTCAAATTCCTACATTAATCCTGGTATCAAGCAGGCATTTTCCTGTTATCAGAGAAATCATGCCTGGGCTACAGACTCAACCACAACTGTGATCTTTTGTCTGTTTCAGCATATAATGACAAGATCGTGGCATTTCTTCGCCAGCCAAACATTTTTGAAATGCTACAAGAGCGTCAGCCAAGCTTGGCAAGAAATCACACACTCAGGTAGGGCTCATCCCTCACCCCTAGAGCTCTAGGTCTTTCTAGATTTTCTTTTTCTTTTTCAGATGGGAAAACACTTCCATGGAGAGAGAGAGAGAGGAGAAGAAACTTCTATTGCATTTTATTCTTGCATTTAAATTGTAACCTGAATCCTCAAAATGAAAGGCCCAGTATTCTGGAAAGTAGCAGTAGCAGATAAAGTCATATTGTCAAGTTACTGAAGTGATTTCCATTGACTTGGAGACAAACACAGAAAGGAAACCAAATAGTTGTCATTGAAGACTACTTATGTGAGGCACCATATAAATCATTTTTAATTTTAAAATTTGTTTAGTAGTAAACAGAATTTTGAGTCACCATTTACAAAAGCCAACCAAGAAAAATAGTTGTCCTAACAACCTAGCATCCATTAGAGACATTTCTGAGCAAGTGTCTCTGAAATCAAATCACTTCATTTGGAAAGGACAGCCACCTGGACTAATAATAAAAAGAGAAAATATTCCCTGAACATAATCTTGCTTTCTCACCCAGAGACTCAAAATCTCTCTTCTTCAGTTCACTGTTTAACATTTCAAAAACCTGACATGCATGGGGGTTAAGGGTGTGGCCCTTTGGGGTTTGAAATCTTACTCCAGCTCAGGGTCCCTAATACAGACATATTATTCAATCCTCTTTCCCCAGTCTCATCACTGGGACGAGGTCACAATGTGGGCCTTGTTGGAAAGCTTCAGTGAGGATGCCCATAAAGAATTAGAGAAGGGAAGTGGAGTGGAAACTCAGTTCATGACTGCCTCTAATTCTTCCTTTCCCATTTGGTGGCCTCTTGAATCTGGCTGGTACCTATAATACTCTGCTTTGAGTTCCTCAGTGAATCACTAACACCTTGGAATACCCATTTGAATCCTTGCCAACTCCTCCAGATGGCTCACTCACTACTCTTTCCCCTCACTGCCCTCTCATTAACACCTCTTTTCCCTGCAGTTTTGCTCTATAAATCAGAACTCCCATTCTCTCTGCTGCCCCTGACCTCAACACCACTCCCCCGACCTTCACCTGTGAATATTAACCTCTGTGCATTCTCTCTTCCAGTCCTTTTCTCTTCTCCCTGCCAGGGCCCAAGTTTGAGTCCTCATCATTTCTCCTCTCGACTTCACAAGGGCCTCTCATAAGATATCCCCTACCACCCCATGACAACTAGAGTTACCTTCTGATAGCACAGATCAAATCATGTTCCCCCTGCCCTCCAAAAAAGCTCACAGAGCTCCCTGTGAATGAAATGAAGTCACGATTTCTAAGCACAGCATCCAGGGTCTTCAAAGTCTGGCCCTCACCTAATTCTCCCTCTGCACTAAGTTTTATCCTCCAAGGGTCTCCGCCTCCACCAAACAGGCCTCTGCCTTTGTCTTTCCTGAGTAGCCTTTCCATTAAGGGCATCTCATCCCCCTCCTTTTTTTTTTTTCTTTTTCTTTTATTGGTATCAGGGATTTCACTCAGGGTCCCATAACCACTGCCCTTTTTATTTTTTATTTTGAGACAGAGTCTCATTAAGTTGCTTAGGGCCTTGCTAAGTGCAGAGGCTGGCTATGCACCATTGCACCTGGCTACTTCAGCTCCTTTTTAAAGACTCAGATCAAATGTAAAATTTCAATGACCCAGGCAGACGTTAGTATTTTTCTTGTCTAGTTTTAATAGCTTTCTTTTTGCACCTCTGAGATACTTTTAGATCTCTTGGATTCTGTCATTTGCTTGTCTCCCTACACACTGTCAGTCCTTTGGAGAAGGGCTTTCAACTTCCTTATCTTTGTATCTGCTCCGTCCCTCAGAACCTGATCTTCTACTTAAAGATAGGAAACACTACTTTTTTTTTTTCCTTTTTTTCCTGTGCTGGGGATCAAACCTAGGTCCTCCCACATGTTCAGCTAGGGAGCAACCACTGAGCTACATCCCCAGTCCCTGTTCAACTCGTAAGAATGACCTGCCTTACTTGGTCACGTAGGGCCTTTCTGGGGGGCTGCTCTTTAACTCATAACAATTTTAGGGAATCCTCAAGGGATTCCAAGGGGTTTGTACTACCTGAAGTGATTCTGATACATGACTGCACTTGAACATTTTGTTGTTGTTGTTACTCGTTCTACCACTAAATCATGAGTTTACTGGGTACTTTTTAGAGGAATTTAAATTGACCAAAGGCACTAGAGTATCATTTTGATCTCTAGGTTTTAAAAAATATTAATCCCCTATGTAAAAGAGTGGAATATATTTCCAGAGAAAAGTGAACTGTTTTTAACCTTCCTATGTAATATCACGTTTTAACAAACTTCAAGAACCCTTAAAGGTTTTGAAGTGGTATGGAATTACACAATTTTAATTTTTCACAGCTGAGTGGACCTAAAATCAGGGCATGTTGGAATTGGAAGAACTTTGGAAATTACCTAGTATGGAAACTAATAGCCGTTTTAAGGTTATAGAATCCTTTGAGAATCTGATGAAAGCCATTTTCTATTCTCCCTCACATGTAAATGGAAATCTGTGCAGATAATTTCAAGAAATTAATGGACCCTAAGGAAATTGTGGACCCCAGTTTGAGAAAGCCAATATCTCATCAGAAACAGGAGTCCCACAGTGACTATGAGAGACCTAGAGGCCATGGCATTCAAAAGTTCGCAAAAACTTGCTCTTGGGGAAATCTAGCTCATGAGACCAAGGAAGCCAGCCACAGCTGCTTGACTGATAACAATTTTAGGGAATCCTCAAGGAATCCCAAGGGGAATCCTTCCTCCCTCTGAAAGCAATGTGAGATCCATAAATGTCCAAGAATTGAAAAGAAGACTTCCTCTCTCCAGAACCCCGAAGAAACTTTCTCTGGTCCTCAAATGGGGATCATGACCCCTGTTTTGCCATTTCTGGGGGAGCCAGGAATCTATGTCTTTGGTCCACAAAACCCGTTGCTGAGTTAGGGGGTAAAGAATGTGTTCTCAGAAAACTGTGCTCAGCAGACATAAGTGAATTTAAAAAGCTACACATGGAGGGGGAAATGGAGCCAGAAAACCCAGAGTTAATGACGTCTCTTATGTGTGAGGAGTGCCTAGCAGTCCTGATTTATTCATTCCTTCCTGCCACGAGTGCTTTTATTATGCAACTGTCCTGAATTGGGATTGTGCTAGGGTTTATATAAGCAGTAACAAGCAAACGAGACATATTCTCATAGAATCTACAGTCTACTCAGAGAGGCAGATGATGGATAAGATTTGGGTTGTTGGAGGTTTTTTATTTTTAAGCCAAATATATAAATAATGTGTTAAGTGCCGTGAAGGTCATGATCAGAATTCAGTGAGAGGGATAAAGTGCGGTTGCAGAGGAAGAGGACTTACAACCTAAACAGGGAGGACTTTTCCAAGTAAGTGGTACTTAAGCTGAAACCTGAAGGATGAGAAGGAGTTGTTCCTGAGCGGCAAGGTTGGGACACAGGGAGCGTGTACAAAGTCCCCATGGCAGGAAAAGCTTGGTGTCAGTGAGGAATGAAAGAAAGGCTTTTGGGCTCAGGGGTAGATGGGGTAGGGTGGAAAGACCATAGTGACTTTGGACAGGGAGATCTTGGTAATAACTGGAAGGAGATGGGATTTTTATTGGAAGTGCAATTTTACTGGAGAAGCAATTAAGGAGTTTCAGCAGGAAAGAAATATGATTGTATTTTTAATGACTAGTTGGGCTTCTCTATGGAGAATAGCTAAACTGGAGCAGGAAGCTATATCAGAGACAACATACACAAGACATGATGGTCATGTGGACCGTGGTAAACATAGATGGAGAGGAAGGAGCAGCGTGGGCAATATTATAGAAGCAATGATACTAGGAACTGATAACAGATTGAGCACAGTATGTCTTTGTAAGAAGCCAACAAGTTCCCCTTCCCTTTTTTTTCCGAGAGAGAGAGAGAGAGAGAGAGAGAAATTTTTAATATTTATTTTTCAGCTTTCTGTGGACACAACATCTTTATTTTATTTTTATGTGGTGCTGAGGATGGAACGCAGCGCCCCTCGCATGCCAGGCGAGCGCGCTACCGCTTGAGCCACATCCCCAGCCCTCCCCTTCCCTTCCCTTTTTAAAAAATCCCCACACCAAGTGTCAAGTCGATTATATTTCCATCTGAAAATATAAAAGTTATGGTAAAGATTTGGATTCTCAATTAATTTTCAATGAATTCTCAATTCTCAGATTCTCAATCTGACAGAGGGAAAAGTTCTACCTCCAGCTGTTTGAAAATAGATTTTTTTTAAAAAACCCATCCATTCCTGAGTTGCCACTGGGAAAAACTGAGTGAAGGGTTTATGAGATGCCTTTGTATTATTTCTTCCAATTGCACATGAACTTCAAATTATCTCAAAATAAAAATTGAAACACAAAGAAAAAAAGGTTAAATAATTTTTCTAAAAAAAAAAAATCAATCCTTAAATTTTCCCAGATTTCTGCTGTATCCTCTTTAAGAAAGGCAAAATAATCCACTCTTTTGAAGCACACACACACACACGCACACAAATGAATGATTCTTAGGCCTGGATCTGAATAATATCAGCGAAGCAAATTACAAGGTTAATTCGATCAAAATAAGTGTTACTTATCCATACACTTATTTGAAATAATCTGCAAGGTTGAAGTTGGAGATTGTGAAAAAAGGTTACAATAGATGAGCTGTAACTAAACAGATGAATTGATCCCTGGGTATTTTTTTAATTTATTCTAATTAGTTGTACATGACAGCAGAATGCATTTAGATTCATTGTACACAAATGGAGCACAACTTTCCACTGTACACAATGCAGAGTCACACCATTCGTGCAATCATACACATACATAGGATAATAATGTCCTTCTCATTCCACCATCTTTCCCGCCTCCATACCCCCTCCCCACCCCTCACTTCCCTCTGTCCAATCCAAAGTTCCTCCCTTCTTCCTTTGCCCCCCCCCCATTATGGATCAATATCCACTTATCAGAGAAAAAACTTGGTCTTTGGTTTTTTGGGATTGGCTTACTTCACTTGACATAATATTCTACAACTCTATCCATTTACCTGTAAATGCCATAATTTCACTCTTCTTTAAGGCTGACTAATATTCCATTGTGTATATATACCAAAGTTTCTTTATCCATTCATCTATTGTAGGGCATCTAGGTTGGTTCCACTGTTTAGCTATTGTAAATTGAGGTGCTAAAAACATTGATGTGGCTGCATCACTGTAGTATGCTGATTTTAAGTCCTTTGGGTATAGACAGAGGAGTGGATCACTGGGTATTGACTGACCAGGGAGACTCTCGTCGGGATCCTCTGTGCCCAGTGTGGCATTATAACTTTATCATTAACCACAAGATTTCCCAAGCAACTCTCCATTCCTTATCTTCCCATGGCTTCAAATTTACCATAAGTCCAGAGCAGTACTTCAGCAACACTTCCTGACCCAGCTCCACATTCATCTTTGCTCTCTGGGGTCCTGACTTGGCTGTATTCCTCAGATTCTGTGCCAGTGTGAGTCTGAGAAAAAGCCACCCCTTATAGAGCATCCTGTGAGCCTGCAAGATGAGTTCTGAGTACCACAAAATGCACTGGACATTAGGCCCCGGCTACTCAGTCACATTGCAAGATACAAAAAAAGGTTTATACCTTAGCTTAAGTATTGGTATATAATTCTCATTTTATTTTCCTCATTACTCTAGGGAGAAAATCCATTATATTCGGACCGAGGGTAATCATGGGCTTGAGAAGTTGTCCTGTGATGCAGATCTTGTTATTTTGCTGAGGTAAGGATCTGTACCTGAAAAAATTCTAGAAAAGCTGCACGGAGCAGTTCCACACCACAGCAGAAAAGGGCCAGAATGAAACACCTGTTCTTTATTCTAGAAGAGTCTAGTACCTGGGACTGAAGTAGTGTTCTCACACTGGTGATTGCTGTCCATCTTGTGATGGGGCACCAAGAACTACAAAGAGTTCTTGATGGAGACTTTATTATGGGATTAGTTAGGGCTTTAAAAAAGAAACACTGAGAATTTGCCAGCAAGGCGTGCCTATCTTTTATGTTACATATAAATCTAATTGCTTTTGTTGCTTGTTAAGAAATTTAACTGTTATTAGCCAATTCACTTTCTCAGGGAACAGAGAACTAACTTTTTTTTTTTTACTCTGCAGCCTCTTTGAAGAAGAGATTATGTCCTATGTACCCCTGCAGGCTGCCTTCCACCCCGGGTATAGCTTTTCTCCCCGCTGTTCACCCTGTTCCTCACCTCAGAACTCTCCAGGTAACTTGGGAATGACCTATGAGTAGTCCTGTGTGTTTCCACAAGCTGAAAAGAATTGATGGGCAACTGTATGCAAGTCTTTCCTCTTTCAGTCCTTCTTAATTGCCTGATCAAAAAATGCACTCTCTAGGCCAGGTGTATAATACCAGCAGCTTGGGAGCCCGAGGCAGGAGGATCTGGAGTTCAAAGCCAGTCTCAGCAACTTAGTGAGACTCTGTCTCTAAATAAAATATAAAAAAGAGCTGGGGATGTGACTCAGTGGTTAAATGTCCCTGGGTTCAATCCCTGGTACCACCAAAAAAAAAAAAAGCATTCCCTAAATTAGGTATTGAAAACTGCTGCCTGTTTTTATAATGCCCCCAATCAAGAATGGGGTTTATATTTTTAAATGCTTGAAAATTTTTTAAACACTCAGGACATATGAGTACAATAAGAAATTCAAATTTCAGTGCCCATAAATAAAGTTTTATTGAAACCTGGCCATGCCTGTAATTTATGTATTTTTTATGACAGCTTTCACACTACGGCAGCAGACATGAGTAACAGCAACAGAAGTCCTGTGGTTTGCAAAGCCTAAAATATTTACTATATGGCCACTTACAGAACAAGTTTGTTTTCCTGCTCTGAATCGATATTGCATTCCCAAGGCACTCTCCAAGAATTTCAAAGGGAAGGCCCTTTCTGAAACAGTCCACTTATGATTTAGAATTCTATTTGATACCAATTATGGTAACATATTTCCTGGGGACCATTGTTATGTCTCCACAAAGATTCCAAAGGATTTCCTTACACCATTGTATAATTGTTCCTCCTGTTTTCTTTGTGTATGAGAATGATATAAAAATCATTTGTGGGTTTTTTCTATTCCAAACGGGGGAATACATGTTTAGTGGGAAAAAAAGACATTTCCTGGAACCATCAAGACGACTGGCAGAGGTGAAATCCATACCTCCAAATCAGATCAGTTTTGGAGATTTCCCCATTTTAGTCAGCTGTGAACCAAATACCTGAGAAAAACAACTTAGAGATGGAAAAGTGTATTTGGGGCTCACAGTATCGGAGGTTTCAGTTAATAGACAGCTCCGTAGCTGTGGGCCCAAGGTGAGGCAGCACATCATGGGGGGAGACCGCAGCAAAGGGAAGCTGCTCAGCTCCTGGCAGTAAGGAAGCAGGGAGGCAGGACAGGGGGAGGGCCATAATGGAGATGGACCCTTCCAGGGCACAACCCAGTGACCCACCTCCACTGCCATACCTCTCCTGCCTCTAGTTACCACCCAGCCACTCAAACTAGGATGAGATGACTAGGTTACAGCTCACACAATTCAACCACTGTACCTCTGAACATCCCTACATTAACACGGGAGTTTTGTGCGGATACCTCATATCCAAATCGGAACACCCCCTTTGAATTTGATTTGCATTTTCACATTGTGGTAGCTTTCTAGAGTAACCCCAAATTTCCTTTATAACTTTATTTTTTTAAGTCTTCCAACAGTTTATTAGAAAGAATGTAGAGATTTTTTAAAAATCCCCACTGTCATGAATATAAATTGAGGTTTTTCAGCTGAATCAAAAAAAGAAATTTAAAAAAATCCAATAGTATATTAACATTTTTTTTTTCACTCATTTGTCATATTGACTGTCCAAATACAAATCTGGTCTAAATGTACAGACTCTCAAGCAACAGTGTACAGCTTTCTTCATCCTCCAAGCTAAGAGATGTAAAAGCTGAAGGGCCAAACAATACCAAATGTATAGGCTTCAAAAACCATCTAAGTTAAGGGAATTTCACTAGTTTTAGCTAAGATGCATGTGGAACACTGACAAATAATCACTCACGTACAATAATAGGCAGTAAATTTTTTTGAAAAATACACTTTAGTGGAACAATCCTATATATAGGGTACATCAGAAGAAAGGTAGGTTATCCGTTTAAGATGTCAGTCAATTTGTTTCAACCACTCTGAATCCATATTTTAAAACTTAAAATTTAATTAGACTTTCCCTAAGTGGACAGCTTCCTATCATATCAGTAATTGTGTTACGAAGTAAAGGGGACTTAGGTGAAATGTTTTTACTTATCACAACCGCTGTGTCAATTGCCTAGGATCTCAACAGCTTCATGGGAGTCTGGGAAATGTTCGTGCATAAGGATAGCACCTTAGCTGACTTAATTTGCCCTGTATAATGGTCTATTGTCAAGTCTTAGTGAAGCCTTTTAGAAAAGGAAATTAAAAAAACAGGTAGAAAAAAATGGGTGAAAGGCAGCAAATAACTGTCTTGAGAGCTATCAACTCAGGAATTTTCTCAATCATGAAATCTTATGGAGAAGTAATTTTCTTTCTCAAAATCCAGGCGATGACGATATTCCTCACTCCAGATCTGGCATTTTTTCATCATCACAGTCTTGTGAATCATCATCTGCTCCATCTACTTCTGGTAAATCTACATCCTCATCACCACCCACGCTGTTCACCCACATCTGTTTCTCAGAGAAAGGACCAAAATCACACAAGTCTTATCTGAATCATCTTTCGAGTCTTTCCAATTATTGAAGTCCACTCTCAGCCATTGATGAAGCTTTGCCCTGTCTTTTGCTAACCTAGGCCATGATGGGCCAGGCTCTCCTTTTAGTCAACAGCATAAAATTGGTCGGTTCCTTCTTTTATGCTTAGAATCATTTGGATCAATACAGTAAAAACGATCAATTTCATTTAAATATTTAAAATTATCACTTCCTCCAAGACAGCTGAAAGTAAAAAGTTTGGATTTTTCAAAATTTACATTAACATCTTTACTCTCTTCAACAAAAAATTTAATGAAAATATAGTCCCTTTGACGGTACCACCTTGCAAAAGCATACTGCTTTGTGAAAGGGGCAGGGGGACCTTCCGTTGGCTGCTGAAGAATCTGGTTCCTCCGGGATCAGGGCCTGGAATCTTCCCCTTTGGCAAGGGTGGCAATGGGCTAAATGCACTGGCAGAGAGAGCAGCTTCCTCCTCAGGAGAAGAGGAAAGTGTAGGGGAAGGAGAACAAGGACAGAGAATTTCCTTTTGTAACTTTAAAACCATAGGAACTTTCTACTCACAACCTCAGGAGTCAGGATCCAAATTTGATTTTTTAAGCCAGTGGGAAAATGCCAAAGAGAAAATTTAGCAATGGGTTCTATGTCTTGAAAGGAATGTCTCATTCAACATTACTCCTTAAGTCTCCAAAGCTGGAATGTCTTTTAGTATTACTCATCCAAGTTGTGCCATTCAGAATATCTCTTAAAGTAGTTTTGCCAACTGATAAAATCTATTTTGAAGACAGTGTCTCCTTGTTGTCACAGCCACCCAACAAGTGTACCATTGACACTGCTTATGAAATGACCAGGGCTTGCTCCCTCTGACATATAACATAACTGAAATCCTGTTGCCTGGGAGAAAGGAGAACCAGGAGCTTTGTTAGAGCCAACATGAGGACAGTCAAACATTTCCAGTGTGCACCTATTTGGGAGGAGCAGTCTTCCATTTGGGGGAGCCATCGGTCTGCATGATGACCTGTTGTTGTAGAAATATCTGCTGACATATCTACACTTTGGTCTAAAAAAAAAAAAAAAAAACCTTTGGCCACACAGCAGGATTTTAACATCATTATAGGAGAGAACTATCATATTGCAAAAAGAAAAGAGAGAGAGAATAAGGCATTGTTTGCTAAATGAAAATTATTTTGCTAAGTTTTTTTAAAGGTATCAACTTTGCCAATAAAGACATTACTGATGCCATGAATTTATGTAATCATTCAATTCTTTTTGTCAAAGTACTTAATTTTTTTATTCTCCAGCCTTGACCTTGTGGTCCCAGATTATGCAACCCAAATATTTTTGTGTTAAATTTTGCAATTTCCATTATCATAGCCCTTTTTGAAATTTACCAGAGTGCTGCAGAGATAGAGAACTCTTAGAAGTTTAGATCAAAGTATCTGGTGAAGCATAAATCTTTAGAAAAATGAGGAGTGATCACAGAGATAGTGGTAGTACCAACAGTAGTTAAAGTCATGCTATAAAATGTACTATAATCTGTTGAACAGAAATTATACTTGCACTTGTAGACTTGTGATCTGGTTCCCTCTATCCTGAAGCCTGGTCCTTCAACAAGGCTACTCCTTCAGTTTCAATATGGCAACTGTGGATTCCCTCACACCCCAGGTGTTTTGGGGTCTGGACTTCCTTGACTGCAGCAACCTGTTCCTCCTCCACCTCAATCATTTGTTCCCACAGTCATGTTTCTGACCTTGTTATCTCATAAATTGCCAATCTAAGCACCCTCTTCCTTCCAACATGCCTATTCTGCTTCTTGCCTATTACCATTCTTTGGATTCTCCACGATCACCAGTGCATGGGATTCTCTCCTTTCTATCCAGCATAGATTTTGTGGTTCATCGTTTCAGTAACATCCTTGCCAATGCCCTGAACTCCATTGGTCCTCTTCATCTTATCTGCATCCACTGGCAGAGCTCCACCTCTAGATTAGCCACCTTTCCCTCACTACTTAACATCCAATTCTTTGTCCCATAAAGACATCTCCAATCAGTCCACTCCTCAACATCTCCGCTGCACTGACACTAGCCCAGTTCAATGTGGGCTCTCTAAATCTACCCTGGTCCTCTCCACATTTTTCTCTCTACAGCAGGAAGATTGATGTTTTCATAACTCAAGTCACATCATACCAGCCCCGTGTAATGGCTTTCTGTTACAGTTAGCATAAAACAAAACTGCTTAACAAATGTACCTTACCTAATATGATGTGGCTCCTGCCCACCTCTCAAGCCTTGTTTATGCATCAGTTTGGCCCTCAAATCCTGTGCAACAAACCAAAGCACCACTTTCCATTCTGTCTCAGGACCTTTGCATCTGCTAATCTTCTTCCTGTACTGTTCTTCTCCCAGATTATTTCTTTTCTTTGTCAAAGAGAAACTTTCCTGACTCATTCAATCTAATTCAGGCCTACTTATTCTTTTTTCTTTTTTATTTATTGTAATTAGTTATATATGACAGCAGAATGCATTTCAACTCATTGTACACAAATGGAGTACAACTTCCCATTTCTGTGGCTGTACATGACGCAGAGTCACACCATTCGTGCAATCAAACATGCACATGAGGTAATAGCATCCGTCTCATTCCATCATGCTTCCCATTCCCAGACCTCCTCCCCTCCCCTCACTCCCCTCCAATCCAAAATTCCTCCATTCTTCTCTAGCCATCCCCCCACACACACACACACATTATGGATCAGAATCTACATATCAGAGAAAACATTTGGCCTTTGGCTTTGGGGGATTGGCTTATTTCACTTAGCATGATATTCTCCATCTCCATCCGTTTACCTGCAAATGCCATAATTTCATTCTTCTTTATGGCTGAGTCATATTCCACCATGTATATATACCACATTTTCTTTATCCATTCATCTGTTGAAGGGTGTCTAGGCCAATCTTAAGTTCTTCTCCAGGGAAATTTTCCTGGGCTTGGCCAGTATGTTCTGTGTTCTCAAAGAACTGTGTTCCTTTCCTTCATGGATAGCAGTCATCTCAAACTGTAATTACATACTCATTTCTGTGAGTTTACTGATATAAGTTTTCTCTAGATTATAAATTTAGTACCCTAAATATACCAAGTAACTAATACTTACTAAATGGGTGGACCATGATTTGGTCCATCTGTAAAACTTGGGATAAGAATGTTACTTTTTCCATTTCCCTTTTTATTAAAAGGTGAATAATGATAGTAAAGCATTTTCAAAGCTCTCTAATGATAAAAAAAAACTTGTCTATGTAGAATCAGTGAATTATCCTTGTTGTTGTTATAAAATTTGCCCTTGTGATGCAAGGTAACTAATATAAATTCCTAAATGCTCTGGGCCCTAGGGTAGAGGTTTTTTCCTAGCATCAATATCAATGTAGAAGCATGACAAACACACATGTTAAAGTCCTGTCCGTCATTCTAGTTTCAATCACTTCTTGCAATATTGCAACTTACAGGAAAATTTTATTCTAGCTCAATTTATGTTAATTGTTTCAGATGATCCACGTACCATGAAGCCAAGATAATGCTCACCAGGGTACTTTTAGAGAAAATTACCACTTGAAATAATTGAATAGACATAGGATATATTCCACAGCAGTCATTTTCCTCTTTTGTTTATCATGAAAGTAACTGAAGGACTGTAGGAAATGAAGGGAACTCCTTAGAAAAGAAGGCCGTGAGGACACAGGACTCTGGCGGGTCCCTCTCCACCATCGCTCTGCAGATTGCTCTTAGCTGAAGAGTCTCACCCACAGGCTGTGTGCTTCCCTCTGCAGGTTTACAGAGAGCCAGTGCAAGAGCCCCTTCACCATATCGGAGAGACTTTGAGGCCAAGCTCCGCAATTTCTATCGGAAACTAGAAGCCAAAGGATTTGGTCAGGGTCCAGGGAAAATTAAGTGAGTGCTTCAGTGCTTGGCACTGAATTTCAATGGCAGGTTTCTAACCCTTTATCTTTTATATCTTTGCATTTTTTTTTTTTTTTTTGAGATTGGATACCTTGGTGCCGTAGCAAGTATGGTGTGAATGAAGGAAGGAAGTGAGGAAGTTGGAAGGAAAGAAGAAAGGAGTTTAAGAAATTGGAGGGGAGGTAGGAAGGGAAGAGAAGAGAGAGAAGGAGAAGGAAAAGCAAAGGAGAGAGAAAAGGAACAGTAGATTTCAGACAAAGGCATATGTGATGTCAATAATCACAAAAAAAGAATCTTGACCTAATTTTAAAAAAATGTTATTTTCCTCTTACTTATTCCTGGGGGAAAATTTAACTCATTGGTCCAATTTGTGGACTCTTCATAACTTTGCAATTGAAGTCCAAGTAAAATGGTTATTTTTTCTTCCTTTTGGGTTTACTATTTTTATCTTAAAAAGCTGAGCCAAAAATTAAGAACCCAACTTAAGAGATCTCTTAATTTAAGAGGCATCCTTTTGAATTGCTTTTAAAAAAAGATCTTTTTCCCCTGGACTGGGGGTTGAGCCCAGGACTTCACACATGCTGGACAAGTGCCCTATCACTAAGTCACATCCCCAGTTCTAGAAAGAGTCTTAAAGTAGTTCAGTACGATGGCAGGTACCCAATAATAAGTGTTCATGTTTTCCTTGTCTACCTGTTTTGAGAAGTGAACTGATCTTGCCCTTTCCCCTCTCACTGGAGAGGTAGCTGTGAGTGAGACCATAAACCTGATCTTAACAACTCACAGGAAACATTGTCCCGCACCCCAGCTTCAGAGCCACCCCTCACAACCACCTCTTCTTCTCAGGCTCATTATTCGTCGGGACCACTTGTTGGAGGGAACCTTTAATCAAGTGATGGCCTATTCCCGGAAGGAGCTCCAGAGAAACAAGCTCTACGTCACCTTTGTTGGAGAAGAGGGGTGAGGAACCAGGAGTTTCATGCAGACACCTTGATATGGGCAGACCAGAGCCCCAGGCAGAGGGGGCTTTTTCTCAAGAAAGAGCAAGATGCTCTAAGCCTATGCTCTGAGGTCATTCAGATCAGGCACTGCCAGGAGGTCTTTCTTTTGATGTTGCCAAACTTTAGGTTTCATGTTCCTCAAAAACTAAGATTATTGACATGTCCTAGAGTCTGAGCTCACATCGTTGAAGTATAATAATCCATAAATACATTCCTAAGCCATTGGGTCTTTACTTTGTAGGTGGTGTACTCTTCTGAGTATCTAATCAAAAAACTCTTCCTTTTGGAGTACACAAATGCAACGACATACCAGACTTTTCATGTATTTTTGTGGAATTCACTTAAGTGTGGAGGGTAAGCCCACCTCAGAGGGAACATCCCACATCAGAATGCACTTGGAAGTTTTTCCTCATTCATCTACATACACACACACACACACACACACACACACACACACTGTGACATAAAATTCTTTCAGATCTCCCTTTTTTATAATAGGGAAGCTGTCTGTTTTATTCCTTAGGTATTAAATGATTGGAAACACAGATAAGGACCATTGCCATAAGAGTTAACTCATGAAGTAGGGCGCAGTAGTGCACGCCTGTAATCTCAGCAGCTTGGGAGGCTGATGCAGGAGGATTGCAAGTTCAAAGCCAGCCTCAGCAAAAGCAAGAAACTCAGCGAGACCCTGTTCCTAAATAAAATATAAAATAGGATGTGGGTCAGTGGTCAAGTGCCTCTGAGTTCAATCCCAATACCAAAAAAAAAAAAAACAGAGTTAACTCATGAACATCTGACTGAGAAGCACCCCCACACCAATTACTGCATCCTCATTAACTACCATAAATCAATTCTTCCACTGAGATCCACTATAAAGAATAGAGACTGGTCTCTGCTTTCTCCAGCCCTGTTCCAAAAGAACCTACTAGAATCTGGGTAAGAGACTGTCCCTCCCCTTTCAGACACAAAATGAGCTTCCTGGACCTGTTCTTCCTTTGCAGCCTGGACTACAGTGGTCCTTCTCGAGAGTTCTTCTTCCTTTTGTCTCAGGAGCTCTTCAACCCTTACTACGGACTCTTTGAGTACTCTGCAAATGATACTTACACGGTGCAGATCAGCCCCATGTCTGCGTTTGTAGAAAACCACCTTGAATGGTAAGGTCTATAATTTTCACTTTATTGTGTTTGAGCATTCTTATCTTTCTTAGTCAGAAGTCAGCAGCATTTCTCTGAGGTCACTGCATTCAGAGGCGTGGGCCAGATCTTATGAGGCGTGATGAGAGGGGTGGAGAGCAGAGCCCTAAATGCAAAAGTCTATAGTCTTTACCCAGATGACATGATAGATCACTGAGACACTGATAACATAGCAACTTCAAATTGATGCAAGATAGAATAATTGCCTACTGAGAATACACTAAATAAGAAGATACAGGTCATGAATGTTGAAAATTATACTAAAATCATAGGAGTCCCCAGTGGAGGCTTCTTGATGGTTTCATGGGTTTAAAATTCTTTGACCTTGGACCAATGGTTTTAGCATTGACTTCTGCAGTCTTACTATAAAAATAAGTCTGCTGGGTCAAATGATCTCTGAGCAGACTTATGAATTTAAAATCCAGGATCTCTTTGGTTGTTTCCTCTTGACTCATTTCATGACCAATTACTGACACATGTAAGAAGATAGGTATCAGGCAATCCTGTACAGCTTTGTGTAAAAGAGGCCTCAGATGCAGGTATTAGAAGAATCCAGAAAGCTGCATGGGACATCTGGGATGCATGCACTTTCCTGATATCTCACCACCATGCCTGTCTGAATTATCCCTGATTTCATGCCAAGATGATTTTATCAAGAGGGAAGTGAAAGACAGCTAATGTGGACTGGAGACAGCTAATGTGGATTCTTTGACATATCTTATTTATGCTGCTATTGAATGGAGTTATTATGGTATTATCTGAACTAGTGGCTTTTAGTTTTTTAATTGGTTCTTTTTAGTTACACATGACAGGAGAATCCATTTGGGCATAATTGTACAAACATGGAATATATTTTGTTCTAATTCAGACCCCAGCACTTCTCCTTCTCCTCCCCTTTCCTCACCCCCTGCTCCCTTCCCTCTATTGATCTTTCTGCCATTTACCCATAGTTATTTTTTTTAATTAATTTCTTTGGTATACACCATGGTGAGATTGCTGTGGTGATTCATATATGTACATAAGAAGGTTGTCAGATTCATTCCACTGCCTTTCCTTTTCACATCTCCCTTCCCTTCCCCTCATTCCCCTTTGTCTACTCCACAGAACTTCTAATCTTCCCCCCAACCCCTTGTTGTGGTTTAGCTTCCACATATCAGAGAAAATATTTGACCTTTGGTTTTGGGAGACTGGCTTATTTCACTAGGCATGATAGTCTCCAGATCCATCCATTTACCAGCGAATGTCATAAAGTCATTCTTTATGGCTGGCTTTAGAATCCAAGTCCCTATAGTTTTGTTACAGAGCATCAGTATAACCCACATAGAGCTTCCAGATGTTGGAACGTGCCTTCCTCTCTCACAACATACGCTCTGCTCTGAAGTTCTTGAATAAGGGTGGAGTGCGTTCACAGGACAAGTTTGGCACAAGATAAAACAAACTTGCCATTTGTCTCTTCCCATCTCTCCTTTTCCTTGCCAGTAATTAGATGATGAGGGCTGTGAGGCAGAAACACACAGGCACGGGGCAGGCAGAGCAGGCAAGCCCCAGGAAGGGATGCATGGGCCTGAGAATGGAATGCCAGCTCTCACTTTGTTCCTGTTCAGGAGGCTCCATTCTGACAGTCGAGAGCATCATAACCCATGACACACAAGAATATTATTGGGCTGAGGTTGTGGCTCAGTAGTAGAGTGTTTACCTAGCATGTGTCAGATCCGGGGTTCGATCTTCAACACCACATAAAAATAAAATATTGTGTCCACCTAAAACTAAAAATTAAATATTAAAAAAAGAATATATGCATTACATGTATCTACATGCATTATATGTAATATAACCCCTCAATTCTCTTACCAGTTGGTGAGCATAAAATTTAAGATAGTGTCTTAGAGGTCATGAATTCAAATTAGCAATCAAGAAAGAAATACTTTCACAAAATATCATGCCATTTGGGACCACATTAGGTGTTGTGGGGAATATCTTCACTAATTTAAAAATTATAAATAAAGCAAATGTATGCGTTTGGAGGGTATAAAGCTGAAATAAGATTTCTTCCCTCAAAACCAAGCAGTGGGAGGAACACATGAATAAACCAACAATTAAAGTTATAATAATCTTAAACGCTAAGTTATACCTGCATATATACATTTATGTGTTAGCCTGAGATACATATATGATGCATCTACAGATGCTCCTTAACTTAAAATGGGGTTATGTCGCAATAAATCCATCATAAATTGAACTTGTTGTAGGTCAAAAATTCATTTACTACATCTAACCTGTGCAGCATCGTTGCTTAGCAACACAACCTACTACAGGGGATTGCGTGTTTATCCTGTGAGCATGTGGCTGACTGGGAGCTATACTCGCTACTTCTGCCTAGCATGAGAGGAAGGTTCCTAGTTCATATCACCAGCTGGGGAAAAGATCCAAATTCAAAATCAAAGTACAATTTCCACTGAATACATATAAGTTTTGTACCATCATAAGGTTAAAAATTCATAAGTCAAACCATCTTAAGTTGGAGAACATCCCTATGCATTGGATTATAGTCAATCACAAGTGAAGATGGAGATAGAGATGGGAATCAAATAGTCTTATACCCTACAAAAACAGTAAACCTTGCCAGAGTGTAGAGAATAATTTTGAGGAGATAAGACTGGAAACTGTAGAGTAACTCTGAAACCATGGCTAAGCCAAGGGGTGATATAGAAGCTCAGAACTTAGGCAGAAGAGTGGTCAAAGAGACAGGGGACTGACTCGAGGGGCATCTCAGATGGAGAAGAGATTGAGCTCTGGTGTTCACTGACTGTTGAGATGAGGGAGAAAGAGGAATATGAACTAAGTTGAAGGTTTTTGGCTGCACAATTGGCTTAATGGATACTACTAACTATGATAAGAACTATATGAAGTAGAAGATATTTAGAGGAAAGATCAAGAATTCACTCTTTGACATGCAGAATTTATAGTTTCTGTGATAAATATGATATATCTCTCCTAACTAGAATGATGGTCCCAGCTATCAGGAGAACAGCTGGGCTGGGAATTGAGATTTGGGAGACACCAGGTGGGATTTGGCTCAGCTATGGGAAATGGGACGAGACCTTGGCCAACAGCAAGCAGAGCTGAGGCCCACAATGAATGTGGACAGCTCTGCTGTGTTGGGTGAGCAGAGCGAAGGAATACATAAGGGGATACTACAAGGAGGTGGCCAGAGAGCTCAGGGCCTGAGAGGATGTGATAGAAAATGAAGGGAGCCTGGAGGGGCAGGAGGTGGGCAGGAGGCAGCCAGTTGTGGTGAGGGGAGAAGACAGTCTGAAGAAATGGAGGCAGAAGAAGGGATGTGGACAACAGAACGGGGGCTTCAAGGGTCTGTGGCAAAGGATTGGGAGGTTGTCACTTAGGACATCCAGGGAATAAGAGTGTTTAAGAGGGCAGGTGATCAAGAATTTTGGATGGTGGCAGAAGGCAGCAAGGACAAGCAGCACAGCGAGATGAATGGGACTCAACATTCTGAAGGAACCGTGGAGTCAAGCATGTTTCAGTGTGGCCACAAAATAAGGCCGGATGCAAAGGCCTAATGGAAAAGCACAGAAAGCACACTGGACTTGTGTGACCTGCACATTTGATGAGACACCTACTTGAAAGCAACCTCAGTCACTTTCCATTGAGAAGGTGCCTTGCCAGCTACCCATTCCCCGACTCTCAACCTGGCTTTGAAGCCTTTCACTCATCTGTGCATTAAGAGGTTCTGAAATTATGTCCGTTATCCTTTATTGCATTGAGGAAGGAAATCGAGTGAGCCAGTGATGTTGTAAGAACTAGCCAAGTCCTCTGAATGGAAGACCCAGAAGTGCCTGCCTTCAAGGGCCAACTAACCTCTGTCTCCTTTCCTGGAGGACTTGGTCTCGCACATCAGCATTACTGACTTACATCCACTGACATTCTCACGTATGTTGAGGCTATTTGCGGGGTGTCCCACAAACAAGGTGGCTTTCTGAACCAACTAGCCATCTAAATCAAGCTCATGTCAATTGAGAGTTTCTTTCAGCCTGCACATTGGATGGTGACTTGCTATGAAGTGGTGAGAGGACCTCATTCAAGGCTCCCACTCTGAATGCATCAGTGGCTGGAGTCCTGAGCTGATGGAGGAGACTGGAATGCAGAGCAAGGCCATGCACCTCCCTGGGGAAGGCATCCAATTGCATCATGAACTTCCACATAGAACTGGGCTATTCTCTTATGGGAACCTCAGAATGGCCGAGAGGAAACAGGTTTTCTTTTCGCAGTCACAGCCACGGCTGAGTGGAATTGAGCCACTTGCACAGAGTTTTCTTTAGCTTTGAATAAGAATCTTATCAAAACCATGACTGAAGTTACTCCCTTTATTTGCCTACTAAAAGCCATTCTTGTGCTTATGCCCATTGGGTTAACAGAAAACTCATAGGTTTTGCATTTCCTGTTCCATGAGCTCTTTGTCCAGTATTTAAACAAACAAAGGACAGGTGACTAGGATAGCTGAGATCTAGATGAAGTTGTTCTGGGTCTTGCACAAGCTGACAGCAGCAAGCAAGTGCAGCAGCTTCTGCCTAAAGACCCGTTGCTGTCACTTTTGCACCCAGGATGTCCATGACACAGAGAAAACCAGAATCCTGAGTTCTCAAATCTGGTCACCCTTGACTTGCTGCCATTAGATGCCTCTTAACCTCCAGCAGAGCAGGTGTGACTGCTGCCTCCTTCCTTCCTCCCTCCACAGGAGTTCATCACAAGATTCACAAGGGACACAGGAAGATGGCAATCATCATAACCTGTATACCACTCCTTATAAAAACAGAGACACCAAAGATTATAGGGCTTATCAGGGCACCGTCCTCACTTTGCAAAGCTGGAGATTGTCTTTGACGCAGGACAAGTCAGGGCCGGATGCAGTCTGGGCAGAGGAGGGAAATGAATCTACACAATCTGCCCACCTTCTCATTATTCTGGGAAAAGAAACATGACCACAGACCAGAAATAAACATAGCAAAGATGGGTAAGCTTCAGAGGATTAAACATCACTCAGGAGTGAAACCTTACTCGGGTGTGGCTGGAGGAAGCATCTTGCACTAGTCTATTTTATCTGTTTGTGTTGTTCTGTTTCTTTTTCCTTCACTGAACTTCTGTGTCCCGTGCTCTTATTTGCTTTGTCTAACTCCCTTCCAAGAAATAAGATCTATGGGACCAAAAGACAGTTTTTTCTTAATTGACTCTAATATAATGCCTAGCATTCCAAACAACATTCAATGACGACTGGGCACATAAATAAGTATTGTTCCACAGGTTACAGCAGTCTCTCTTGTATTAGGTATATTAAAATAAAGAGTGTTCCTCCCTCCCTTGTGCAGTTAATTGCTCAAAATTCACACTTTTCATTATCATCTGTGGTTCTAAAGCCCTTGCAATGTCAGAGACAAGTATGTATTTTAGGGGCTTTGCATTCTTGGGACCCACTCTGCAGGGTGGCTTGTGCTGTTGTTATTGAGGGGAAACCTCCTCCACCTTCCACTACATGAGCTTCTGTAACAGTTGCCTTCAGACTGGGCACCAATGGAGAAGCTTCAGTCACTGCGTCCTTCCCCTGAAAGTTTCCCTGTGACTGAAGGGACTTGAAATTCTGTGGCTTCATAATTCTTATGTGTGGGCTTTGTATCCATTGGAATAGAGCCAGCTAAATCAAAAGCCCCAAACAATGGGACATAGCAGTTACACCTATTTTCCTTTCTTCCAGTCAAGTGTTCAGAGACACCAATATACAAAAATACAGTGAAAATTCTGGGTTACACACATTAAGTAAACTGAAAAAAAAATCCATTTTCCCCCTTTAGCCTAAAGGGACTTTCTGCAATTGCTGTTTCATTACCGACTTATATCACTGATGTTCCAAGCTGATAGGGATCCTGTCAAAGTTGGCAGTGGAAACACACAGGTCAACTAAGAGAGGAGACAAAGTAAGGAGAGCTCAATGGAAGCTAGAGCCTGACAGGGTCTTCCCACACGATCTGTGGTGCCAGTGGACGCTGCCCCAGCCAGGTCTGACCACTTCAGGAAGAAGCCAGGAAACAACACCCTTCATACTCTTCTCCCCTTCTCTGGTCCCATCAGCCAAATCCAGCCATAAACCAGGGAGCAAAGGATCTCCAGATATTGCAGTCCTCATGGTCCAGTCCCCAAGGTCACAAAGCAGAAAAAGGTGGGAAACTCATGGGGGGCAGAGGAGAGGAGAATTGAAATTAACCATGACAGCCCAGGCACTAGAAATCTCACGAAGTACTAAGCTATGTATCTATCATATATGTCTTTGAGGACAGGCATCTTGAACTATCCATTCTTTGATTATGATGCTGTCATTTGCATATTGATGAGGCACCCAAATGCCACTCTTTTTATTCTTTTATTCCTACCATGTGTTGATTTTATATCACTGTGTGTCATTCCATTTCTGTTTCTATAACTGAATACCACAGAGTGGGTAATGTATAGAGATTTGTTCAGCTTATGATTCTGGAAGCTGTGAAGTCCAAGAGCGTGGCATTGGCAACTGCTTGACTTCTGCTGAGGACCTTCTTGCTGCCTCATAACATGGCAGGGGCATCTCGTGATAAGACAAACCCATCAAACCAAAGAGAGCTCAGTTTTAAAACAAAGCCATTTCCAGGATAATCCACAAATCCATGCATGTATTACTTCATGAGGGCAGAGCCTTCAAGGCCCAATCACCTTCCCAAGGTCCCACCTTCACAAGCATGAACTTTTGAGGGATGCATTCCGACTATAGCTCTGGGAAAACGGAAGTTAGTAATAAAACTAAATAATAAAGCATCCATTAAGAACTTAATAAATATACCATGCACTCTTCTACACAGTTTTACGTAACAACACTAAAATCCAGATACTGAGTTATCCTACTTTACAGATGAGGAAAATGAGGCCCAAGAATAACCAAAGGCACAGAGACAGATAATCATAGGCCCAGGCATCCTGGCTTCATCAGCAGGCTCTAGTCCCTGTACAAAGGCAAAGTCAAGGATATAATTGGACAAATTACAATACAATATGGCAAATGCTATCCAAACATCTGTTATAGCAATTTGCAGTGTACTGTACTACCTTTTGGTGCAAGGACCTTTGGAAAATGAGTGAGAACAGTTGCCTGAGAACAGAAATGATATCCAGTAGAGGATGACCATTACTAGTAGGATGGAATTCAGGTTTTATCATGAAGATGACAGTGGTAGGAAGCCAAATGTGTTTTTTAAGTAGAGAAAGGTCCTGATCTGTATTTAAAATCAAAATGTCAAGTCTAGTTAAAAGTAGAAAATTAATTGGAATGGACAGTAGGGGTGTCATTTAAGGGACTACTGAAATAATTTTTGGAAGAGATAATAATAGATAATAATAAAGAACCAAAATAGTACAGAAGCAGTGGGAATGGAAAGATATTTTGAAAGGAGAATGAATTATAAACAGTGATAGATTATAAATGGTGGGAGATTGAGTATATGAAAAAATGGGAAGATTAAAATGATACTAATTCTGGGTGCAGTGGTGCACACCTGTAATCCCAGCGGCTCAGAAGGATGAGGCAGAAGAATCTGGAATTCAAAGCAAAAGTGAGGCACTAAGCAACTCAGTAAGACCCTGTCTCTAAATTAAATACAAAATAGGGCTAGGGATGTGCCTAAGTGGTCAAGTACCCCTGAGTTCAATCCCCAGTACCAAAAAAAAAAAAAAAAGATACTAGTAATCACCCAAAATTCTGCCAACATATTTATCAGTGCAAAGAAAACTTTTTTAAAAAATCAATGTACCATTTCTTCTTTTTATATCATTCATTCTTTTTTTTTTTTTTTTGGCAGTAATGGGGATTGATTGAACTCAGGGATTCTATATCCCCCAACCCTTTTTTTTTTCTTATTTTAAGACAGGGCCCCACTAAGTTTCTGAGGCTGGCCCTGAACATATGATTCTCCTGCATTAGCCTCCCAAGTGCCACTAAGCCCAGCATAGTACCTTCTATTTTAAGTGACACTTCTATATAACCTAAATTAGTCATATTATAGTGGCCACGGGCCCAGATGCTGTAAGATTTACTATGTCAACATCATTAATATTTGCTAAAACCTGTGCCATTGAAATTTTTTCACTTCCTACAAAATTACACATAAGAAAATATCAGGTAAAAATTCTTATCTATCTCATATATTCAAATGAAGCCATAAAAAACTATGCATGAAATATAAAATCTCCAGATTTATTTTTATATCAAATACAATTTATGAATGGTGCAAAGTGCCTTTATTTTCAAATTACTATGCTTAGTTAGGAAAGTTTCATATTTCAGTTCAAACATCCCTTTCTCTAACATCCTTCCCTGAACACTCAATTTAAATTAACCCGTATATTTATAACTTGCCAACTTAACATCCTACTTTATTATACTGACAGAATTTTTCACTATCTAAATAAAATATATTTTATATATTTCTATTATGTACTTATAATTCATTTTTAGTTTTTCTCCCCCTATAAGAAAAGTCTTATGGAATCAGTCTTGCTTGTACCTTTTCTAATCAGAAACTTGGCACTAGTAAATACATGCAGAAGAAAGGAAAGGAGTGAGAAGAAGGGAGGATGGATGATGGATGGATGGATGGATGCATAGGTGGTTGGACAGACACACAGACAGACAGGATACTCAATTAAAACTTCTTGGTTATGAGGGTTTCCATCTCATTTCAATTTTAGTTCAGAATGTTTGGAATTCAGAAAAGCAATGCTTATTGTTAAGTGTCATTTAGGTTCCTACCAATTGCTGTCTCTGAAATCACCACTGAAATTTCTGTTTCTCTGTCAGTCATTCCAAATGCCACTTTTTCCAGAAAAAAAAAATCTAAGATGTGTGGAAGTCTAAGCAATTAAAATAGTTAAATTTCTTCTATTTCTAGGAACTGTGCCAGAGTGTCATACATGCTCTGTTTGTTTTAGGTATTAACATGTATCATTTTAAGAAGTTACTGTGATATGACTCACTCTTGACATAATTGTCAGTGTGAGAATTATTTTCAGAAGCCAGGTTTCAGAACTGATGCTGACTGTTCTCTCAGTTTCTGAGCAGCCACCAGAAGGTTTCTGTGCTCATTTTGTGTTAGTGATAGTGACAAATCAAACCCTATCGGTGTCACAATCAGACATTTTCAGGCATCTCAAATCAAAATGTCTCAGAGGGGCCCTTTTACAATTGAAAAATAAGTACATAACCCCCTTCTGCCCTAGCCCTGACCTCTCCCCCTTTCCAAGCAGATACTACTTGGGTGGTAAAAATCTTCTGTTTTCAGGTCTTTAGCAAGAGGAGCTGGGAGGAGGAGGGAAGCTCCTTTGAGCATGTTTAGAGTTTGGCCAAGTGGGTATTAAGTGTAATTGTAGAGTTTTATGGAACTTAAAAAGTCCTGGATAACACACTTTAAATATGCCTTGCTATCTGCAGGGTCTTGAATTAGTAGAAAGAAACCACAATATTATGAGATCTGGTGGATGTCTCTTAGCCATTCAACTTTCAGGGCCCCCGACAGAAGAGCTCACTATGCATTTTTGATTTGAGTATAGTATCAGATAAACTCCTCCCAGCCCCACCTGATCGCAACAGTTCTGGGTTCTTTTCTACATCCTATTATAGCTTTTCTGGTCCCATCTGGCTGAATCTGAATAGCCTTCCTAGAAATTCCCTGATGAATCTGTGGGGCAAAAGTTAGGTGAGAAGCCAGCATGCAGTGTGCATGATCAGTGGTGACTGGGTCCCCCCTGCCCATTTCCTAGCCCAGTTTTTTTTTTTCAGAGTGTGTGGGAGACTTCCAATTGGCAAAGAATGAATTAATTTAGTTAATGATGCCAGTGCAATTGGCTATGCAACCAAAAGAAAATCATATTTCATTCTTCTCTAATGTAAACACACACAAAAAAAAATTTATTCCAAATAAATCTAAGTGATTTTATGCATATTCTAGAACATAAACATTATTGAGAACATAAAACAGACTCAAGAAACCTTGAGTGGTGGAGAACTTTTTAATCAAGATCAATACCCTAGAATCTACAAGAAAAGAAAGATATGTTTGAATATATTAAAATTAAAATACTTTTCATGGCTAAAACACCATGAACAAGTCAGAAGACAAGTTTTGGTTTGTCTTTTGTTGTTGTTGTTATTGTTATTGTTGTTGTTTTGTTTTGTTTTGTTTTTTTGGTTCGTACCTGTTTTATTATTAAGCTCTTTAATGTTCGACTGTAGTTATTGAAGGATTATAGTAAATTCAATTCTAAATGCTTCTTGTTCCCTTAAAAATTTAGTTCCCTAAAATCTGTTTTAGATGCAAAATTCCCACCCTTTCCTTGGTTTTGTTTCTTTTTTGTCACTTGTCATTTGTTTTCAAAAATGGGAAAGTACCTTAAAAATAATAGGCTGCTGTACTAGTTTAAGGTAATATTTTTATTATTTTGGTATATTTTCATATTTTATAGTTCATATTTGATTTTTTTTTGGGGGGGGGTACTCAGGATTAAACCACAGGCACTTAACCACTGAGCCATATCCTTAGTCCTTTAAAAAAAATATTTTGAGACAGGGTCTCGCTAAGTTGCTGAAGCTGGCTTTGAACTTGTGATCTTCCCGCTTCAGACTCCTAAGCCCCTGAGATTACAGGTTTGCACCACATACCTGCCTTTATTTAATATTCAAAAACAACAGAATGTGTGGTGGTGATCACTGGCTGGTGTTTAGAAGGTTTTGAAAAATAATCTTTGCAGCTCAGGAAAATCAGAGATTTAAAGTGTATAACACAGACTTTAGAGAGATCTTAACAACTTGAAAAAAACAGAGAGGAAATGACCCAAATGAGTCAACTTTCCATCACTGCAACAAAATACATAGTCAATCAACTTATGAGAAGGAAAATTTTATTTTGGTTTACATTTTCAATCATGATCATTTGGCCCTGTCATTTTGGACCTCTAATGGCACAGTATGCACGAGTACCTGGCAGGTTGTTCTGTTCATGGCAGCTGGGAAGCAAAAGAGAGAGAGGAAGAGGCCAGGGTACTAATATCCCCTTCAAGGGCACATCCCTAGTCACCTTTCTCCACTAGGCTCCACCTCCTAAAGCCTTCACCATCTCCCAGTAGCAACACAGGCTGGAAACCAAACCTTTAGCATATGGGCCTTTGGGAGACATTTAAAATCCAAACAATAGGACTGGGGAGATCGCTCAGTAGTAGAGGAATGCCTACGCGTGTATGAGGCCCTGGGTTCCATTCCTAGTACTGCCAAAAAAAAAAAAAAGGACAAATATAAATAATCAACAAACCCATAAAGAGAATTTTGATTTTCCCCATGGTCAGGGAAACACAGATTAAATGGTCTATCACTTTATATCTATCAAACTGGCAAAAATTAAAGTTGTATTACCTATTTTTAGAAGACACATAGATGTAAAGGATACTCTCATACATTTCTAGTAGACACTTGAATTTTCATAATCTTTTTGGTTCAACTCAATCCTCAATGTATACTGAAATTTTTAAAGTCCATGGACCCTTTGGCCCATGGCTCTATTCCATAGAAACAAAAGCACTACTATTGAGGACTTTCATAATACTAGATAATATTTATTGAGCCTTTATTATGGGCTAGAAATCTTTTCAAAGACTCTACACGAAGTACACATCTTATTATGACAACCTCCCACCCCACACCATTTTTAAAATAAGAAAACTGATTTCCATAGAGGTTTAAAACTTGTCTAAGGTCACTTCTAGTAAGTGGCAGAGCAAAGCATCAAATCCACATAGTCAGGCTGCAGAGCACATAAAAGCTGTGCCAGACTGCTTAGAAAACAAAGAAGGGTGTTCACTTCAGCATCATTTGTAAAGATGCAAACCTAAAAGAAGTGCATTTGTCCATCATCGGAAGAATGATTAAATTCAGTAGAGCAGACCCACACCGAACAGTCACATGAGACATAAATAGAATCTTATCAGATAAAGGAGAGGATTTCCTCAAGATAATGTTGAGATAAGAAAAAACAGAAAAGTATGAAAAATAATGGCTCCAAACCCATTTATGTATAGATGCAGATGCAAAGTATATTAGTATGTGATTCTGTGAGTCAGATGAAAAACAGGGAGGGTACACATTAGTTTATCAATATGGGTCACAGGGGATGGGGTGAGGTGAGAGGAGTCAACCAAGCCAGGAAAAGACAAAACCAATGATAACAAACAGTAATATTTTTGAATTAATATAAAAATTATATATGTATATAAAAAAAGAAGTAAATCCATAACCACTAAAATGCCATTTGGTACAAATGTTCTAGCTAAGTTATTAGAGGGAAGCAAAAGTCTTAGATATAAATTCATCCATGCACTATTGTATTCCTGAGGACTGGTACTGGTTCTACCAACTATTCTGCACATGAGTTTCTAACCTACTATGAATGCCACATGTAGTGGCACTAGTGTGCTCATCCTACCTCACTCTCTTCCTTATTCATCCCATTTTGCCATTCCTCCCTTCTGTCAGCTCAAAAGTCTTCAGTATTCCTCATTTCAGTCCAAATTCCCCAGATGCTCAGGAGAGTCCAAGTACAGAGATCGCCCAGCCTTAGACTCCACCTGCCTCTCCCATGCCAGATCCTCCTTTGTCTTTCCCTTACTTTCTTTAGGGCTTTCCTCTGCTCCTCATATGTGCTCAATTGTTTCTTCTGTTATTCTTCTCTCATTTACAAGGGCCCAAATTTCACCCACCCATAAAGCCGACTTTATATACTGTACAGTTCCTTCATGACTTCTTCCCTGAGTCTTCTCAAATTAATATTGTTTATCTTCTCTTGAGATCTTCTAGCAAAAGAGGTAACACATTCAGCTGGAACCTTATTTTCAGCAAAATTTGTATTCAACCCCAACATCTAGAACAGATGAAAGTGGACCTGGTCTCTCCAAGGAAGAGAGGCCAGATCGCTCAAATTCTTCTTCCTCCTCACCCTTTCTATACTTCTGTGCAAAACAGTTTGAAAAACTCTGCTACCATCTACTGTGTGTATCTCTCATTCCATCTCTCCTGGCTACTTCGCATTGTAAGAATTCAAGTTGACTTTGAAACTGGATCAGGACAGCAACTTATTATCTTCACCCTCCACAGCCAGCGTGGTTCCTGGCATAAAGGTGTCACCCTTCAGATCCTGAGGCAGGGTGCCACACAGCAAAACAGGTTTAAATCCCTGTTCCAATTCTCAATTGCTGTATGACCCTCGACAAGTTTCTTACTCTGAGTGTCAGTCTTTTCATCCATCAGAAGGAGATAATAGTGCCCACTGCAGTTTGAATAATATGTCTCCCAAAATGCATATATTGAAACTCAACAATGTGATAGTGTTAAGAGGTAGGACAGAGACCTCATGGATGGTATTAGGGCTTCTTACAAAAGAACTGAGAGATTTGGTTCACTCTCTTCTGCTCTTCTGACATGAGCGGATACAGCATTCATTCCCTTTTCTTTGCCCTTCTGTCCCTTTCATCATGTTGAGGACACAGCAAGAGGGCCTTCAGTATACACACAGCCTCTCAGTACCTTGGAGCTTGGACTTACCAACTTCAGGAACTATGAGAAATAAAATTCTACCGTATGTGATTCATCTCTTCTGTGGTTGTTCAGCTATAACAGCAAAAACATATTGTTTGTGGACAGGTTTATCAGTGTCACCATAGCAAAGTACCTCAGACTGGGTAGCTTAAGAAAAAAAGAAATGTTCTTTTTCAAAAGCTGAAAGTTGGAGATGAAGGTATTATCCAAGTTAGTTTCTTCTTCTAGTCCTCTCCTTGTTTGGCAGAAGGCCATGTTTCTCCCTGTGTCTTCACGTGGTCTTCCCTCTGCAGGTGTATACATATATGTATATGTCTTAATGCTCTCATCTTTTAAGGACACTAGTTATATTGGGTTACAGCCCACTCATATGACCCCCTATTTATTTAGTTACCTCTTTAAAGATCCTGTCTCCAAAAACAGTCACATTTTTAGGTACTAGGCATGAATTTAGCCTATGAATTTGGAGGGGATACAGTACCGTCCATAACAGCACCTATTCTGCATGGCTCATGCATGCAAGGATGCAGGACAAGAGGTTGGCATTCAGTAAGCATGTAACAAGTGGTAGATGTTATCATTCTTCCCTTAGGTGTATACATATACTTTTTAGGGACATCTGAAAGTGTTATAAAAAGGTAGGTTGGTTCTTTCAACCCAGGATTTTTCAATTCCGGCATTATTGTCTGTTGGAGCCAGATAACTCTTACTATAGTGGATTGTCCTGTACACTGAAGGATGTCTAGCAGCATCGGAAGCCCCTGCCCACCTGTAGTAGCACCACGACCAGTTGTGACAACCAAAAATGTTTCCAGACATTGCCAAATGTCTCCTAGGAGGCAAACCTCTCTGTTGGAAGCCATTGTTTTCACTTACCCATATAGAAAGAAGTCAGAAAAAGAAAAAGGCCCAGCTAAATTTTGCAAGATAAAGGATATTTCTGTGTATCTCTAGTTTCATTATTTATTTATTTATTCTAATTTGTTATACGTGACAGCAGAATGCATTTTAATTCATAGTACACACATACAGCACAATTTTTCATGTCTATGGTTGTACACAAAGTAGAGTCACACCATTCATGTTTTCACACATGTACTTAGGGTAAGGATGTCCATCTCACTCCACTGTCTTTCTAATCCCCATTTCCCTTCCCTTTCTCTCCCTCCCCTTCGTCCTATCTAAAATTCCTCCAATCCTCCCATATTCCTCCCATCCCCATTATGGATCAGCATCCACATATCAGAGAAAACATTCAGCATTTGGTGTTTTGGGGATTGGCTTATTTCACTTAGCATAATATTCTCTAGCTCCATCCATTTACCTGCAAATGCCATGATTTTATTCTCTAAGTTGGGCAATATTCCACTGTGTGTCGTGTGTGTGTGTGTGTGTGTGTGTGTGTATCACAATTTCTTTATCCATTCATCTACTGAAGGGCATCTAGGTTAGTTTCACAATTTAGCTATTGTGAATTGTGCTGCTATAAACATTGATGTGGCCATGTCACTGTAGTATATGCTGTTTTTAAGTCCTTTGGGTATAAACTGAGGAGTGGGATAGCTGGGTTAAATGGGGGTTCCATCCCAAGGTTTTCCAAAGAATCTCCATATTGCTTTCCATATTGTTTGCAACACTTTGCAATCCCACCAGCAATGTATATGTACCTTTTTCCCCACATCCTCACCAACACTTATTGTTTGTATTCTTAATAGCTGCCATTCTGACTGGAGTGAAATGAAATCTTAGCGTAGTTTTGATTTGCATTTCTCTAATTGCTAGAGATGTTGAACATTTTTTTCATATATTTGTTGATTGATTATATATCATTGTCTGAGAAGTGTCTGTTCAGTTCCTTGGCCCATTTATTGATTGGGTTATTTGTTTCTTTGGTGTTAAGATTTTTGAGTTCTTTATATATCCTAGAGATTATATATCCTGATGTGCGTGTGGTAAAAATTTGCTCCCGTTCTGTAGGTTTTCTATTCACCTCACTGATTGTTTCTTTTGCTGAGAAGAAACTTTTTAGTTTGCATCCATCCCATTTTTTGATTATTGATTTTATTTCTTGCACTATAGGAGTCTTATTAAGGAAGTCTGGACCTAATCCAACATGATGAAGATTTGGGCCTACTTTTTCTTCTATTAGGCTTAGGGTCTCAGGTTTAATTCCTAGGTACTTGATCCACTTTGAGTTGAGTTTTGTGCATGGTAAGAGAAAAGAGCTTAATTTCATTTTGCTGCATATGGATTTCCAGTTTTCCCAGCACCATTTGTTGAAGAGGCTGTCTTTTCTCCAATATATGTTTTTGGCGCCTTCGTCTAATATGAGATAATAGTATTTATGTGGGTTTGTCTCTGTGTCCTCTACTGTGTACCGTTGGTCTAGAAGTCTATTGGTGCCAAAGCCATGCTGTTTTTGTTACTATTGCTTTGTAGTATAGTTTAAGGTCTGGTATAGTGATGACATCTGTTTCACTCTTCTTGCTAAGGATTGCTTTGGCTATTCTGGGTCTCTTATTTTTCCAGATGAATTTCACGACTGCTTTTTCTATATCTATGAGGAATGTCATTGGGATTTTGATTGGAATTGCATTAAATTTGTATAGTGCTTTTGGTAGTATGTCATTTTGACAATATTAATTCTGCCTGTCCAAGAACAAGGGAGATCTTTCCATCTTCTAAGGTCTTCTTTAATTTCTTTCTTTAGCATTCTGTAATTTTCATTGTCTTTCACCTCTTTCGTTGATTTTTTTTTTTAGGCTTTGTAATTGAAATAGTTTTCTCAGTTTCTCTTTCAGAGAATTTATCACTGATGTACAGAAATGCCTTTGATTTATAGGTGTTGATTTTATATCCTGCTACTTTGCTGAATTCATTTATTACTTCTAGAAGTTTTCTGGTGGAATTTTTTGGCTATTCTAGGTATATAATCATATCGTCAGCAAATGGTGATTGTTTGAGTTCTTCTTTTCCTATGTGTATCCCTTTAATTTCTTTCTTCTGCCTAATTGCTCTGGCTAGAGTTTCAAAATCTCTGTTATTAAATAGAAGTGGTGAAAGTGGGCATCCCTGTCTTGTTCCAGGTTTTAGAAGGAATACTTTCAATTTTTCTCCATTTAGAATGATGTTGGCCTGGGGCTTAGCGTAGATATGAGATATGTTCCTGTTATCCCTGGTTTTTTTTAATGTTTTGAACATGAAGGGATGCAGTATTTTTTTGCATCTATGAGATTATCATATGATTCTTATCTCTAAGTCTATTGATGTAATGAATTGCATTTTTTGGTTTCCATATGTCAAACCAAACTTGCATCCCTGGGATGAACCCTACTTGATGGTTATACACGATCTTTCCGATATGTTTTTGTATTCGATTTGCCAGAATTTTATTGAGAATTTTTTTATCTATGCTCATTAGAGATATTAGTCTGAAGTTTTCTTTCTTTGATGTGTCTTTATCTGGTTTTGGAATCAGGGTGATATTGGTCTCATAGAATGAGTTTAGAAGTATTCCCTCTTTTTCTATTTCATGAAATAATTTGAGGAGTATTGGTATAAGTTCTTCTTTGAAGGTCTTATAGAACTCAACTGTGTATCCATCTAGTCCTAGGCTTTTCTTGGTTGATAGGCTTCTGATGGTATCCTCTATTTCATTGCTTGAAATTGATCTGTTTAACTTGTGTATATCCTCCTGATTCAGTTTGGGCATATCATATGCCTCTAGAAATTTTTCAATGCCTTCAATATTTTCTATTTTATTGGAGTACAAATTTTCAAAATAATTTCTAATTATCTTCTGTATTTCTATATTGTCCATTGTGATATTTCCTTTTTCATCACAGAAGTTAGTAATTTGAGTTTTCTCTCTCCTTCTCTTCATTAGTATGGCTAAAGGTTTATCAATTTTATTTGTTTTTTCAAAGAACAAACTTTTTGTTTTGTCAATTTTTTGAATTGTTTCTTTTGTTTCAATTTCATTGATTCCAACTCTGATTTTAATTATTTCCTGTCTTCTACTGCTTTTGGTGTTGATTTGTTCTTGTTTTTCTAGGACTTTTAGATGTAATATTAGGTCATTTATTTGTTGACTTTTTCTTCTTCTTGACATGAAAGAGAAATCTAAAGAAGTTGGTTGGTAGCAAGAGAAGAGAGAGAAAGTGATGTTGGGGAGCCAAGTAAGTGAGAAAACTAAATAGAGTACAAAAAAATAAACAAATATTAAGAAAATGTAAAAATAAGGGACAAAAGAATATACAACACCATTAAAATATACTTTTCAGACATACTAGTCCTCAGTAGCCTAATTCAAGAAAAGTACTTGGTTTCATAAATATTGGGGATGTGAGGGAGAAAGAAGAGAGAGAGAGAGAGAGAGAGAGAGAGAGAGAGAGAGAGAGAGAGAGAATGAATCTAGAAGGATTGTTTTTGTTGGAGATTGGTATCTTTCCTGCTTCCTTTCTCGTCCAATAGGTGGGTTGTCTGTTATTTGCTGATATCTTCACCCTCAGGATGGTGAAGGTTATTAGGGTGGAAGGGTTGGTCTTGGGGACAGAGCTCCTGGAGATATATAGCACTTGCCTGTCCCTGATGGGAGACTGCACCCCAAGGATCTCCTTTGGGGTTTGCTCATATGATGTGGGCACCTGCTCGTATCTCCTTATATTGCCTATAAACCTCACAATTCCTGGTCTCTAATTTAATCTCTAAACTGTATCTTACCCTCTCCCTTTCTATTTCCCAATCAGGACCTTTCTTTCCGGAGGTCTTATGAGCTGTGCTCTGGGGACTGTGCACCCATCTCAGAGAGCTATTTTGTATTAGGCAGTTCAAGGCCAGGTTTTGTGAGCTATGGGACTGGCCTTGTAGCCATAAGCACTGTGTCAGGTTAGTGGCTGCCAGGGAAAGAGAGGAGTTGGGGACTTTTGGTACCTTGATATTGCTTCTAAGCCTCAGCCAGTGTTCCATGCTGGGGTTTTCCCCAACTAAAGATGGTGATGAAGGTGTCCCAAGATGGAGGCAGCTACTTGAATCCTAGGTCCCAGAGCAACACAGAATGCAGCCTCCCTCTAGTCCGCCATCTTGGATGCCCCTAGTTTTCATTTTTTTAATGTAACTTTTGACTAAGTCATCACTAAGACCTGAATGTGTGTATCCCTCCAGAATTCATTAGAACTTAACCCCAAGACTGTTGGTATTAAGCACTGGGGCTTTTGGGGAAATAATTACTTTGGAAGCATTTCACCCTCATGAATAGGATTCATGTCCTTATAAAAGGTTAAAGGAAGCTTCTAGTCCCTTTTATTCTACTCCTTCTGCTATGCGAGGACACAACAAGAACAAGCCATCTTGGAAGCAGAGAGGAAGCCGTTATTTTAGACACTGAATTAGCTAGTGCCTTGATCTTAGACTTTCTAACATCCTAAAGTATGAGAAAGGAATTTCTATTATCTATAAATTACCCAGTTTGTAACATTATAGCAGCATGAATAGAATAAGGCATTCATATATTAGACATCTCTGGTTACCAGAAAAGAATAACCAAGCCTCTGAATGACCGGGCGAGATCCTCAGTGTAGTCAGTTCGTATTCTGATTTCCTTCTAGTCTATTCAGTAAAGAATTTCTCACTTGCTTTAATCATTTGCTTTCCCCTGGCTGTTGCCTCTGTCAACTGACAATAAAATCAAGATTACTGACTGAGAACAAAGAAAATGATATTTATTTGGGGATAATTGGGATTGAAATCCAGGGAAACATAGATTCAAGCAATCCTCAAGATGTGTTACAAGGTTTTACAAAATGGTGACATTATTTAAAGCTGAAAAGTGCAGGTGGGGAGTGGTTATAACATTTACTTGTCATCATTTACTTATCGGAAAGTGTGAATGGAACTAAGAATGGAACTAAGAGTTCTTTTTGTAGGAAAGGGATTTGGTGTCCTTTCAGTCTATAAGTAATTTAGGGGAAGCAGAGAGGCTTCACAAATGTTTAACAAAAGCTAGCGAACTGCCCTTTGGCCTAGGTCAAAGATCAACACCACATCAAGCAGGCAGCCCAGTTCAAAGGTTCTGCTGCAGACATGACTGGATGGGATTAACAATGGCCTCTCAATTTCATTTTAGGTGCCCCCAACCAATGCTACTCCATTTTTATTTTTTTCCTTGACACCTCCTGAACTCAGTCAGAATGCAAAGCTCAAACAGCGGATACACTCTTCAGAAAATCAGGATGTTAAAAGGATTTCCACAGAATTTCTGTGATGTTTCCATGAGGGTGGGGGCAAACTGTGACCCTGATGTGCTCATATCTGCCCAGAAGCAAGCCGCCTCACCCTGTGAGCTGGCCCGCAGCTGTGCAGGGACATTGGACACCACGCCTCAGTCCTCCCACAGACCAAGAGGGAACAATTACAGAGCAAACCACTGGCAGGAATGCCAGGGCCCACACTGAACTCACTATTAGCTGTGGAGATAGGAGACTAGCCTAGGGCCAAACTCTGAGCTCAGCCCACAAGAATGTGCACTGAGCAGAGGGAATGAAAACAATCCTGAGCGTGGTGTTGAAGCAAGGAGCAGGGAATGTGACTCCACAAGACCAAGAAGCTGCCAAGAATGAAAACTCCACTTCTTTAATGTTTATTTTAAAAAACTGTTCCATTGCAAGGACATTATCATTGTTGGCCTTTGCCCCTTGCTGTCTATAGTGTGTTCACTTTACAAAGGTAAATCTGCTTGTAATCTTTTATTCTAGCAAGAAATAGCCCTGAAAACTGCTCTTTCAGGAGCTCAGCTGTATGGGCAGCTCAAAGTATGCAAGGCTTTTGAGAAGACCATGTCAGGAGAGGGGGAAAGTCTGGTACTATAAGAAGGGCCAAAAGTTGATGAAACAAAGAGCTCAGGGGGAAGAAGATCTGTAGCCCCTTGGTGAGAGTGGTGAGATTAACTTGGGGGAAAAAGCAAGCTCCTTTTTTTTTTGACACTGAGGGAAATAAATGTAGATGACAGACTTAACTTATCAATGAATGAGGTGCAGAAAGCAAAGAATCAGAGGGAAGGGTGGTTGGTGGTACATGAAGGGGGTTAGATTAAAAGGAGCCTCCTCCTCTATTTAGTGGGTATAAGGAGATGAAGATGACTATGCTGCAGGTGAGTGGGATGAAGAAACCAAATAGAGCATCACAAACCCCCTACTTCTAGAGGAGACAGAAATCTGTGTGCTCCATCCCTCTCTCATTATCAGTGAGCAATGCAATAGGCAATGTCTGAGGCAAAAAAAAAAAATTACTTCTGACTTTCAGACTATTGTTTCCATCTTGGGGGGAAAAAAACGGATGAAGAACTTGGAGTCAGTGATTCTCAAACTTTAGTTAGGAACTGCAGAATATATCTAAATGCAGATTCTCTTTAGCCACTTCTGGAGTCTGTTTTATAGCACTTGTATCTAACAAGCACCCCCCAGGGATTCAGATGCCCATGGAAAAAGAGTCACCCCACTTTAAGAAATATGGCCTTAGATGCTGGTAGTTTCGAGAGTCCTTCAAAGAGTGTGAGAAGAAAGCTAGCTGTTGGTGCAATTTTCACACCTAGAAAGGAAATCCATCCCAGGCGGCAACAATAGATTTTCACTAGATTTTTGAATACATGAGAAATGAGAAAACATGAAAGGTGTAAAAATGAAGGCAATAACATTGGGTAAAGTGTGGAAATATACACTATGTGGGAATATCATGAAAGTTTCATGTACATAAATAATGAGTTTGAGGAAGGATAATTATTTTTAATTAATCAAAGTTATTAGGATAAGGAAAGAAGAGTATCTTTGAGATGGGTTTTTTAAAAATATAATAGAACTTAGCAATTATGAAATGCTTTTCATCTTCAAAGAACCTATTAACATTAAATTACTCTTCTTTTTAATTTTCCTGTGAACTAGGTAAGCAAATATTAACATTATTATCCCTTATTTGTAGATGGAAAGAGAGGATTGGAGAGGCTATAACATGCCCATGCAGACCTAAAATTAAAAGGATTTTTTTTAAGTTCCTAGTGTGAACTTTGTGGAAATCCCAGTTTTTAGCTACTTTTTCACCTGCAGCTGTACTATCTGCCTACTATATTAGAAAAGAAGTTCCCACCAAAATGTGTGTAAGCAACCTTTAGTGGAGGATGGAAGAAGTTTGTGTCCTGCAGAGATGGGGGATACCATTTATAAGTCTCCAAATTTCCCTGGTACATTGGGAAGTGAGGAAGGACTTCATAAGAATTCAAGTTAATTAACAGGCAGACAATTTAACCTTACTTAGTATCCTAACATATAAGATAGGGATTCGTATAATGCACCAAAAGAAAAAAAAAACTATAAGTTAAAAAAAAATACAGGTGCTATGGTTTGATTAGCTGACTCAAACTCTTTTTATGAATATAGTATTACTTGATTATATGAATGGAAATTTATGTTGCCTATCTTAAAATTTTGCTTTTCAGGCAAAGGAAAGCTCTCTAGTAGCAATATCATACTCAGGAATACATCAGAATGTGGGTTTAATATCATAGATGGGATATCCATAGGCTTGACTTTTTCTAAGTATAGAAATGATTTTCTAAGTATAGAAAATAATTAACACCTGTAATCCCAGCTAGTGGGGAGGCTGAGGCAGGAAGATTGCAAGTTTGAGGCCAGCTTGGACAACTTAATGAGACCTTGTCTCAAAATAAAAAGGGATAGGGATGTAGTTAAGGGGTATGAGCACTTGCCTAACATGAATGAGGCCCTAGGTTCCATCCCAAATACTAAAAAAAAAAAATTAACAAAGCTGAAATTATTGTTTAAGTCATTGAAAGATGTACTTTCCATGAAATTGCTCATTTTCTGATTGACAAATAGAATTAACAGCATCCACATCTTGCCTTCAAAAGACTTTTGTCTATTGAATAAGTTATATGGAAATATAAAAGTTTCATGAGAGTCATTTCAATGAGAGGAAATGGCTATTCAGAGAATACCTACCCAATTTCATGAGAGCAAGTGGGTCTTCAGAAGAGTAGGAAAGGTGAAGAGTCTGACAGCAACAAACACTAGAATGACTGGAGGGATAGAGCCAATATAGTCAACCTAGAATGGGTTCAAAAAAATACAAAGTTAAAAATGGCATTGGCAGAGGTGAACCCAGAACCAGAAGTTCAACCCCTAATGAAGTTAAGAATACAATCAAGGTATCCAAATGATCCCAGGATCTGAGAAGGGGGATGATTTATGGGAATATACAAATTTAATGATCAGGAATATCGTTGTGAAAAATAAATAGGAATACTCTAGACTTCTAAGTAGGTATGTGATAAAATCCAAGAGCTAGTTCCTCTGGCATAGGTTAAAAACAGATCAGACAGATGCCTTGGGATCATTAGGGGACAAGGGATGGGAAAGGCTACCCGTTTTCAGATGATGAATAGCAAACATAGGCTGTAAGATTAACTTTCCCTACTACCCAGACTTCTAGGGATTTTTTGTTATATACTAATATCAAAGAATATCAATGAATTCTGTTACCTAAAGAAAAATACAATGTAGATAAATCTTTAAAAACAACAAAGCTGTGAACTTAAAGAAGACTTTAAAATATTTTAAATAAGACTCTCATTTTATTTTGTTTGGCTCATGCATGTCATGTTTCCCCTCTATCAATGCAATTAATTCAGAACCAATTACTTAAATAGCTTCAAGTATTTCTGGTATCCTGATTTTATCAGTATATACACCTTTGTGTAGCATGGGAACTTGATGTTGTCAGCACCATTATTATTGTGCCAGTTGTGTAAGAATTACAGAATGCCATTTCATCTTAGACTTAGGTAGTGTTTAAATAATTCTAATGTTTTCCTGACAGGTAATGTCACTAGATTGTATGTTCTATGGGAGCTTGGGGCCTTATCTGTTGTTTTCTCTGAATATCTCAGCAACTACCAAAGTGCCTCTCATAGGGTAGTTACCTTAATATAATTTACAGATGTGAAGGAGGAAAGAATGAATGAACAAATGGAAATCCTAAAAGTTGTTGGGGCTACAGAAACATGATTTTTTAAGTGGACTTAGATGTAGTAAATCTGCACATTGATTAAGGAGTCACATGCAAGAAAGGGACACAACATTGAAAGGGTCAGGAAGGCACTGTGGGTTCTGCCAGGACCACAGTGATAATGGTCTGTGAAGCTCAGATAATTAAGACTTTCTAAACTTTCACCTTCCTCAGTTACCCAGATGGATAAGGATAGAGCAGATTTCAGAGCATTTTAGTTATGCAGGCAAGTGGCCTTATTTGTTCACATTGTTTATGTAATTAAGGAAATGGAACCAGAGGTCATGTCTCTTTCCAAAACTAGATAAATTCTATTGCATAAAATTAAATATATGAATTTAGTGGCACAACTTACAACTACACGAGAATATGCTTAGTGAGAAGTGTTCCAGACAAGTAGGGAGAAGAGACATTCTTTAATTGAGTGCTGTGTCACTATTAGCACATACTAGGTATGCCCAGTTCTGGAGGCCTGAAGTCCAAACCCAAGGCGTCCACAAGGCCAGCCATGTTCCTTCTGAAGGTTCTAAGCGAGAATCCTTCCTCATCTCTTTCAGCTTCTGGTGGTTCCAGGTGCTCCTTGGATTGTGACAACATCACTCCAATCTCTGCCTCTGTCTTCACATGACTCTCACATGTTTCTGTGTCTTCTCTCTCTTATAACAACACTTGTCATTGGATTTAGGGCCCACCCAGATTATCCAAGATTATTTTATCTTGGAATGCTTTACTTAATTATATCTTCAAAGACCCCTTCTCCAAAACAGGGTCATATTCCCAGTTTCCAGGGCTTAGGAGCTTTGGGGGGAGACAAACATTGACCCCTCTATAGATACTCATTCACACACTCTCCAGCCTAAAAACCTCCATTTTTTTTTAAAGATGGAAACAGTACCTTTATTTTATTATTTTTAAATGTTTTTTAAGTTATTGATAGACCTCTCTTTCTGTCTTTCTTTCTTTCTTTCTTTCTTTATTCATACGTGGTGCTGAGAATTGAACCCAGTGCCCCACACATGCCAGGCAAGTGCATTACTGCTGAGCCACAGCCCCAGCCCAAAACCTCCACTCTTAATAATGAGGTTTCACATTTTCCTCTGGACCTTTGGAGTGTCTATCCAAAGACTCCATCCCATTTTGACAAAGAAATCACAAGTCTCCCTCAAGACTCCCAGAAGTGAATAAGAAATCAGTAGCATTCCCCAAGGTAAACGGGGAAACAGGCAAAAAAAAAAAAAAAATTCTAAGTTTCAAACCAGAGTTCACAGGGAAAAACCCACCAAGAAGCCAACCTGAGAACTAATGATTGAGGCTCAAACAACAGTAAACTATCTAAAAAGTTAAACTGCTAAAAAGTTGAAATGAAACCTGGGTTATTTTGTCTACCAATTAACTGCTTTGATTGATCTTGTCCACCAAGTTGTCCAGTTGTTTGACTTAATTAATTAATATGCACATCATTTTAGTGATTTATAGACATAGTCTCAATCATGAGCATCCATGATATTGCAGAAGGAAATATTTAGACTCTCACAATAAAGAATAGTTGGAGATTAAAGCTAATGTAACAGCCCTCAGAAAAACCAATGAAAACATCTCTGAGCATTTAGTTTTTTTCTTTAGTTTATATAATTTATGTATTTTTCAATGCTAGGGTCTTAACCCAGGGGTGCTTTATCAATGTGCCACATCAATCTACACCAATCCCCTTTTTAGGGGATTTTTTTTTTGAGTCAGAGTCTAATTTACCAAGGGTGGCCTTGTGAGCCTCCTGCCTCAGCCTCCCAAAATCATTGGGATTACAGGCATGCATCACCATGCCCGGCTTACTTATATATTTCTATCTGTGCATTATATTTGTTCATAATGGGGGATTTATTGTTATATTCTCTCCGAGACTTTTTTTAAGGTGAATTCCCACAACATTTAGTTTTAGTTTTTTTTTGTGTTTTTTTTTTTAATCTTTATTTTAGTTTATGTGGTGCCGAGGATCGAACCCAGCGCCCCGCGCCTGCCAGGCACATTACCACTTGAGCCACATCCCCAGCCCTCTCTGAGACTTTTTAGAAATTATTTTCTGACCCAGGTCAAAGTTATAACATGCCTGAACACCATCAAAACACAGCAGAGATAAAAATGGAAGCCATATTCTATTCATGAGAATGTTTATTTGCTTAGACCTCTGTTTCTCAGCTTTCCACATTAACCTGAGCTAGTAATAATTTGTTAAATTATGATTGACACATTTGATATTAACCCAAGCTAACCAAGATAATAAGTCAAAACAATATCCACTATCCACACTTTGAAAGGATCAACTTTACCATAACTATCTTGCCAATTAAATTTTTAGAATGAAATTAACAAATTACTAAGTAAGTAATTTGCAATGTATAGAGTATATTAGAGTCTTCATTAAACTTCCAGAAGAAGCTTTCTCCAAAAAGACAAAACCCATCTTGACCCATTATGTTGAGGAAAAACAGCCCTGCTCTCACTGCCCCAACAAGGTAGATATTAATGGAGGGAAACTGTCAGCATCAGAGCTAGACATTCATTTCATTTGCTAATTAGCAATCAGAAGATAATCCTGTCGTCATCTTGTGTTGGCAGAGTCTCTTTTATGGCCAATGAAGAAAACTTCAAGTTTTCTCAGCTAATTTGCAAAACTGTTTCCACATGTAGGGAAGCCATGAAAACCAAATATAAATCATTCTTTGCATCTGAAACATCTAAACAACTTTTGCAAGGTACAGAGAAGAGGATTCTTTAAACATTCCCCAAAACATTGTCTAAATAAAGATGGATGTAAGAGAAGATGCTGAAGCTACCTAACCTCAGTGGCCTTGATCTTTATGCACTTCAGCCACCTGCTCCTGCACTCCCTCCTGATCTCATTATCACCCAGAACTGTGCCACATCAGGAACTAAAAACTCGAAAATCCCACTGTCAATCATTCTACAGCTGGTGTTCCCACCTCCTCCCCAACTGCAGCTGCAGCTGCTCACCAAGTTCATTCACACCTCAGACTCGCCTGGCATGGCACTTCCTTTCACTTCCTAACTCCTCCTTTCCCTGCACACACAGTTCCCTTCTCACCCCATGCTGCCTGCCATCTGATGGGCAACATGTTACTGTGGATCAATACCATAATTCTCTCTCCCTTATTCAATGTCAGAGCTATTTTCTGTATCTCTAGCACTGAAGACGAAATAATCTTGAGAGAGATGGAACAATTTTGACCTCTGCAGGATCTACAGCAAGGCTTACCAGTTCTCTTACTGGTATGTCTTCTATTTTACTGTCCTTAAAGCCCCTACCAACCAGTCTCTTCCATTTTGAGATGACTTCAGATACTACTGGAAGAGAAACATTAAGGTGACCACCCCAGTTTCTGGACCCCAATATAAATACTTACCCAACCTCAGCAACTTTCCTGGAGTCCTATTCTCCCATTCCACCTAGAGTCACCCGCTCAGGCTCTGGATCTACCTGTTACATCTCCTCTCTGGTCTGCTCCAGCAGGTATTCCTTCCTCACCCATCTTACACTTCACCTTCTGCCCCACTTCCAGATCCTTTTCCTTTCACATCTTCACCTGCTAAAATCTTTTTCAGCAAAAAGCAGAAGAGACCACCTAACTGACAAACCCAGTGAACTAGGACAGTTTTCTTTAATAGATATAACCTTCTACTTGAAACTCGACCTCCTTAGATACAGATCAGATATCATCCCCTCAGAAAGACTAGTGCATTTAGGAGAAATCATTCTCCCCTCACATCTTTTCTCCAAGATCCCAAATTTTTGGTCCAAGTTTAAAAGGACATTTGTTGGAATAGGCAGGTATCCTTAGAGAATAGGGAGTGATGAAAAACTGTTCAGAGAGCAGAGTGCAGCAGTCTTAGGGTTTATGACTTTCATTTCTTAGAGTGCCCAGATATCCTTCCTCGTGTTTTCAAGACAGATAAATCATGCCTGTGGGTCAGCTACAAAGGAGAATGTGATCATCTATTCAGATATCTTTCCCTACACTCTATGCTCTTGAGAGAAAATAGTTTGGGTTGTCACAACTGAGGAGTCCATGCTACCAATATCTCATAAGTGGAGGCAAAGGATGCTGTTAAGCAGCCTACAATGCATGGGACACCAAATGACAATAGTGCCAAGGTTGAGAAATCTGCTCTATTCTTTTGAGAACCTCAAAGGATCCCATAAAGGACTTTAGCCCCTGCCAGTCTTGGTTCTATTACTAGGCAAGTGGAGGCTTAACAAGATGCAGAAAGGATCAGGGTTGAAAAACATGACTGCTGCAAAAAGAATCTCTAGAATGTAGCTGACACACACTACCAGACTGTCAGTTTGCAGGAGGTAGGTAATGCAATCACCATGTCTAGGGAGCATCCAGACATAAGTGCAGTTATAACAGCCATTGGCCCAGCAAATGTTTTTGAGCACCTCGGATTTTTCCATACAGAACTGGTCTTGACAGATGTTTGAGCTCCAGAAGATGCCATCGTGTTTGAAAGAGGACTTCTAGGTCTGAAGACTGTGTGCAGGGTTTTGAGGAGACCTGGATGTCTTTCCAGGTGTTCCTGCATCTGCCTCAGCTGTTCAGCCCTTACCACAAGCAGCAAGAGTCAAGCACGCTATCACCAAATAGTCAGTCTCTTTATAGCACTCCAGTATACCATCTGATCCCCTTTCCAGGCAGGAAGGGCAGCAGAGGGAGCCATATTTGGACACTGGTGCAGGCAGTGTTGCTCATGCTGATCTGTTATACATCAAAAGATGCAGAAGCCAAAAATCAAACAGAGAGAAACTGGCAGTTTGACTTGTTGATGTAACAGGTCAAGATGAAGAGACTAAAAAGGTCATCAAAACCAGGAAATGCCTTGAGACATTTCTTAGGCTCCTGAGTTTAATGCCAGGAAATCAAACTGCCAGAAACACCACCAATGGAGCTCTTTAAGCCCTGGAATAGTGCCTGGGCACTGCAATGAGGGTTTTATTCCATTTTTATCACTTTTATATAAAAGGATTAACTAAAAGCCTATAAAAGTCTTTTGTCTCACTATTCAAAATGTCATTCCAAGGTATCATATTGTCTTTTTTTTTTTTTTTCATTTGGCAAACTATCCTGTTTCCCCTTCCATAAATCCTGGCCTGTGAATGAGAGATGCCTCTTCCAAACTTCCCAACTGCCTACTTTTTTCCCCATTATGACAACTGCTGTCATCCAAAGAATTGGTTGAAAAATATGCTGTAATTAATTATAATGTAATTCCCACTAAAGCATGTTCCCATGCACATTTTCACTGGTGAGATTGAAGAGCGAGAAAGGAAAGGAAGGAAAACCCCATTATTTTCAGCCACTCTGTGCGAAACATTAATCACATCTTTCCATACTTTGACTCATGCAATTTGGAATTTCTGTTCATCTTCTGATCAGAGATCTACTATAGATATTGGAAATTTAAGCAATTAACCTAGCCAAATAGGGTCTGTTATGGCTTGAATCTGAAATGTCTCCAAAGCAGCAATGTTCAGAGGTGGGGCTTTGGGGAAGTGATTGGATCATGAGGGCTCTGTCCTCATCAGTGGATTAGTCCACTGGTAGCTGATAGACTATGTGGAGGTGGTGGAAACTGTGTGCAGATAGGATATGATGGTAGGAAGTAGGTCACTGGAAATGTGCCCTGGAAGAGTATTCTGGTCCCTGGCCTCTTCCTCCCACTTCCTATCTCTTTCTCTGCCTCCCCCACCCTCACACCAGCTGTCGTGAGTTAAGTAGTTTTCCTCCACCCTAACTTCCACCATGACATTCTGCATCACCTTAGGCCCAAAGCAATAGAGTCAACCAACAGTGGACTGAAGCCATGAGCCCAGATAAATATCTCCTCCTCTAAGTTGCTCTTATCAGATATTTTGGTCATAGCAAAAAAAAAAAAAAAAAAAAAAAAAAAAAACCTGACTAACACAGGGTTCAAATGGTCAAATGGTACATGATATTTCAGATATTTTCGGATTTATATGGTTATTCTCTAATGGGATGAGACCAGATGTTAATTTTCAGTTTAATTCAATTCAACAAATCTTGATCAAGCCCTTACCTGACCAGGCACTATTGATTGTTGATACAGAAATGTTTGTAAACAGGGCAGAGGTTTGCAGTTCTGCAATAGCACGGAACTCTAGACTAGCCACATTTTCACCCTTAATCTGAGCTTTTATCCCTAAGGTTCTGAGCCAAGCATAAGAGACCAGGTGTACCAACCTGCAGATAGTGTCTATTAAACCCCCAGGTGGACTGACCTCCACTAGTCTTTTATTCAGAGTCTTTTGACATCTTGGCAATTGCCCTATACACTGGGTACCATTGTGATCCCTGTTTTGCAAATGAGTAAACTGAGACCCAGGGAAGCTAAACAGTTTACCAAACTCACACAGGTCAGATTCAAACCAAGGCAGACTGACATCAGACCTTGCAATGTCGTCCTTCATATCTCACTGCTTTTCTTGAGTTATTGGAAAACAAGCTAAGGAGTAGTTGAGACAACAAACAGTAATGCACTCAAGGGGCTGTTCAAGTCTTTGATGGGCCTTTAAACTGCTTGGGAAGTTGGCTAGAAATGTGTGAAACTCTATTACCTTTTGAATTCTTACTAAAATTACAAACCCCTGATGGAACTGTGATAAATCCTTGCCAATAATGCTGATTCCTTTCAGATCTCCTTCCATAATCGCCCTCCCCATCTTTATGAAAGGTCAGAGTGGCTGTAGCTGTTTCCTTCAGAGGCAGATCAAGTTCATCTCCCAGGCTTCTGATGAGATGTTCTCAAAGTTATCCAATGGTCCCAAAGTTAACTGGCTGCATATGGGCAAAGATCCAGGCCTTCTGTCTGTACAGATGAGCAGGTGGATACAGATAAAGACCCTTAGGTCTTTCTCAGAGGAGAAAGGGCTAAACCAAATGTAAAGCATTCATAAAATGAAATACTGTGCAGTTTATTGGAGGACAATGGAAACCTGTACTTGCAGGTGTGTGTGGGTGTCTGTGCTGTGCTCTGATGAGAACATGATGGCAATGTCATCAACATGAATATGCCGTGCTCTCACCAACTGAGGCTCAGGGTGAGGGTTTGCTCAGGGTTCTGTATGTTTCCTCAGGTGATAGAGTCCACTTATTTTTTTATTTGATACTTTCTATATCACTTAATGCTAAAAAAAATACTCAATTTTGTTATTTTTCTTTGGCAGGAAGGAAGGGGTTCATGGTATCAAAATAAGAACTTACAACATACCGAAACCAAGGATATGAAAATAACATATTGTACAAGGGATGTTCCCACAGACCACATGGTCAGTGGGTTAGGTTGAGAAATCTGTGACCTCTGTGTATTCTTCCTCTTAAGGAGAATAGACTGTGTCATCTTGCCAACTAGACCTATACTTGACTGACTCTCAATAGAATGTATTTTTCTACTTAATGTGCATTCATATTTTGCTATATTGCCTGTCTTTCTGCCATGTCTTAGGTACAAATGGGTTTCTGTGGAAACATATCTCTGAAAGGTAAATAAATGGAAAAGTGTTTTGTTTTAAGTCAGGAATATGTCTAATGGTGATGGTATGTCAGAATATCTTGGGACATTTCAAATTACATTCAAGACAGAGCCAGAAGGAGAGTCTCCCACCCCAACACATACACTGCCTAGAGAGGCTGCGCTTCTGTCCAATACTGGTGCCATATCCAACAGGTGACTGGAATGGGGAAAAGGTGTATACCCACCATCCATTGCTACAGAGGAGTCCCAGTGGGGTGATGTACCTTGTCTCCTCTCATCCTCAGCCACCTGCATATTGCATGCATTTGTATCTGTAATATACCTGGGGATCGAGGCCCCTCTTGTGAAAAGAGGTGGAATGGATCCCAACATTGGAATTCAGACACATGCGGGCATGTCTGATGGATGCATTTGTGATGAAAAAAAATTATGAAAGCAAATTATGGGGCTGGATATGTAGCTCAGTGTCACAACACTTGCCTAGCACACACAAGGGTTTGGTCTTCAGCCCTGGAGGGAAAAAAGGAAAGCAAATTATGAGAAGAGAATCTGGGGGCCCTTCAATACACTACAGCCCAAGAGAAGCAAAAGAATAGCAGAGTAAGGCTGAGTGGTTAAAAAAGCCTGAGGGTTAGGTGTGAATGAGTGGCAGTAGCTGCTCCCTAAGCCCACCATGACCTTGCCACCCTAGGGACTGAAAGATGGTGCAAATGCCAAAAGCAGGCCCAGTAAACTCAGTACCTTGTAACAGAGGAGTTAGTCACAAAGACAACATTACCACAGAGGAGCAAATGAAAAATAAGCACAGGGGCTGGAGTTGTGGCTTAGCGGCAAAGCACTCGCCTGGCACGTGTGGGGTCCTGGGTTCGATCCTCAGCACCACATTCAATAAATAAGGGTATTGTGTCCAACTACAACTAAAAATAAATATTTAAAAAATAAAATAAAATAATCACAGGCCACCCAGGCAGGATTGGGTGGGCAACCATGGAGCTTGAACATGTGGCACGGGGACCACCCAAGCAATGTGTGGGGACAACAGGACTGAGACAAAGAGTATTCAAGCATAACCTCAAGAATGGCACTCAAGAGCAGAGCTGGCCTGAGATATCAGAAGGGACTCTTTCTGGGACTAAGAGAGAAAGGAGAAACTGAGTCCTGCAAGTTCACACATGGTACCGCGGAAGTGGCTCCGGGACTGGATATTAAAGTAATGTACCTCCAGGGAAGGCAGAGAATTCTGCTACTTCCCTAGGGTCTCATTTTATTTAATCCTTTAGAACTCTTTTTTTTTTTTGTTCCAGGTAACCAGATCAAAACATAAATGTCTTTTGATTAAATTATCTGGATCATTTTTTTTTTAGCTCTCTTTGTTCTATGTATGTGGACACACTATCATAGATCCAGAGAGACAAAAGAAAAGCGTTTCTCTTCATCTTGTGCTTCCTATGCAATTGTAACCTGGGTTGACAACAATAATCAATTTTCTGGCAAGCAGTTTTTCAGCCTAGGTGAGATAAATAAAGAAGATAAATACAGAAGGTGCACAATTTCTAGAAGATGTTTCTTGCTTGTAGAATACAGCACAGCAATTTATCAAATGGTAAAGGCTTTACATTCCAATCTGTGCTTGTTAAGCTATTGTTTTGGATTTGAATTGTACAGTCACTACATTGTGCTTCAAACAGACACATCCCAGATCATAGTTCATCCTCCTGGAATATGTTACTGTATGTCCTGGGCTGGCTAAGAGCCATCCTGTCTGTGTTTATGTGAAGCCAGACCACATTAAGATAGCTTGCTTACATAGTTATGAAAAACTAGAACCTACTTATTGCACACATCAGCCTGTGAACCCAGTGTAATTTTGTCTTTAGAAATTCTATCTATGGGGCTAGGGTTGCAGCTCAGTGGTAGAGCACTTGCCTAGCATGTGTGAGGCACTGGGTTCCATTCTCAGCACTGCATATAAACAAATACATTAAATAAAGGTCCATCAACAACTAAAAAAAAAAGAAGAAGAAGAAGAAATTCTACCTATAGTCTTACCTCTTTCAAAGTAAATAAACAATTTTCTTCTGGTGGTCTACACTACAGTTCCCTATACAAGGAAAAACCCCATCTCCTGTACTCTATTTGCTCTCACCCCCTGGTTGAGAGCAAAAGCAACAGTGACACTAGCTGCAAAGTACTGAGCAAGACACCAGATTCATTTCCTTCCTCATCACTCAAGATTGAACCCAGTGGGCATCCAACATGAGTCAAAGCAATCAGTGAATTGTGCTGGAAATGTGGACCTCGGTCTAAAAGAGTCAAGTTGGTTTCTGTGGGAGCTTGAAATCAGAATATAAACAATGGGAGGCCTTGGCACTGAAAGAGAAGAAAGGAGCAGAGAGGAGCAAAGGGGAGAACCCAGATAAGGAGGGTAAAGTCCCTCATGTCCCTCCTGTTCCTGAGGCCCAATTACATTCTTGACATGGATTCCTCAGGACACCATCATAACCTTATAATGAAATCCATTTTTGGCTTAAACTAGTTGAGGTGACTTAAACAAAGATATTTCTAATCAGCACAGGTGTTGGTAGCCAACATAAAATAAGATAGCAATAATGGGCAAAGGTTAGAGAGTGAATGTTTTCAAAAGAGGAAACTGAGATTAGGCTGCCTTTGTACCAGGCAGCCTGGCCCCAGAGAGCAGAGTACTAACCTCCCCCACTTTTTGCTTCTCAAAATGGACACAGTGAAAAAAACCTGGTCTGGTGACAAATAGATTTGAGTCAGTTTCCTCCCTGTACCACTTGCCTGGGGCTAATTGATGATCCTTGGTTTCTTAATCTGTGAATGGAGATAGTCATAACTATAAAATAGAGCTGTGGCAAGAGTCAATGGCTAGATATTCTATAAAAGTTATTTTTAATCTCTAAGTTTTCATGAATAATTAACTGTTATGAGTAGAGCTGATAAAATATTGTAAAGGGTAGTGATAAACAGAATCCTTTTATATTTTTCCTACTAAATAGTTGTCCTTGGTATCCACAGGGGATTGTTCCAGGGAGTGCCCATGAATACTAAAATACACAGATGTCCAAGTGCCTTGCATAAAATGACACAGAATTTGCATATAACTTACATACATCTTCATGCATATTTTAAAACATTTCTAGGTTACTTATAATACCTAACTGGATGTAAATATTTATCCTACTGTATTGTTTAGGGATAAATTATTAGAAAAAAAAGGTATGTGTTCAATATAGATTAAATTTTTCCTTTCCTGAATATTTTTGGTATCCAGTTGATTGAATTCTTGGATAAGAGGATACTAAGAACTGTATAGTGCTGAGATAGATGCTATTTATTATATTAAGGGAAGAATTCTTCTGTTTCTGGGTTTATTACAAGAATTTTTTTCCTCCAGAAATTGGTGGTGGATATTATCAAGTAACTTTTCATCTTCTAACAAAAAAGAAAAAAAGCCATGTGATTTTTGTCTTCTGACCTTGTGATTAATTTTAATAATAGGGCTGGGGATGTGGCTCAAGTGGTAGCGTGCTCGCCTGGCATGCATGCGGCCCGGGGTTCGACCCTCAGCACCACATACAAACAAAGATGTTGTGTCTGCCAAAAACTAAAAAAAAATAAATAAATATTTAAAAACTTCTCTCTCTCTCTCTAAAAAAAATTAATAATAGAATTCCTAATATTAAATATCCCTTGTTTCCTAAAATTAAACATCTTTAATCATTTTGCATTGTTCTGGGAATGAATTGGTAGGTTCAATTCTATTGTGTTTTATTTAGAATTTTTGTATGTAAGAGTGCAATGTCTTTAGTTTCCTTTCTTGTTGTTATCTTTTTCAGATTATGAGTTACAGTTATAGTAGCTCATAGTGATGAAGAAGTTTTTCACCCTTTCCTGATTTCTGAAACTATTTAAATAACAGAAGGGTTTTTCCATCCCTTAAGCGTTTAGAAGAATGTGTATGTGTGTATACATATATATCCAGTCTTTTTAACATGTATATATATTTTTTTAATACATATCTACATATATATAAAAGACTGGCCATATATATACATATAAGACTGGATATATATATTTTTTCCCCACATCAATTTTGGATACAATTATTTTTCCTCAAAGTTTACTGGTTTACACTATTGTTATTGGTCTATTTATTTCTTTTTTAATAATCTTGAGTAATTTTTATTTTGCTAGAAAATTTCCTAGGCATAGTGGTGCACACCTGTAATCCCAGCTATTCTGGAACCTGAGGCAGAAGAATCACAAGTGTAAGGCCAGCCTGGGCAACTTAGCAAAACCATGTCTTAAAAATAAAAAGGGCTGGAGATGTAGCTCAGCAATACAGCATTTGTCTAGGATGTGCAAAGCCCTAGGTTCAGTCCTTGGTTCAAAAAAGAAAGAGAAGAAGGAAGAAAATAATTCATTGAGATATTCAATTTTTAACATTAAATTAAAATGGTTATCTCTTAATGTTTTTGTGGATTCCATATCTGTATATACTTCCTACCTGCCATGATTGCTATTTCTCTTTCCTGGGCCACTGGGGGCTACCTCAAAGTGAGAGGGTACTTGGCCAGGCTGTGTTGATGTTTGTTCTGATCCTGATTTGGATCAGTCATCTCCTCCTTAATGACCATGCCCCACCATCATGTTAGAAGCCCCATTTTCAATGCTTTAGAAACTGAGAAAGGTAGGTTAGCCATTATTGGCCTAAAAGTGAATGGTGTTTTTATACATAAAACTGTGTTTGCCATGTTGAACACAACTCAGTTATTGGGTGTCAGAAAAGAGAAGTGAGGGGTGAAACTCTGGTACACATTCTAAGTCTTTTTTTTTTCCTGTGAGCCTCATGTGGTTGCACAGTGTCCCCACAGTACCTTCAATGAGACTCTGTTTGGCTCTAATCTCTTCAGAGTCAATAATTTTGACATGTTATTTCATACAAAAAGAATAACTACTTCAGACATGCCAATTTGAAATGTTGTTGTTTATAATTATGCTTTTTCTATGGAATCAGAATATCTATTCATTTTAACTTTTTTACAACCTTTTGAGTCTAAAAATAGTCCCTCAAAGGCAGTGAAGATGAGTTAGTTAGAAATTCCAGCTGGGAAGATCTGAGAAATGGCACCAATAGGTCCACCATTAAATGAATACCTAGTTAGGTAGAAAAACAGAGAGCCCCTGGGTTATGCAAGTAGGTGCAGAGATGGGCATGACCTATATGGTAGGGAAGCACAGAGTATAGACCAAGCAGAAGGGAACCTGGTTTGGAAACAAGGCAAGAATGGGATCAAGCTCCAGGAAGCCTCAGCATTTTGCTAAACAGGCCACCAGATAGCTAATTGCCCCCCAAAAAGGATTTAAATCAGTAAGGCTCCTCACATCTGAAGGTGGCCAGGTCTGCATGAACAGTTCATCCCAGCAGACACTTTGTTCTTTCTTTGTGTGTGGCTGGCAATGCTAATTAGTGATGCTCCCTGGTGAATCTCATTGTGATTCCATGGAACTCTTCCCCACTGTCTGCCAGCATGACTGCCACTTGTGATTCATACCCAAGTCCTGCACCTTTCAGCATGGAGCTTCAGGTGATACTATAGAAAGCTTGAATAGGTAAGGACACACTGTCCAGAAAGCTTTCTGTCCTTGGGTTCTGTCTCCCTTGGGTTCCAGTGTGGGCACTTTTTCTCTGATTTCTCCTTTCCCCTTCCTGGGTGCTTTCCCCTTCCTGAGTCCTCATACTCCCAGATCTTTGAAGAGATTCTGGAGAAAATCTGAGAAGTAAGGGAGAGGAGGTTTCCTTTAGTATACATCAAGCACACAAGAATGTTTATGGTAAAGAAGAAGAATGGGTGCCTCCCTTATAACATCAACATCCAAATTCCTTAAGCAGCTTAATTTAAATATCATACAGAGACACGTTTTAAAAATACAAATAAACATATGTAACAGTGAAAATTCTCACTGACCCTTCCATTTCTCCACCTTCTCTGTGTTCCAGGTTCAGGTTTAGTGGTCGTATCCTAGGCCTGGCTTTGATCCATCAGTACCTTCTGGATGCTTTCTTCACAAGGCCATTCTATAAGGCACTCCTGAGGCTGTAAGTGTATTTATAGACTAGGGTTACACCCAGCCCTGTCTGCAGGACACAGTCTTTCTGTGCAGCAGCACCAGTCTTTCTGGTGCCTCTGGCCTTTTTGTCCCTGCTTTGCCCCAACCATTCCTGTTAGGTTTCTGGCAGTTTTCTGTTTTGGAGATTTACATATCACACATACCTTTTAATGCAACAAAAATGAGTTTGGAGATTTTACCTAAGCATAAGGGAAGACTCTGTTAGTCAAATATTATATCACAGATATGAATCAGCTTGTCTAAGAAATTTAATATTACAAACATTGCATTAAACTATTAAATAGAATTGATTTGTTTATAGCTTGGTTATTTTGAAATGAGAATCCACCAGTCAATAATTACTTCATGTTTATTAGTGTAAATATTTTATTAATTCCTTTTTTAAATTGTTGAGTGAACCAAAATCATTAAATAGGCTGGTTCAAAAGTATCAAATGTTAGACTGGGTTGGAGATGTTTCATCCAGAAGTGGCATAACCAGAGTTTGGAATAAGGTCTGTGCCCCCATTTGTTCAGTAATTCTGTCTGCCTTGCTCCCTTTGGATTCACTCAGGCCCTGTGATTTGAGTGACCTGGAATATTTGGATGAGGAGTTCCACCAGAGCTTGCAGTGGATGAAGGACAACAACATCACAGATATCCTCGACCTCACTTTCACTGTTAACGAAGAGGTTTTTGGACAGGTTTGTGGGATATGAGCTTGGAAAATGGATTTTTGTGTTTTATTATGGAAAATGCACATCACATAAAATTTATCATCTTTTTCAAAATTTTTTTAGTTGTAGATGGACACAATATCTTTATTTTATTTATTTATTTTGATGTGGTGCTAAGGATCAAACCCAGTGCCTCTACCACTGAGCTACAACCCCAGCCCTAAAATTTATTATCTTAACGATTTTTAAGTGTACACTTGAATAATCTTAAGTAAATTGTTAGGCATCTAATCAATCTCCAGAATTTTTTTCAACTTGCAAAACTGAAACACTACCCATTAAACTCTTCATTTCCCCCTTTCCCCAGCTCCTATAACTACTATTCAATTTTTGTTTCTATAAATTTGACCACTCCCGATACTTCAAGTAAGTGGAAACACAACACCACTCTTTTGTGACTTTTCATTTAGCATAATATCCTCAATATTCGTCCATGTGGTAATGTGTCAAAATTTTCTTCTTTTTAAAGGCTAAATAATATTTCATTTAAGTATGTGCCAACTTTGTTATCCATTCATCTGTTGATGATCACCTGAGTTTCTTCCATCCACCTCCTGGCAATTAAAAATAATGTATGTTTGAATTCCTGCTTTCAGTTCATTTGGATGAATACATACACCCAGAAATGAGATGATTACTAGATAGTATGGTAATGGGATTTTGTTTTTAAACTGCAGAAAAAGGAATTCTTTCGAATTATAATTCTTTGGTGACTACTTCCTTTAATAAATCTGCCCATGTCCTCTTCCTTCCTTTTCTTGTTATGACATGAATCTATTTAAGGCAGTTTTTGAAAATCCAATGTGATAATGAGTCAGAAAGCATTTGTGTAAAGTATATCATACACATGTAAGATCTTGTTGTTATCTGTGCAACTACAAAAATAATTCTTTCATTTCCATCCAGATAGTCCTCCAAAATATGTCTATCATAATACTATTTAACAAGAAAAAGCTCCCCATGTGTTTTCTACTAGTATTTTTTTATATAACATTAAATCTTTTGATCAAATGGATTACAATTTTATCAGAAGATAACCATAGCTTAGTAAGATTTAAGAATCAAGTTTTGAGAACATCGTTTTCGAGAGACCCCAAAAGCCCATTATATGGTAATTTATAATAGGATTGTTGTAAAATTTTAGTTAGAATACTTGATAAGTACCGTATGTGAATGTGGACAGTGTGCTGGTCAAGGAATGAGGATTACCCGCTCACTAATACAGATCACCCAGCACCCCATATCTCAGTCAAGGATTTTGGATAGGTCCTGGAAAATGTCAAAATTCTTTTATATTTCTTTTGTATAAACATACCTCTGACGAATGTTCCCACACATAATTGAGAAAAAACTACAACAAAAGTACATTTAAATATGTTTGAGAACAACAACAAGTGCTGGCGAGGATGTGGGGAAAAGGGTACACTTGTACATTGCTGGTGGGACTGCAAATTGGTGCAGCCAATTTGGAAAGCAGTATGGAGATTTCTTGGAAAGCTGGGAAGGGAGCCACCATTTGACCCAGCTATTCCCCTTCTTGGTCTATTCCCTAAAGACCTAAAAAGAGCATGCTACAGGGACACTGCTACATCGATGTTCATAGCAGCACAATTCACAATAGCTAGACTGTGGAACCAACCTAGATGCCCTTCAATGGATGAATGGATAAAAAAAATGTGGCATTTATACACAATGGAGTATTACTCTGCTTTAAAAAATGACAAAATCATAGAATTTACAGGGAAATGGATGGCATTAGAGCAGATTATGCTAAGTGAAGCTAGCCAATCCCTAAAAAACAAATGCCAAATGTCTTCTTTGATATAAGGAGAGTAACTAAGAACAGAGTAGGGTCGAAGAGCATGAGAAGAAGATTAACATTAAACAGGGATGAGAGGTGGGAGGGAAAGGGAGAGAGAAGGGAAAATGCATGGAAATGGAAGGAGACCCTCAGAGTTATACAAAAGTACATACAAGAGGAAGTGAGGGGAAGGGGAAAAATAATATAAGGGGGACAAACGAATGTCAGTAGAGGGAGCAGAGAGAGAAGAGGGGAGGGGAGGGGAGGGGAGGGGAGGGGGGATAGTAGAGGATAGGAAAGGCAGCAGAATACAACAGACACTAGTATGGCAATATGTAAATCAATGGATGTGTAACTGATGTGATTCTGCAATCTGTATATGGGGTAAAAATGGGAGCTCATAACCCACTTGAATCAAATTGTGAAATATGACATATCAAGAACTATGTAATGTTTTGAACAGCCAACAATAAAAAATTTAAAAAAAATTAAAAAAAAAATGTTTGAGAATATGCTACTCATTGAAGTGTCCTGCCACCAAATTAATTGTTCTATAGTACATTAAGAGGTAAAATATGCTGTTCCCCTTTACATGATTACTTTTAACCCATCCTTCACACATTCCCTATGGTAGAGGACAAATTAGTAAAATATACATAATTATTTACAAATTGTATTAAGACAACTGGATAACCATCTTAAAATTTTTCGAGTTAGATCCCTAACCTATCTCTTAACATTGAAATAAATTCCAATTAAATCAGAAACCTGAAAGAAGAAACAAGAGAGAATTTTTCTTTTTAATATTGCAGCAAGGAATACTGCTACAGATATAGCAGAAACTCTCAAAGTCATAAAAATTGTCCTGGTCAAATAAAATTATTTTTATAATTCTGCATGGCAAAATGCACCATAAATAAGGTGAAAGTGGCACATTAGTTAAAATACATGACCCAAAAGCTATTTCCTTCAATATTAGAAGAGAGCCCATACATAAAAAAGAAATGGTCAGCCAACAATTCAGTAGAAAAGTATCTGTACATGTGTAATACAATTTTTAAACCACTAGTTAAGTACAGTGACACATGATTTGTCTCGTAGCATTGAGCTGTGAGGTGAACTCTTAGGTGAATTTATGACTAAAGATCGCCTCCCAGGCTGGAGTCTAGCTCAGTGGGTGAGTGCTTGTCTCACATGCATGAGGCACTGGGTTTGATCCTCAGCACCACATAAAATAAATATATATATATAGTGTGTGTGTGTCCAGCTACAACTAAAAAAAATTTTAAAAAATAAAGATCGCCTCCTTCAAACGCCAACATGTTTTGATAATAATGTCTGATATGTTGCCTACCCTCTTACCCTTGAAAAGACAGTACACAGATCCTAGCTGCTGGATGCCTCATCGTACTAAGTGGCAGTGCCATTTTCTGTGCTTCTGTGTGTTACAGTTTCTCTTCTCAAGGTCAGGCTATCATTCTTCAGCCACCATTAGTCCCAGCTGTAAAAACTCTCTTCCCAATTCATTCTACTCCACTGTCACATGGACAAAACAAAACAAGCCTCTTGCCTTCTGCTATTTGTTTCTTGTCAATGTGAAGGGAAAATAAGGCAGCTGTTACTTTGCTCTAATTGGGATTTGGGAGCACTAAGGATCTGACTCTAATGTTAAGACATTCAGCTCCATCTTGAAGGACAACCTGGGGCGTTTTCCTTTTGCTTCCATTATGCCTCATGAGTTAGAGAAACATCTTTCTTTTTATGATACAAACATTATAGCTCTTCTGAGGTGCGTAAGCATCTGCTTTGAACAATCAAAGCCTTCTGCATGACTTCCACAAAAGGAAAAAGAACTGAAGAGGCACTAATGCTGAAATGTACAGAGGACTTTATATTCCGTGATCCTTCTAAAATCACAATGTCTCCCTGGGAGATCAGCTGAATTGACAAGCTTCTGATCTTCCTGTTTCCTACAAGGTAACAGAAAGGGAGTTGAAATCTGGAGGAGCCAACACCCAGGTGACGGAGAAGAACAAGAAGGAGTACATCGAGAGGATGGTCAAGTGGCGGGTAGAGCGTGGTGTGGTGCAGCAGACTGAGGCACTGGTGCGGGGCTTCTACGAGGTGAGGCCCCAGTCACAAACAAACAGGAATTAAAATGCGAAGTGAGAGAATCGGGGGATGTGGTCCACGCTTGCTAAATTGGAATGTTGTTATAATCACTTTGTGCCACAGAATCCGTGCTGAGGGGTAAATAGCAGTGACAGTTGCTAGACTTCCTGTGCTCGAAAAAAAATGATCTTACATTTTTCCAGCTTACAAATAACAAGCTATGAAGGTTTGCTTAAGTCTTGAAAGGTTTTCTTTGCCTGCCTGAGTGAAAAGAGCATCCACCACTTTTCCAACCACCACTAGTTTGGTTAAAGGAGGCACCATCACAGACTTTCGGTTGAGCCTGGCACACTGGGCATGAGATGTAAAGCCAGAGCAGGGGGCTCTAACAAACAGGTCCTTCCAGATCTTTATAAAAGGGAGGAAGGAAGTGGGGACTGTATCAAAATACAGGAATGAGTCATAATTTTATGTGAAAGGATAAGTATGTTTTAAGTGAAATGGTAATGATTTAAGTGATTTGGATTTTTTGCCTTTAAAATGCAATGCTACTTGGAAATTTAACTGTGGCTCCAGAAAGTTGAGTCAGTTTTGTTGTGACATCACTCTCATAGAGTGTCTGAAATGGTAAGAACTATGGGATCTCTTTTTTTTTTCCTGTCCCTAGTCCATGAAGGATTGTGTTCTAAATATTTAACTCAATGATTGTCTTAGTCCTTCCAAACTACTATAACAAAACACCATATACTGGATAGCTTATAAGCTACAGAAATCTATTTCTTGCAGTTTGGGAGGCTGCAAAGTCCAAGATCAAGGCACTAGAAACTTCAGCATCCTACAAGGGCTCACTTCCTTATTCACAGATGGCATCTTCTCACAAGGGCACTAACCCCATTCCTGAGGGCTCCACCCCATAACCTAATCACCTCCCAAAGCCCCCTATTCCTAATACCTTCAATTTGAAGGAGAAGATTCCAAATGATGAATGGAGAGGTAGGGCACCAGCATTCAGACCAAAGCGATGATTTTTAACTTAAAAAATGATTACATGTTGTTGCAGTCATGATCAGTTTCCCGCTTTAGCCCCTGGCAATAATAATCATGAGTTTGACCTTTCTATGGGTTTGGGCCTGTGTGCTGAAGTTAGTCTGTATTTCAGGTTGTAGACTCGAGGCTCGTCTCAGTGTTTGATGCTAGGGAGCTGGAGCTGGTGATAGCTGGCACCGCAGAGATCGACCTGAACGACTGGCGGAATAACACTGAGTATCGGGGAGGTGAGCTAGCAGCAATTGTGACAATACTGTCACAAATAAAATTCATCACTTCTTAAAAATTTTTGTTGGGCTAACATAAAACTGACCATTTTTAAATGAACAATTCAGCCAGGCACAGTGGCACACACCCGTAATCCCAGAGGCTCGGGAGGCTGAGTCAGGAGGATCGCAAGTTCAAAGCCAGCCTCAGCAACTTAATGAAGCCCTAGCAAATTAATTAGACCCTGTCTCAAAATAAAAAATAAAAAGGGCTGGGGATGTAGCTCAGTAGTTAAGTTCCCCCGAGTTTAATCCCTGGTACAAAATAAATAAATAAAATGAACAATTTGGTGTCATTTTGTACATTCACAAAGTTGTGCAACATGATCTATAGCTAGTTTTAAAATATTTTCATCACCCCAAAAAGAGACCCTATACCCACTAAGCAGTTTTCCACCCCCAAATCTCTCCTCTCCCCCACCCCTAGCAACCATCATTCTGCATTTCTGTTTCTATGGACTTACCTATTCTGGATGTGTCTTATAGATAGAATCATACAAAACACAGTCTTTTGTGTCTAGCTTCTTTGACTAGCATACTGTTTTGAGATTCATCATGTCATGGCATGTCTCAGTACCTCATACTGAGACATGCTCAGTATGGCTGAGTTAATATGTATGTAATTCTTCATTCTTGTTTTTGTTTGTGGTACTGGGGATGGAACCTAGGACCTTGCACTTGTCAGGCAAGCCATCTACCACTGAGCTACAGCCCCAGCCAATTCATCACTTTTTGAAGACTACAAACTTGGCCTGATCTCAGTACAGAGCAGGTGGTCGTCCAGCTTCCAACATGAACCTTCTTCCTTCAGGCGACCGCAATCCCTGGGCTAACCCCATATAAACGCTTATAGAGAACCCTCTATCCATGGGCAGCTCCCAAGTGTTTGCAAGCTCTCACTTCCTGTGGAATTGGATCCCTCTTCACCCCATTCCTGCTTTGCTTCAGTACAGTTTTGTGGTTTCTCTGAATCTAATTTCTAACCCCTCCTAACTATTCATCTTACACACTGCCAAGTTAGCCTTCCTGAAACATTGTTTACACCAGGCCACTTCCCTACCCACAAAACAAATTCCTTATCACCAAAGTTTTTCAAAGATGTTTTTTTTAAGCCTCAAAGCCCTCCCCTTATGTAATATATTCAAAGAAACCCCAATCAATATAACAGAGAGAAACCTAAGGGCATCAGTTCAGCCTCTGTTTCCCCACATACACTTGACAATGAAAGCCATCTGGGACCTAGTATGAAAACTACTGGCCCAAGGTGTCAAGTCAGAGTCTCTGCCCACCTGTTACGGCCTCTAATGCCCCCAGCAACTTCCCTTCCAATCTTCCTCTAATTACCCCCATGTTTCCTGCATGGTTTCCTCATTCTCTCTACTGTTTACTTCCCCTGCCAGAAATGACTTCCCCTTTTTCTCCCCTTACACAAACTCTTTGCATGATTAACTCCCACCCCACTTGCTTTAAGAAGCTCTGTTTTGTGGTTGTTGTTTGTTTGGTGGTACTGGGGATTAAACCCAGGATCACCGTATTACTGAGCTACAACCCCAGCCCTTTCGTTTTTATTTCTTATTTATTTATTTTTAAAATTTTGAGACTAAGTTTCCCAGACTGTCTTTAAATTTACAATCCTTCTATCTCAGCCTCCTGAGTAACTGGGATTAGAGCCATGCACCAAAACACCCAGCTGATTTCAGGCTGGAGAACTACTGCTACATAGGTACAGGGTTATCTTTGGGGGGGGCGGGCAATAATGGCTGTTTGGAGCCTGGAATATTCCTTTCACCAAGTTTGCTGTTTACCTTCAGTCTTTCTCAATTCCTAGACTCTCCTGTAGTATATGGTTGCCAAGATCTAAGACTTCAGAACAAAGAAAATACAATGAAATACTGTATTCATGGAGGATATGTGTTTACCAACCTTTTCTATTCCTTGTCCACAGTTACATAAGACAGGAACATTTTGGGTGGTGTCCCAATTTTTAAATAGAAAGCAAAATGCCTCTGAGGACATCTCTCAGAACATAAGGTCCTTTCATAAAATAGCTATTTTCTAAATTCGGTTTTGTTTTAAAGCTTGACCTAGTTACACAAATTACTTTAGACCCATCTTTCTTGGTTTGCATATATATATATATATATATATATATATATATATATATATGATGTTGATGGAGCTTTATTTTATTTGTTTATTTATATTTGGTGCTGAGAATCAAACCCAGTGCCTCGCACATGCTAGGCAAGCGCTCTGCCACTGAGCCACAACCCCAGCCCTTAGACCCATCTTTCTAAAGGTCATTATTAGAAAAATCAGCAGATTCAAAACCACTGTTCAGTTAACATACCCGATGTGTGTTTCATTCTCTCCCCTCTGCCCCCTTCCTCCTTTTCCCACAACCTCTATTTCCCTCCCTTTGCTCTGCTCAGGTTACCATGATGGGCATCTTGTCATCCGCTGGTTCTGGGCTGCAGTGGAGCGCTTCAACAATGAGCAGAGATTAAGATTACTTCAGTTTGTCACGGGAACATCAAGTGTGCCCTATGAAGGCTTTGCCGCCCTTCGTGGAAGCAATGGGCTTCGGCGTTTCTGCATAGAGAAATGGGGGAAAATTACTTCTCTTCCCAGGTACATAGCTCCTGTCAGCCTTCAGGAAACTTGCTGTAGAGGGCATAGTGTACTTTGCTATTTACGTCTGGGTAATCACCCTTTGAGATGGGATTCTTTTTTTTTCAATATGTTTTTTAGTTGTAGATGGACACAATACCTTTATTTTATTTATTTTGATGTGGTGCTGAGGATCGAACCCAGTGCCTCACACTTGCTAGATGAGTGCTCTACCACTGAGCCAAAACTGCAGCCTGGAGATGGGATTCTTGCTTGTCACCCAAAGTATGGTTTGAGTTACTACTGAAAGGTGTGGGTGAGGTATCTCTGAGACTTGGAATGAGACTATACTCTTAGCAAGGTTTTGATGATCAATGGTATGTTGAGCTCACTGTCTTGGCCCATGTGTAAGTCGCGGGAAGCTTTCCAACTTAATTTGAAGAGTAATGTCTAACATGCGGAAGGAGGAAAGCAGGGGAAAGATAGTGAAAGATGCTGGAGGAACCTCGCCAGCACCATGTCATTTTTCTACAGCATGTTACTTGATACTATGTAGAATAGTTATATATTCACATATGTTTCATATATTTCCTGCTGAGCTTAAAATATGTGAGTATGAGGTGATAGGTATCCCTGTGTCTTTATAGTGACTTCCATGTAATATACTATTGTGGGATAAATGCAGAAAAGGAGGAACTGGGGCTCCAGGCAATTTTACAGAATAAATTCTCTATGCCATGAGTTTCAATCCCAATACTTCCTGGATCCTTTCTATGCTACTTCAAGTAGTATAGTCCTGATCAATGAAATAAAGAACATTAAGGGATACTTCTACATAGGTATCACAGTCATAAATACTGCTTCAGCAAAACATTGATTCCCTGTTTTCTTCTTCTGGTATTTTCTAATTTTAAAGGAAGGTTTACAATTAATTCAGATATATTTCTACATGGTAATCACTGTTAGTCAACTTTCCATTACTGTAAAAAAAAAAATACCTAGGATAAATCAACTTGAAAAGAAAAGAGATTGATTGTGGCTCACAGTTTTGGAGGTTTCAGTTCATGACCAATTAACCATGTTGCTTTGGGCCTGTGGTGGCATGGAGGGAGCACATGGCAAGAGGAGACCCATTCATCTCATGGCTGGGTGAAAGAGAGAGAGAGAGAGAGAGAGAGAGAGAGAGAGGAAGAACAGGATAGACTAGAGTCCCCATATTTCCTTCATGGACATGCTTCCAATGACCTAACTTCCTCCAGTACGCTCTACACCTTCCTACCAGCTTCCAATCACATCACTCTGAGGACCAAGACTTTAACATATGGGCCTTTGGGGGACATCCCAGTTCCAAACCATAGCACCACACAAGTACCTTTCCCTATCATGGAAGGATTTACTGGACTCTAGTTCTCATCCAACTTTCCCAGACTTCCTGGTGTCCTGGGGACAATGCACCTGAGGTTGGTGAGCTTTGATGGGTATACCCAGATAGTTAACAACAGTTGAAATTTCTGGTGCAATTATCTCAAAGGATCTCATCAGCATGATTCCACCAAAGGCTGAACCTCCTGAATGAAGTCTCGCAAGAAAATAAGAACAAAAATATCAGAATTTCTACTCATGTAGTTTAATGATAGGTTTCGAGAATAAAGCCATTTTTTGAAACATTCTGCCTTTATTTTAGAGAAATGCAGTTTGAGTCATCACTCAGTGATTGCTTACCCCTATGTATAGTCTGAAGCTTGAGGAAGGAATGAGACACAACAGGGTACCTGCTTACACTCTAGGGGGAAACAACCTGATGGCAACAAATTACAACACAAGGTAGAATCAGAGAAATGCAAGGGGGTTAAAACAATTTGAGAATGTGAAACAGAGACTGAATCCTTATTAAGTTGCCCATAGAAGAGGCCCCAAAGAAACTGGCATTGAGGTAGACATTAGGAGGCAAGAATTATGGATAGAGGGAATTCTAGGCTGAGGGAGTAGCATGAGCAAGGCCTGGGGTAAGCATTGGCCATCACAGAAGATAAGATGAGATGTCCCAAGAGATATCACAGGTATGGAGTTGAGATTGTCTAGTGGGCCACCAACAAAAGACTCATCTGAGAAGTCTCTGCCTCATTCTTCAGAAAGTGAGTCATTGCTTTTGTCACCATTACACTCAAAGTTTTGAAAGCTTTGAAAGATGCATTAATACTGTTCACTCCACATAAAGGGCTCTTAAAAAGGGCATTGGGCTTTTGAACAGATTTGTCACATCTGGAACAACCCCTAAAACACTGATGATGTGTGAGCCCTGAAGAAGGTTTCTGGGGGGAAGTGGGAACTTTTTCCTGGTATAGGAGGACTCCCAAGAAGCAAATGCCCCTGAGAGGACGATGAAAATAAGCCACTGAATAGATCCCCTTGAACAGGCTGCTTTGTACAGTCTCTGAATATTCAAGAACTTTAAAAGTGTCACCTGTGTGTAGAGAGACAAACATAACCTCTGGCTTCCCAGAACCGGTTCAGGAAGTACTGGCCAGGCCACGTGGCAAGCAGCAGGAAGCCCTGAGGCCCACAGAACCCTCAAAGCAGACTCAAGGTGCCCCAAGGCTTCCCACAGGCTGTGAGCCTCAGCAGTGTTGGCCCACACCCAGGAGAGGGGGGCCTGGGGCTATTACTTCCTCAGATCTTTTCTCTACAGAAAGAAAAAGGCAGCTGGTTTCCCAGGTGAAAGTGCCAAAGAGTGTCATAGCAAAACCCCAGTGGTAATCCAGCCTAAATAAAACCTTTGCATCTGTCCAAGTCTTTGCCTTCTAAAAAGTGTATGAGGCTGAGGAAAAATGACTTCGAAGGTCGTCGTTTCTAGGAAGAAATTTAGTATTCTTTCCAGTGGAAAACCTTTGTATACCGCCATAGCTGAAGTCTACGTACGAGAGGTAAAATGGGCACTGGGGTTGAGGTCAGGGAACTCAGAGGCTGGGTGCCTAACGGGTCATCCATATGGACTTACCTGGTACAAAGTTTGGTGGAGAACTTGAAATGGAAAGGAAGATTTAAGATAAGTACCAGAGATTTTAGTGAATGCAATATCTAGAAACTCAGAGAGTCAGAAGGAGTAGAAGGTATATCTAGATCACTGACTATTTTAGACATAGCCTACAGAAAAATAATAATAATAATAATAATTCTCTACATCATAACTCAGTATGTGCATATGTGCTGGTTTGCATGTATGTATGTGTATATCTGAAATTTCCTTAAATCAAGATTTTATGCTTATTACCTGCAGTACATACTACTTTCTACTCCACCTATTTTAATAAAATAAAGTGTAAGAATCTGTAGTTTAAAAAAAAAACAGATCTAAATGGCATGAGTTTTAAAGACAGAAATTTTTTATCAAGGATTGCAAAGTAATAATCTGGAATTCACAGTGAGGAGTGAGGATGCTCATCTACATTACAGAATGTGGGACACTAGACGGTATCTCCTCATAAGGACTGGAGAAGGGACACTGGAACGTCTGGAAAGACTTTAAGGAACTTGGAGAGTTTTCTTGCTTTGATCAAGAGCTTCAGGAGGGGACATAGAAAATAGGTTAGAGCAGACATAGCCCCAGGCACAGAGGTGAGGTGACAAGGAAAGGAATTCACATTTGAGTCAGGAGCCAAGGATATCAGAGCCATGAGTCATGAGTGGATCAACGGACCTAAAAGTTGCAAAGAAAATTCTAATGTACTTTACTGTGGATGTAAACTGAACCCAGGCCCAGAACTTGTTGGTAGTAGTTAGCTTACTGTGCAGCAATGGTCCTCAAGATAGGGGTGAAGGTGATTTTGCACAGTCCATGGAACATTTGACCATGTCTGAAGACTTTGGGGGTTATGAGAATATCTTAAAATGCACAGGACAGCCTCCACTACAAAGAATTATCAAGTTCAAAATGCTAATAATGCCTAGGTGAGAAACCCTGCTCTGAGTTCTGCTAAGACTAGAAGAGAACTGACAAAGGAGTCCTGAGGAAGCCATCAAGGAGCCCAGGAGAGAAAATGGGAGCCATTGGGAAACCAAAGAGAAGCCAAGAGGAGAGAGGTGTTCAAGAGCAAGAGCTACCAAATGCTGGTGGGAGTAGAGTACAGACTTTCTGGGGATCAAGAAGTTATTGACAAAGTTGAAAAAGTGGGTTCAGCCGGACACGGTGGTGCGTGCCTGTAATCCCAGTGGCTTGGGAAACTGAGGCACAAGGATTGATTGCGAGTTCAAAGCCAGCCTCAGCAACGGTGAGGCGCTAAGCAACTCAGTGAGTCCCTGTCTCTAAATAAAATACAAAATAGGGATGGGGATGTGGCTCAATGGCCAAGTGCCCCTGGGTTCAATCCCGGGTATCCCCCACCAAAAAATGGGTTCAGCAGGGATGAGGACAATGCCCATTGTAATGAATGAGGCTATAGTTAGGCAGGGGAAGAAGATTAGCCTGAAGGAAAGACACCACTTTCACAACTGGCCTCACAACTGGCTAAGCAAGGAGCAGCAAGAACTAGTGACTGGACTGTCTGGAGTTTTGTTTGTTTTTGACCAGCGTTAAGGTCTCTACTGGATGGGACCAAGACTTTCTTTGACACTGCCCAAATTTATCCATTGAAATGTTAACATCGGAAACATTAGAGGAGACAAAGAGATCAACTATGCAGATGACACAAATTAGAAGACTAAGTGCAGCACAGTCCAAATCCAAAATCTTCCCAAAGTTTTGGAACCCTAGGTTGGCATCAACATAAATTTAAATGGAATTTAATATGGCATGATTATAAAGATCCTTGTGGAGTTTCAAAGCATGAATTATGAGATGAAGGTGACTCATTTGCAGTAGGTCATGGGTAAAACACCAGGATATTAAATCACCACAGTATGACACAGTTCCTAAAACCATTATGACAATCATAGTTACATTATTAAGAGAGTCTTATGTTTAAATAATGATTCACGGGAGATGAAAGGCATTTATGTGTGTTCTATCCTCAATTCTCCCCAAAACCCTCTACAGCCTATATTATTATCCCCATTGCACAAGTGAGAAGACTGAAGCTCAGAAAATTGAATTTTCCAAGGTCATAAAGCTGGTTAGTGGCTGACTGGGACCAGAATAGAGGTTTTTCCAAACCATTTCCCCACCCCCACCTAGCAGCACTTGGTCCAGTGCACAGGGACTTATGTAAGTGAGTGCTGGTGCTATTCGAACCACACTTGGAGGGTTGCCAGCACATGTGAATGCTGAATTGAATTGTGACTTGATTGCATCCATTCATTCTAGATGACAAACTAGAATTTATCTAAGGGAGCTAACCAAAGCTACTGATAAATACAATAACAATTAACTAGTAAAGAAACTATGGACATTCAGACTAAGTTTTGTTTGCCAGTGCTTTCTGCTTATTCCCCAGATTTATCTTAATCATGATTAATTTGATTCCAACTGATTTGTAAATATGAGATTTTTTTTTCTGTAGTATTGCTACAGAGAAAAAAAATTGGGAGGAGAATTGTCCCCAAGTGCCATTAAAATGACCAGAGGAAAACCAAGAAGATGTCTGCCTGTTCAAATCACACTCCTGGCTAATTCATCTAGTTTCAAAAGCACACTTGGGATTTTTCTGCCCCACTTGACTTGGTTAGCCCAGGGCATATTCTAGTTTCAATCTTTCTGAAGATAAATAAGAATGGTTGACCTCATTGTCCTACTTGGTTGCTGACTTCCCTTTCACTTTCAAATGCTCAAATACTCTCTTTTAGGAAAATATTTCAATAAGGAAGGAACCTAGGCCTGCGTGAATCTTAGGTGATAACCAATGAACACTGCTATTTTTGGTTTGTTCCCAGTTAAGTCCTTAAGGCCTAAGGTCAGATACTGCATTGTGCTGTGCCCATCTTCAGAGTTTGAGGAGCCTGTGGGGGAGCAGAGAAGGGGAATCAGGTGAAGGACAATTCCCCAAGGACAACAAGGGAGCTGTTACCAGAAGGACAGATGGATGCTAGGAAGACAAAATCAAACAACAAAACAACAACAGCAAAAATACCAGCATCCTTGCCAGACATGCAGGAAGATTCATCTTACCCTCTTCCTCTTCCCTCCTTCTTCATCCCCCATCCCACATAATCTCCTCATACCCTGAGTACTGCATTAGCCTGCACAATGATCTGATACTCTGATTTATATATTACAAAACAAAAGAATAAATAACAGACAATTGCCCAAAGGATCTTATAATTTTTAATGTCCCAAACAAAGTTCTAATGGAAGAAGTTTAATTTTGCTTATTTGTATGTATGTTTGTTTTATGGTTTTATTTTGTTTTATGTTATTTTGAGTACTATATTTCTCTGCTGGTTGGTGTCACAAAACAACAAGATCAACACACCACTCCTTCTAGGGAGAAAAAGATTTCAAATTAATCTTCGGGTGTGTTAGTCACCTTTCTCCCCACTTTGATACAAGACTCAAAATCAACAGAAGCTTCTACAGATAAGCAACTTCGAACAAGAAGCAGCTAGTCAGGTGATCTGAATCTCATATCAGATCACCTGACTAGGAGAAATCTTGTGTACTCCTCTCTACTCATTGCTAGAGACCCATATGGGTGTTTCCTGGCCCGTGTATTAGTAGAGTGGCAGGGAAGACATTCCTGTCTAGGGCAGATGCTGGCAAGCATAGGCCTGCAGGATGAAGCACATAACGAAGACAGCAGAATCTGGGACAGTGGTCTGAGGATGTCCCAGGCATTGAGAGAAGGCCATCTCACCAGTTCAGCTTTTCTTAGAAATGCACTTCAGCTTTAGGTGATGCATGTTCTACCAGGGCAGAGGAGTCAGACTTGTCCCCAGGGCACACCTGACTTGAATGAAGAATTGGATCTCAGATTCCAGAGCACTATGGACTCCTTCCAGTTGATACACATGATTTACAGAGGCCCCAAAATCAGGACTAGGCAAGAATACTTGGGAATATGATCCTTTAACAGAAATTCTATTTCTGCCTCTTTCACTGAAGTTCATATCTCAATTGCAAAATCAGAGTGATACCACAGAGTTGATATATGGTTTGCTTGTGTAGTCCTAGTATAGTGTAGTTCACTTACAAATACCAACCACTCATTTCTAGTTGTTCCATTCCCTTTACTGGTCTGTTTATATCTAGAAGGCTATGGTTTGTAGTTTGCAATGTTTTATGGTCCTGCTCACCTTTGATTCCATTTTGAAGTCATAGATATATCCAGAAACAGTTACATCATTGAAACACTCTCACCAATCTTTTCCCCTCCATTCAGGGCACACACCTGCTTCAACCGATTGGATCTTCCACCATATCCCTCATACTCTATGTTGTACGAAAAGCTTTTAACAGCAGTAGAAGAAACCAGCACCTTTGGACTTGAGTGAGAAAATGGCACCTCGCCTGACATTTTCCTGGCCAGTGACATCACCCAGTTCTGGGATGACCCCTTTTCCTTTTCCCTTGGTCAACTCTCCTTTGATTTTGGTATTCCATGATTTTTATTTTCAAACCAAATCAGGATTGACAAAAGCTGTGCATGAAGAACTGCCTTCTTCTAAGATCTAACCTTCAGGCTTATCTCCTCTGTTTTCAATGAACTGCTAGCCTGTATGCAATATTAAAAAACAGCTGTCTCAAGGTCTGTGTATATCTCCACATACCTCCATTATTAACAATGAAATACGAATGCAAGTTACGCTACACTTGACCAAATGGTAATAAATGTTTACTTCCATTTCTATCATTTAAGAGAAAATTTGAGCATTAAGCATTCCAAGCTTTTATACACCCATGTCTTCTAAGCAGAACCATCATTTTTTTTTATCATTTCTAACAACCAACTCCAAACCTAGAAGTTGATCAACTCTTTGTTTTCCTCCCATTCTGCTTTACTCTGTGCATATTATCCATTCAAAGGACAGCAGTGGCAAAACTGAAATTTTTATATATTCATGATTTACAGATGGCATCAGTCCCATCAGCTGGAACTAGCCTAGCCATATGGTGCATATACGACACTCCCAACAATTACCCACAGCAAGTAATACACGTCCTGCTGATGAGATGCAGTGCATCCCAAAGGTTGTGGGGATTGTGGGCTCAACTTGGGTTCAGAGAAGTCTAGAGGGGGAGCACTCTTGGTGAACACTTACCACATAAGAAGCACAAACCTGTGCCCATGTCTAAGAAGGATATTTTGATTAGTGTAGACCGAAGGAGGAGGCTCAACCCCATTGTGTTGTATAGAATGTGGGAAAGCAAACAGAAGAAAGAAAAAGACATATCACATTGAATTAAATATCTGAATTCTACACTGTTTTGTTCAGTCTAGCTACCATTCTCCTTCACAAAAAAAAAAAAATGTATAGATAATCTTGTGACTTTCATTAAAGCCAAGTTTACTTACTTGGCAAACTTTTTTTTTAACTTTGGTATTGATTTTTTCATACTTGTTTCTTCTCTTTTTTAAATTATGGTTATCAAGTTCCTTCACATCTGATTGTCCACAGGGACAATATGAAATAAGAAGCTGCAGAGAGTGATGGTGCTTGTTAGGGATCAAGGGCAATATGTACTTCTCCTTCATCCATAGCAATCCTCCAAAGGCACGTTGATTTGTGTCAAAATAAATATCCAGTTTCTTTTCGCCTTCAATAAAAAGATATCTCAGAAAACTTTGGTTTTCAGAAAAGCAGTTGCAGGCTCCAAAGACAGCCTCACCTCTTGATTACATTTGAGATAAACCCAATCATAATGGTCATTTGCTATTTTTGTAACCTTGTTATCCATGTTGTCTGAAATATGTCATAAATGAAAGTGTTTTTCTTCACTGGGAAAAGAAGAGCTAAAGAGACCCAACTATTTAAATGTCACATTGTTTTAAGTGTATTAAAACAGGGAGAAATGTAAGACAACATTGATTTCAGATCAAGCCTTGCCTTTTGGCTCCTTATACTGTGTCTGGGCAGTTCATTATTTGTGTTCCCTGCATTCTAAAATAAAACATTTTCTTAGTAGAAATTATTTACAATGTTCAGCATCCCTTCATGCTGTGTAACTATTGTCAATCAGTAGTATGTTATATGTGTTAAATTTACCCTTCCTTGTGGTCTAAAAAGAATACTTACCAAGATGAGATGGAATATGTAAGTTATATGATACAGAATTTGAAAGTAATGGATTCCATTGGAGCTGTTAATTTATTTATGAAATCAGAACATAAGAATTGCTGGATGCAGTTGCTCATGCCTGTAATCCCAGCAACTCAAGACTGAGGCAGTAGTAGGATCACAAGTCCAAAGTCAGCCTCCACAACTTAGTGAAGCCCTAAGCAACTTAGAAAGACCCTGTCAAAAAAAATGAAAAATAAAATAAAAATGGCTGGGGATATGCCTCAGTGGTTAAGCATGCCTGGGTTCAAGCCCTGGTACCAAAAAAAAAAAAACATAAGAATTACTCAAATCATTTTTACCATATGCTTAGTCTAATATTTTGAAAAGCAACTCTAATACAGAGGCATCTTTCATTTTCAAAATTTGGTGTTATACATATACAAATATTTATTAATTCAAGCATTCAACTGTTTTTTTAGTACTTATATTATTTGTTGGAAAGAAAGCTGAAAGGAAAAGATAAAGCCTACTCCTAGAGTTTTACATAAATATCTAATTAATCTATTCATTTGATTAATTAATATTTATTCTACCCTTATACAAAAGGAATAAGTTATCTTGGAAATTATATATAAATGGATAACATGGGTATAGATGGTTCCTCAATTAATATCCTTATCTACCACCTCTCCCACCAATGCCTTGGCTCTAGATGTATCCCACCTAGCATCACAGTGTTTCATAAATGTGCAAAATGCCATAAAGAGATACTGATGTCAATGTCACCTAAAAAGAATGTAAAGTTTGCTTAATGAGGCCCCAGCATTCCATTACAGCCTTGCTCTAAGGACATCACAGTGAAGATGAGCTCAGAAATCAGTCGTTGAAAGATCTTTTCTATCTCATACATGAAGCTGATTTGGAAATTATGTCTAGTTTCACCACAAATAGCTACAGAACTGAATTTTGCTATTAAATTTCACAAGATAGAGATGTGAACCACCTTGAATTATATAATTCAATGGGTGAGGAAAATCTATTTGTTACCATATATAATTTTTTTCTAGCTTGAAAGCATAAGTTTTCTCCATGGAAGCAAATTTCAGAATTAGTCACTTATAAGTCACAACTCCCCCCGCAAACAAGACTTTTTTAGATCTAGTTTTAGTAAAGGTGTAATATGTTTTATTGGGAGAGAAATAACAACAATAATTAAGAGAAAATTCATGTTACAATTTTGAAAATGCTTTTAAATGCTATAAGAGATTATAATAATAATTTCATGGATACCACAAATGTTTTCTTAAATGAATATTTTTTAATATTTTTTTTAGTTGTAGATGGACATGATGCCTTTATTTTATTTATTTGTGTGTGTGTGTGTGTGTGTGTGTGTGTGTGGTGCTGAGGATCAGACCCAGTCCCTCACATGTGCTAGACAAGCATTCTACCACTGAGCTATAATCCCAGCCCACAAATGTTTTATTCTCTAATACAAAGATGATTATCCCCGAAATAGAAGCTGACTCTGCAGGATCTGAGGGAGAAGTCTAGATGTACTGAATTCTTTGTGACTTCCTATGTATGTAAACTGTTAAAGTTGTGAAAACTGTTTTTACTACCATCGCTATTGTAGCACAAAAATTGCTGGGAGGTGGTAACAAAAGTAAGAAAGAGAGATGATTTTTTTTGGCAGGCTGCAAACATGAAAGATTTCAATCTTCTTCCTTTAAATGCGTGATCATAGGTCTTTGAACAGTGAGAATATTTGTGTGGCAAGCCAATGAGCTGAGTTTTCCAGGCAAGTTCTAATCCTGTATCAAGTGAATCACCAGTCCCTGGTCAAACCATGTGTCAATTTCTCAATTTCCACAAATGTTTTCCCAGTCAAGATGAAACACTTTCAGATGAAAGTAGTTAGAACTTTACATAACAAATGTGGTGCTTTATTATTATTATTATTATTATTATTATTATTATTATTATTATTATGTATTTCAGTGTTCATTATTAAAATTACTGCAATACTATATCATAAAAATCTGGGATGGATGTTCCAGCCATCACAAGGTCCAAAAGAGAAAGTGTTATTTTCCTGTTAGTGACATGTAGTCCCTTTGTTCTAGTAGAAAAAAGGTGCCTAGAGGTAGAATATAGAGTAAATATTGTTCCATTAGCCTACTTCCTGCAGCTTCCAATTTATCTAAGAAAATGTCTATTAACAATTTTGTTAAAAAGTCTTTGTTCTAGTCAATAGCAGGAGCAGTCCACATTACTGGGCTGATTTTGCTTATAACGACAAGAGAAATGTCACGTGATACTCAGGCCGCGCTTTCTCTTCCATCATACAACGTTCAAGGAATGTCAATAAACTCACTTTGGTATGGCACTGTGTATGCGCTTTATTGCAAAGGGAAGTCTAGGGGAACCCATAACAATTTGTATCCTGTCTGTATCCTGACTGGATGCAAGTAATAAAACAACACAGAAAGCTAACAGCTATTTTGATAAACAATCTTCAGGAAAAATAAAATCCCTTATCAAACATAGGATATGCTCACAAATCCATGAAATAAAGGAACAGCTTTTGTAACAGGTTCCTTGTGTGTGCCTATTAGAGCTATACTCAAACCACATGGGCTTCATTTGTGAGAGTTCTTTAGGCTGAACCAGGCCAACAGTTGCTTTGGTTCTGGTAAATTAGTTGCTTGGCTACCTTGTTGTGGGGGTAGAGATGTGGAATCAACACTCAGACTCCTAGAGCTGGTGAAAGAACTGGCTGGAGACCCACCTCAGGTCGTCTTCCAGTAGCTCAGTTTATTTTTGGAATGCAGACAATTGTTATAGGGGTAGAGTGGGACATGCTCATCAATCATACAAGATAGTCTCCATAAGCCTATCATCTTATGCCTAATGTAACCACACTATGAGGATGCTCTAAATATTGCTATCATCAGGAAGGGTCTTTGTCCCTAGGGGAGGGGGTTTCTAAGTTAGTAGTTCCATGCCTGAAGCTCCTAGCTATCAGTTTCCTAGCCTGGCAGCTTGGCAAAGCTAACCACAATTGCTAAGGATGTAGATTCACTAACGGCTCGCTAGAGCAGAGCATCCCATCCTGCAGGCATTCCTATCAGGCCTGAAAAAGTATAGATTCTTCAAGCCCTCCAAACTGCTCATAGCTTCTAGCTGCTAGCTGTAAACTGAAAGTTATTCCAACAAACAGTGGCTTCTATGATAACCTACCTGTTGAGATGCATCTAGGAAGACTTCATGCCTGACACCCGGTATGGTGCTGGGACAAAGGGGTTCCATGAGCAAACGTGTGCCCTATAGTACCTATCACAAATTCCCAGTATCGAAATGGTAACAACTTACCATTCAAAAGACCAACAATATGGTTCTCACTGGGTGGTCAGAACCTGACTTATTCTGTCAGGGGAATAATATTTTTTTATTAGAAAACAGTGTGAGCAGGATTGAGAAAGGAAAATCTGAGGGACTGATTATCTTGATATTACATTTTGACATGCATGCTCAGTTTGCTTTAAATTTTTTTTCTCTAACTGAAACTATTTTTTCTCTTCAGGTAGAAGAGAATGATTAGCCTAGACCATAATTTACCAAAAGGAGCAGGTTATATCATTTTGTTTTAATCCAATCATTATTCTGAAATCAAGATTAGATTTCAGAGTTCCTGATCTCTATGACTGATGCTCGCTAATTATATGCTGTGAAGGAAAAAGGCGACATATATTATTTTCAAAATGTAGTTTAAATATGTTTACAGAGGACAGCTCTCCAACAGGATAAATGGAGTGACGGAAGAGTAGACCTTTATTAGTGCTTAGGAGTTATCACATTTGTACCTGGGAATCAGTGGAGGTATTTTCCTGGCTTATCTTGGAAATGAGGAATTTGAGACAAGGAGATTTGACTTGATCGAGGCCACTGAGGCCTTTTGTGACAGGATGCTCTGTCACAAAATACCCTTTGGGGTTCTGGGCTTCTGGACCTGGCATCACCATTAGGAACTTGGCCAGAAAGGAGAGGTGGGAGAAGAGATGGAAGCCAAGAAAGTGCCATGTGGACACCAGGAATCCACAGCTGGTGTATAGTCACCAAAGAATGTGGACTGCTTGCTCTCAGAGAGCCCCTCTGGATGCCAGGATTGCAGTCACAAAGTAACTCAAAATCAATAGTTTAAACAAGTCTAGTAGTTTGTGATCAAGGCCATCAGAGGGTTAGTTCTCTTTTCATTCCTGTCTCCTAGGCACTGGTGATGGCCAGCTGACCATCTTTGGTGTTCTTTGGCTTGAAGATCTCTATCTTCATTGCCATATGAATGTGTGTGTGTATGAGTGTGTCCAAATCTCCCCTTTTTGTAAGAACACCAGTCATGGAGGATTAGGGCCCATTCTAATGACCTTTAACTTGATTAGCCCTATAAAGATTATAACTCCAGCCAAGTACAATGGCTAACACCTATAATCCCAGTGACTGCAGAGGCTGAAGGCAGGAGGATCACTAGTTCAAAGCCAGCCTCAGCAACTTAATGAGGCCCGGAGCAATTTAGTGAGACCCTGTCTGTAAATAAAACATAAAAAGGACTAGGGTTATGGCTTGGTGGTTAAGCATTGCTGGGTTCAATCCCTGATACAAAAAAAAAATTATGACTTCAAATAAGGTTACATTCAGAGGTACTAAACTAAGAGTTAGGACTCCAACTTATCTTCTTTGGGGGACATAATTCAATCCTCCTACCACCTTAAGAGCTTCCAAAAGGAATAGTTAATTAACACTTTACATGTATCACCCCATGAAATGGTTACTTTAAGATCCCCACCTTAGCCAGATGCAGTAGCACACATCTATAATCCCAATAGAACCATTCTGAGGCAGGAGGATTGCAAGTTCAAGGCCTGCCTTGGAAATTTAGTGAATTTAGGTCTGAGGATGTAGAGTACCAATGGGTTCAGTCCTCAGTACTGCAAATAAATAGATGAATAAAGCAAGAAATATTCCCCCCACTTTAAACTGGGAAAAAAATCATAAAGAAGTTAATTAACTTGCCCAGACTCACATAAATAGTCAATGCAATAGACAAGTACAAGTAGTGGTTCCAGGGCCTAGCACTCAATCACTACCACACACTATGCTCATTCAATTAACCATTTATTGAATTCTTGAAATTCTCTTGCCTCTACCTTCTGAGTAGCTTGAATTGCCACAACACCCTACTCCTAACACTTTTAAATGTAATAAAAATTGGTCATGACTTTTATCTTGTCCAGATTTTAAAGTTTCTTTATGGAAAGAATACCTTCTTTCAACCTTACTCTTTCAGTAGGAAAAATTAAATGGCTGTGGTAGATCACATAAAATGGATTAATTCTTCACCCCTCTCCCAATTTTAATTCTTTGAATTGTAATTCAGTAAGCTTTTGTATACTTTGAGTCTGTGGTATGTGCATACAAGTTAATGATAGATCTCCTTGGTGGCTTGTTTCTGTTACAAATATATAATGATCTTCTTTTGTTTGTTTGGTAGTAGGGATTGAACCCAGGGCACTTAACCACTGAGCCACATACCCAGCCCTTTCTATTTCTTATTTTGAGACAAAGTCTCGCTGAGTTGCTTAGGACCTCACTAAATTGCTGAGGCTGGCTTGGAACTAGTGATCCTCCTGCCTCAGCCTCCCAAGTCACTGGGATTACAGGCATGTGCCACTACAATGGCCTTTTTAAGCCCCAGTGATATCTAACATACTATTTCCTTGGTTATTGAGGGTTATTAAGGGTACACACCCCACCCATAAAACTTTACACTCAATAAACAAAGAATATACATTCTTTCTAAGCACATGAAACTTTTTTTTTAAATTACTACATTTAGGATACAGTGTCTCAATAAATGCCAAATTTAAAAAATCCCCCATTCTCTGAAACTGGAAGACAATAGGATAGAAATAATTTACCACAAAACAATAGCAAAAATTAGGAGTCCATAATTCATGGATACAACTAACTCATCCCTAAGAATTACATATTCAACTGTGCAATGTACATGTCTCTATTCAGGGGGCTAATAGACATACTGAACTTCAATCAACTAGAGTTTTGATCAGGAAAGGTAAGACAATTCTGAGCGATATGGAGTAAGAATTCATTCTAGGAATAAGCCTTACACCATTGCGGAAACTGGTGAATAAACATGGAAATTTTTGCCTCTGACGGTTGACCTGTTTCAGGAATAGAAGTGAAATATAAAGCTAGAAAAAACTAGGACAAATGAATCTCACAAGGATAAATTGAAACCCTTGAGAACAATCTAGAACCACTATTTCTCACTGCCTCGAATCTCAAAAATGTGGGTGACCTGCTAAAAAAGTTGGCTTTTCCTGAAGCTGCACACACACCTGACCCAGGACTCAGAGAAACTGCCCAGATTCTTATCTCAGACTTGTCTAATTTACCAGCAGTTTTTGTTGGCCTGACCTTGAAAATTTTTCCATTGCTTTTCACCAATTCTACTGTCACTTTCCTAATCCAAGCCACAATAATTTCTGACTTATTGTCACAGTCACCCATATGGCCTTCCTGCATCTAGTGTTGCCACCCTCAGTCTACCCTCCATGCTACAACCAGAGCAATCCTTACAGAAAGTGTTAAATCATGTCACTCTCCAGCCCCTCCAATTGTTTCCCATCAGCTCACAAATCCCTACCTGACCTGCACATGACTACTTCTCTTACCTCTTAGCTCTTTCTCCCAACCACATACATTTTCACATGACAGTCTGTACAATCATGACTTTCTCTGCTTGGATTGCTCTTTTCAGTATATCTATATGACTAATTATATGCTATGAAGGACTCTCCCTATGTGTCACCTTTCAGAGGGACTTTTCCTCTTCAATACATCCTCCAGTCCCTCCCTATTTTCTTTTTTGGTTTCATGATTTCTCATGTTACCTATCTCCAGTTGACCAGTTGATATCATATATATATATATATATACATACACACACACACACACACACACACATATATAACTGTTTGTTATATATCTCTTCCATAAGAATGTAAAATCCAGGAGACCACAGATATTGTTTGTTTTTATCATTACAAAAATGCCAAAGTCTAAAATAATTTCTGGCTAAGAGTAGATACTCACTGGATACTTCCTAAATAAATAAATGCATTAATTTTATACAGAGTATAAAAAAATAAATAAGTGAGAATGTAACTAACACACTTTATGAAGCTAGCATAACCATGATATCAAAACTGGAGAAGGTAGGCCTATGAAAAATATGGGTCAAATTCAATATATTTTAAAGTGATGTCAAGTTAAATTAATTTAATGCAATCCCAACCTAAGTTCAAGGAGGATTTTTGTAGAAATCAACAAGCTGATTCTAAAATTGATATAGAAATTCAAAGGGCCTAAAAAACGACTGAAAAATCTTGAAAAATAACAACATAACAACAAAGATGTAAGATTGAATGTATTTGACTTCAAGACTCCCTATGAGGCTAAAATAATCAAGACAGTGAAAAGAGATGCTAGAGATGGAGCTTGGTAGTAAAGCACTTGCCTAGCATGTGCAAGGTCCTAGGTTGGATCCCTAGCACCACAAAATTAAAAAAAAAAAAAAGACAGTGAAATGACAGATAAATAAGTGGAAATCTAGAACATCACTTTTCAATATAATTTTTCTGAGATGATGAAATGCTCTATATCTACAGTGTCTAATATGATATCTACTAATCACATATAGCTAATGAGCATTTGAAATGTGGCTATTTGATTTAATTTTAGTGAATTAAATCTAATTTAAATAGTTGCATATAGCTAGTAGCCACTATACTGAACAGTGCAGAAATAGTCCAGAAAGATACCTAAAAACATAGTGAAATGATTTCCACCAAAGTTGCCAAAAAAACTGGGTAAGTTTATTAAGAAAGAAAGAGAGAGGGAGAGAGAGAGAGAGAGAGAGAGAGAGAGAGAGAGGAGGGAGGGAGGGAGAAGAGCTTCTTAGTTCATTTTCAGTTGCTATAACTTACAAAGAATAAAGGTTTATTCAGCTATATAGTATTGGTGGCTGGGAGAATGAGACTAGTAAGGGCCTTCTTGATGGTTAGGACTTTCTGCAGTCCTGAACAGCACAGAGCATCACATGTTGAGAGGGGCACATGAAAGGGACAGAGCCAAACTGGCTTTTATATTCAACCCTTGCAATAACCTATTACCCCATTAGCTCACGAATTCATTAATCTATGGATGAGAGTTCTGCCCTCTTATAGGTCTCACCTGGTCCCATATCATAATACCTCACAATGGAGAATACAGCATGAGTTTGGGTGGGGACATACAAGCCATAGTGACAGCTATCTCATACCAAACACAAAAATTACCTTGAGATAGATGGTACACATGAACCTAAAAGCTGAACTGTAAACCACAGGATAACACAGGAGACTCTCTTATAATCATATGGTAAAGATTCCTTTGAAAGTACACAAGCAAATTTATGATGGTAGAAACCAGTACAGGAATGGATTTGAAAGGAACTGACCCCAAAGGAGAAGAAGGAGGCTTCCTGAGGTGATGGAATGTTCTATTTCCTTACAGGGTGTGGCTTCCATGGTTGTGTGCATTTTCAAAACTGAGACAGTGACTTAAAGTTATATCTCATTTTTTTTAAATTCTGTTATTGAAAACCTTAAACCAAGGGGGGAAATGAGCAAACAAATATTAATCAAAATAAATTCACTCAAGCAATGTATTCAAAAACAAAATATATCATGACTGTAGATTTTTTTTTAATATTTTATTGTTGGTTGTTCAAAACATTACATAGTTCTTGATATATCATATTTCACACTTTGATTCAAGTGGGTTATGAACTCCCATTTTTACCCCATATACAGATTGCAGAATCACATCAGTTACACATCCATTGATTTACATATTGCCATACTATGACTGTAGATTTTAACCCAGGAATATAAAGACAGTCACTACATGTTCAAATGAAAGACAAAAAAAATAGACATATTAGCTTAATACACACTAGGAGAAATAACATTTTATAATATTCAATACCTATTTGGGATTAATTTTTAAAATAATATCAATTGAAGAACAGTGTTTCCAAAACTTTAGTAAATTATCTCTCTCAAAAACTTACACAATGGAAGTTAGAAAATATTTTAAACCAAGTGCTAATGAAAATATAACATGTAAAAAAAATTTGTGGCACATAATGAAAGTCATTCATAGAAATAAACATGTAAATTAGAAAAAAAAGACTAAAAATTTACAATTTAAGCATCTTCTTCAAAAAGTAAGAAAATAAGCAGCAAGTTTAAAAGGTAGATGGAGTTCAACATAAAAACAAAAACAGAAATTAAATAGAAAATAAACATCCTAAAACAAAAGTTAGTATTTGAAAAGATTAATAAAATTTACAAGTGATTAAGAAAAATAATAAAGATAAAAGTAACCAATATCAAAAAACAAAAGATACAATAAAAGGCTATACAAGAGGCTTTATGCCAATAAATTTGATAATTAGGTAAAATGAACAAATTCCTAGAATCATTCAATTTCCAAAACTGAAATATTATGAAATAGAAAATCTATTTGTCTAATATTTATGAAAACAATTGAATTGATTATTAAATATCCACAAAGAAAATATCAGGTCTGGGTAGCTTTTTTAGGAAATGCTTTCAGAGAGTTTAAAAGCAGAAACACTTTCCAATTAGTTTTATGAGGACAACATAATCCTGAAAACCAAAACCTGGGGAAAAAAAAACATTAAAAGAGTTAACAGCCAGGTGCGGTGGTGCACACCTATAGTCTCAGCTACCCGGAGGTGAGACAGGAGGATCGCTTGACCACAGGAGTTCAACACCAGTCCCAGCAACACACTGAGACCCTGTCTCAAAACAAGACAAAAACATTCCAACTTTATTCATAAGCACAAATTCAAAAATTCCAAATGAAATATTAGTAAATCAAGCAAAAGTGATACACGAGCACAAGCGTACGCGCGCACATACATACACGTAAACAGAGCATCAAGGAATAAGTTGATGCCTAAAATGTTGGTTCTATATACTAAAAATCAATGGTTTGTGTCTGAAATGTCTCCCAAAGGCCCATGTGTCAAAGGCGTGGTCCCCAGCTGTGGTGCTAACAGGTGGTGGCGGAACCTTTGAGAGATGGAGATTAGTGAAAGGAAATTAGGTCACTGGGGGTGTTCACTTGAAAGGGATATTGGTACCTCAGCCCCTTCCCCTCTATTTTTGCTTCCAGGATGTCGTAAAGTGAATAGGCCTCCCCACCTCTCACTCTCACCATGACATACTACATCCCCAAGTGGATCAAAGCAACAGAGTCAAGCAACTGTGGACCTCTGAAACCATGAAACCATGAGCCAAAATACCTTCATCCTTTTTTCTTTTTTCTTTTTTCGGTGGTGGTGGCGATTGAACCCAGAACCTTGTGCACACTAGGCAAGTTCTCTTATCCCTGAACTACATACCCAGCCCCTGTTCAGCTTTTGTTTTTAATTTTTTTTTTTTAATTTTGAAACAGGGTCTCACTAAGTTACCCGGGCTGACCTCAAAGTTATGATCCTCCTCCCTCTGACTCCTGAGTAGCTGGGATCACAGGCGTGTGCCACCATGCCCATTTCTATCCTCCTTTTAAGTTGTTTATGAAGGTATTTTGTCACAGTGATGATGCAAAGCTGACTAACATGTTCACGGTAATAATATAACAGACAAGAATAATTTTGTGAGCATGATCATGTTAATAGAAACAATCATTTAGTAAAATTCAACATCTGTTTATAATTTTTTAAAAGAAACTTCCTTCATCTAATTAAAACAAAAGTATGTACAAGAAATGAACCACGGGGCTGGGATTGTGGCTCAGCGGTGGATTGTGGCTCAGCCTAGCATGGGCGGGACCCAGGTTTGATCCTCAGCACCACATAAAAATAAAGGTATTGTGTTGTGTCCATCTACACCTAAAAAATAAATATTAAAAAAAATTTTTAAAAAGAAATGAACCACAAATGTAAAACATAGCAATGAAATATTTAAATGCTTCTCTCTGAATTTGGGAAAAGGACAAGGATGCCTGCTATCACCACTTCTATTCAACTTTTTAATCAAGGTCTTAGCCAATGCAATAACAACCCAGAGCTTTTTAATACAACTTTATTAATTTCCATCTCTTTCTTCCACTAAAAATATTGATTCACACAAAAGATTCATTTATTTGTATTTCCTAAACTATACATGAAATACTTTCAGACCACCAATTCTAATTAAATACTGTTAAAAATTAAATTACTAAGAAAATTTCAAATTTCTTTTTCTATACTTTACCTTAAAATAAAAACCTCAGGATAGGCTCCATGGCATGCTCCCAGCAACCAGGAGACTGAGACAGGAGGATCAAGAGTTCAAGACTAGCCTCAGCAATTTAGTGAGGTCCTAAGCAACTTAGTAAGAACCTGTCTCAAAATATTTTTTTAAAGGGGCCTGGGGGGCTGAGGTTGTCCCTTAATGGTGGAGAGTTTCCTAGAACATGTGAGGCACAGGGTTTGATCATCAGCACCACATAAAAATAAATAAATAAAATAATGGCATTGTGTCCATCTATAACTAAAAATATTTTCAAAAAGAGGGGGAAGTTCTGGGGATGTGATTTAGTGGTAAAGTACCACTGAGTGAAATCTCCAGTACCAATAAAATAAAGTAAAATAAAATAAATAAAACCCTCTAGCTATGGACCATGTTCAAACTTTTACTTGAAATAATTATTTTTTCTGTGTATTTTGTCCTCTTCATATGCAGTTAGGTTACAGTTATATTGTTATATAGTTATATTGCCCTCTTCATATGCAGTTAGGACATTTGTTTCTGTTTGTATTTAATTATAACAGATCCCTTCCTCTCTTCTCCATGCTAGTTCTTTCTCTGACTTTTGAAAGCTTTTTTTCCCCCTTTCTTTTTTCTTTTTTAAGTGCTGAGGATTCAGCCCAGGGTCTTATAGGTGACAGGCAAATGTTCCACTATTGAGCTACACCCCCAGCCCTATTCTTATTGTCTTAATTTCCCTTTGTCTTACACAAAAGGTAGCACTCCATTCCATCCTGCATCTTGCTTGTTTTCTTGAACAGTATGTAACAAATTAAATTACCTTTTTAAACTGAATTTTCACTCTTATTCCCATTCCATCTTTTGCTTGAGTCAAAATAAATTTGAACTTTTCACCTTCTAAGATCTTTAAAGTTCTCAAACTGAAAGTCTACTCACACAGAACATAATATGCACCTTTATTGTCAAATGTGGGATTTACTGTGGGGTTTTGTTTTGCTTTATAATCTGGGATTATGGTTTGGATTATATTCAAGGTTTGTTTTCCTGTTTAATGAGCTGTATTCTATTGTTCAGGAAAATCTCTCATTTACAGCCTAACTCTCCAGGATCAGGAAAGATGGCTCCAGAGGTTTATTTAAGGGGGTACATCAAAGGAAGGGGTAAGGTTCAAGGGCGGAGTCTTGCTTCCTGATGTCTTGCAGTCAGCAGGTTAATTAGCATCTTAGCAGGTCATACCCATTTCAAGTGTGTGGACATGGCAGAGAGGAATAGAAATTCACAATATGTCAGGGCAGTTAATAAGAGGAAACGTCCACCGGTTATTCCCAGAAACCAGATGTTCCTGTCCACTAGGCTCGATGCCGGCTGTAGGTCTGTGTCTAGATTCAGTGTTTTGCCTGTGAATATCCAGTTGTTGTAGCACTATTTGTTGAAAACACTGTCTTTTCTTCATTGTATTGCTTTGCTTCTTTATCAAAGATCAATCACCTATATTTGTGGGGGTCTATTTCTGTACTCTTTTCTGTTCCATTGTTTTTTTAAAATATTTACTCTTAAGTTTTAGGTGAATACAATATCTTTATTTTATATTTATGTGGTGCTGAGGATCGAACCCAGTGCCTCATACATGCTAGGTGAGCGCTCTACCACTGAGCCACAACCCCAGTCCCTCCATTGTTTTCTGTTTTTTTTCATCAATACCACACTATCTTGATAACTGTAGCTCTATAGTAAGTTTTGAAGTGACAATCCTTCAAATTTATTCTCCTTCAAAATTGCATTGACTGTTCTGAGTCTTTTGCCTCTCCTTGTACACTTGAGAATTTGTTTGTTGATAGCTATGAAATAAATTGCTGGGATTTTGACAGGATTGTATTCAATCTACAGATTGACATGGTGTTATTCTGAAGCCCTCAAGAAAATACAAAAAGTATTAAAAACAATGCCTAGAACACATTAGAGATTTAATAAGTACCATTTGTTATTTCTGACTATTATTTCTTAAATAGGAAACAGAATTTAAGAATTAAAACATTCTTGTGTTAAAGCCAGTAAAATCCAGTGCAAGACCATTACTTATCCTGTCACCATAATCTTTGCAGAATATAAAAAGACTGACCTTTACTTTCCTCTCATTTCCCAAGGGAGATAATCAGAAACAATTTCCCAAGCATACCCATGAATCTTGTTTTCTAATCTGGTAGACAGACTTCAGAATCGTAAATTGTAAAAACCAACCCTGAAGTCCACTATATGGTTGATTTTTTTCCCTTTTATTTTGTAGAGTTCATGTGGGTATTTCCATAAGCATCTCTTTCTCAACTATTTAAAAAAGTTAGGAGAGAAATTCTATGCTGTTGGTACTTCATTAGAGATTTAGACTCTTTTCATGATGCCCTTGCCCTTTTATGCAAAGATTTGGCATAACAATAAATCAATACTTCAAACGTTAGTGACAATAAGATACCAATAATTGAATATTTTCATCCAATCCAAAGTCATCCACATTTTCTCTCTTTGCTCTTCTTTAACTATTTTCATTGTACAGCAAAAATTTCAGAAAATTTTATTCAATTCATGAAAATATTTCTTATACTTTTCACTTACATGATGGTTAATTTTGGTTGTCAACTTGACCAAATTGAGGAACACCTAGGAAATTAGTAAAGCACACTTCTGGAGGTGTCTGTGAGGATGTTTCCAGAGAAGATTGACATGTGTTTCAGTGAACCAAGAGTGGAAGACCCATTCCAAACTTGGGTGGCACTATCCAATAGGCTGGGGAGCTGGATGGAATGAAATATCAGGGAAGAAGGAGGAAGTCTGTCCACGGGCATGTGCAACCCTTCTTGAGCAGGTGTGTGTTTGTTTTTTTTTTTTTGCTGTGGACATCAGACTCCAGATACTTTAGCTGTTGAATGAAGACTTGCACCAGTGGCTCTCTAAGGGGCCTTCAGGCCTCTAACCTCAGATTGGGGTGCATCATTTGTACCCTTTGTTCCAAGGCTTCTGGCATCTTGGAGTAAGCAGCAACAAACTTCCCGAGCTCTCCAGACTGCAGCCAGCCATTGTGGGAGTATTCAGTCTCTATCATGTGAACCAATATTAAAAAAAAAAATCCCTCTTATATTTATGCTATTGGTTCTGCTTCTCTGGAGAACAGTGACTAATACAATATATTAAGATTTCTTTTAATCAGTAAGCATCTCACAATGTGGGAGGTTATGTGGGAGGTTTTAATTTGGGAACTGAGTCACACATTCATCAATCTTTTCAAAGCATGTAGGCTTATCATTTCCTTGGATCCCAGGACATTGACCAAGAGCTATGGTTTGACATGGCATAGCTGTTTGGCTTATTGTTCGCTCAGATCACTGTGACTTCAAATCCTGACACTCAGATGTGTCAGGGAATTTTTATTTCATTTCGGAACAACTCTCACCAGTTATTGTATATAGCTCTGATAAAAGAATTGTCATTCTTTCAAATGTCATCTTTGTTTAGAAAGGTTAAATGACAAGGGTAACAGAGAAGAGATGACCACAGTGAGCTGCTCCTTTCTAAGCTAAATGCTGAAAAACAGTCACTGAAAGATAAAAGTCCAGTCTTATATTTGACCTAAATGCTAACTTTGGCATGGGAATGTGAAGGAAAAAAATCAACTTTTTTTTTTCTCTGACAGCAGATGTTAAAAGAAATGATGTTGTTTAGTTGAACTGTTGACCTCAAAGTCATGCTTATCCTTGAAGGGCTGAGATCTGTACCTTGTACATAATTTCCCAGGAGAGTGCTCTGATGTTTTAAAACAACAGAGGTTTAGACATAAGGCAAGCTTCAACTTGAAATGATGTGGGGCAGAGAGGGTATGGCTTAAGCCCTGATTAGTAAATGGAGAAATAGCGAGTAGCTAGATTGGGTGTGAGTTGTGTTTCAAATAATCATACTCCATTCCTGGCTGTGTTTATATATAAATAAATACAGTATTTACGTGGGGGGAAAAAAGCTTTAAATTTTTTTGGTTCAATTATCCAAATATTTAAATTATTTAATTTTTTTGTTCAATTACAAAAGTAAAGTATAATCATTTAAGGACATTTGGAAAGTACAGAAAATTGCTCAACAAAAGTCAGGTCATGGGCTGTGGCTGTAGCTCAGTGGGAGAGCACTTACCTAGCCTGTGTGAGGCACTGGGTTCCATCCTCAGCACCACATAAAAATAAATAAATAAATAAAGGTATTGTGTTCATCTACAACTAAAAAAACAAAAAAGGTAACTTAAAGAGAATCACTGAGTGATATAAGTCCTTGTCATCTCTTTAAAGTGCACTTTTAAAATTATAATACAAAGTACAAATAATTTCAAATTGTTCTTTTTTATAGTTATCATTGCAGAACAAGTATTATATAGTCTAGTGTTCTTAAATACCTGTAAAAGTGTTGTATAATATTTTATCAGGTAAAATAAATCATAATTCATCTGACAATTACCTACCTAGGACACAGTTAAGAGTTGCATATTTAATCACATTTATACATCAATATTTATGAAGTGTCACTTATACACATTGAAGATACAGAAATAAGTGGCTCCTGTCGTATCTAACTGGGAAGAGTGGAACAAATATACTTAGAATGCAATTAGATAAACTCAAGTTGATAAGGAAGCAAGTGGGCCAGGTAAACTGCTAGAACCAGGTAGTGTCCTAAAGAAAGTGATATCTAATTTTTTGGAAAAGTGCAGGAAAATATAGATCAGAACAAAAGAAGGAAATAAAAAGCACTTGTGTTCTTATTCTTCCAGTATTTCCTTCCATTATCACTCAAATTAGACATTGAATCACCCTAAAAATCTTTGCAGATTTTACTGGCAAAAAATGATTAATTTATATTTCCTTATTGCTGGCATATTTCAGTATTTTATGTGGATTTATTATATTTGTCTTTTTAAAAATTGTTTTATATTTTCCTTGAATGATTTCTAATACAGTTTTGGCATACCTCTGATTATATGATCTTTATTTAGGATATAATTTTGTCTATAACGCAAAAGTAGATTTTGCAAATATTTTCCCAGTTTGTCTACTTTTTAATTTGATACATAACATTTTTTGATATGCAAGAATTTTGTATTGTTAGATAGTCAAATATGTCTCTTGGAGTTTTTTCCCACTGCTCTACCTTTTATAAATTACTGCTCTCAGAAATCAGCTAGTTGTTATTTCTTTTCAGATTTTAAGAATGTATTTTTATATTTAATAATTTTATAGGATTTGAGACCTGTTTTTTAGTTTCTTGTATATTTCAACTCTATTTCAAAACCACTTTGTTATGTTGGGCATTCTTATTTCATGATATATTTTAGTACCTATTAGTTCTCTCTTTTCAAACTTTCTTTTCCAAATTTTTCTACCTATTTTCATTTGAACATTCTTTGTGATAAACTTTGGGATAATTTTAACCAGAACTCTAATACAAAGGACTTAAAGTTGGCATACTACACTGACGCAGCCACTTCAACATTTACAGCAGTTCAATTCACAATAGGCAAGCTATGAAAACAAGGAAGGTGTCCTTCAACAAATGAATGGATAAAGAAAATGTGGTATATATACACAAAGGAATATTACTCAGCCATAAAAAGAATTAAATTGTAGTATTCTGCCAGTTAATGAATAAAACTGGAGAATATCATGCTAAGTGAAATAAGCCAGTTCCCCTTCCCCCCCAAAAAAGGCAGAATGTTCTCTCTGATATGTGGATGCTAACCCCACAAAAAGGGAGGGGAGGATTACAAGTTCACTGGACTAGACAACAGGGAATGAAGGGAAGAGAAAGGGAATGGAAAAGACAGTAGAGTGTGGCTGGGAGTGTGGCTCAGTGGTGGAGTGTTCGCCTAGCACACGTAAGACACTGGGTTTGATCCTCAGCAACACATTTTTAAAATAAAATAAAGGTATATGAATATATATATAAATATATATAAAAAACCATATATATATGTTATTTTTAAGTTCTACCTTAAAAAAAAGAGAAGACAGTAGAACAAATTGGACATATCTTTCCTATCCTTATATATGGATACTGACCAATGTAACTCCACATTGTATACAAACACAATAATGAGATTCTAATTGGAACAAGTTATACTATGTACATATAATATGTCAAAATACACTCTACTTTCATATATATCTAGGAAGAACAAATAAAATAAATAAATAAAATTATTAATTAGAAAAAAAAGAACTCCAAAAATTCTCTTGGGGGTTTATCAGAATTTTGCTAAGTTGGGGCTGGGGTTGTGGCTCAGTGGTAAAGTACTTGCCTAGCATGCGTGAGGCACTGAGTTCAATCCCCAGCACCACATAAAAATAAACAAAATAAACACATTCTGTCCACTTACAGCTAAAAAAATATATTTAAAAAAAGAATTTTGCTAAGTTTATTGACTGATTAGCAAAGAATTACAGAATCTATTTTTTTCATTCAAGAACATATCATGTATATCCATTTTTTGAAGTCTTCTCTTATGTCTCTTAGAATATTTATGTCTTTCAAAATGAAATGTAGGCTTTCTGCATTTTTTGTTAGGGTTGTTACTACATACTTCATTCAATTGAATTGTTTCATTCAATTGCAAATGGAGTAATCTCCCTATTCTCTTTCATGCCTCATATTGCTTTACATAAGAGTGCTGTTGATCTATTTTAAATTTAATTGTCTTTGTAAAATTTATTAATTTTCATCCTTTCCAGTTGACCCTTTGGATATTCTAGATGAGTACTTGAATTGCAGACATTTAACAATCTGTTCCTTCCTGACCATTTAAACTCTTCCTTTCCAATACTAATGCCACTTTAGTCTTATTACATTATTTAGGTTCTCTGCTGAACACTGAATAGAAGTGGTAAGAGCTGGTGTCTTTACTATGCCCAGATTCCAAGAGTAATTCTTCTGTAGGTTTTGAGAGAGATCTTACTAAGTTTGGGAAATATTTTTCTCTTTCTAGGTTGTTAATTTTTAAAATTAATCATGAATGGGCATCAAATAGTATACAATGTTGTTCCAATATTTTTATCATCATAGATGAGAAGCAAATTAATTAATTTTCAGCATTTGTGATTTTATAGGGCTTCTGACTGTGGTTGTTATATATCAAAATGATAGGTAACATTTTGTTTCTTGATTAATTCCACCAAAATTATAGAATAGATTTTATAGAATTTTAATCCTTTAAAATTGTTGAGATATGCTTTATGAGCCAGTATATGATCAATAAATATTCTCCTTACATCAAAAGAAAATGTATTCTGCAGTGTTGTGTATATATGTATGTGTGTATTTCAGTTATGTCAGTTTTCTTGATTGTATTGTTCAAAACTTGTATATCCTTCCTATTTTTGTCTTCTTGTTCTATCATTTACAGAGAGGGTAAGTTACCAGTACAAAAAAAAAAAAAACAAAACTAGGTTTGGAGTGTGGATTTGTATATTTCTTCTTTTAGTCCTGTATTTTGGGTTTGTATATTTCAGTGCTATACTTTTAAGATTATACAAATTTATAATTATTACAATGTTTGGGGGTTGATGCTTTCATCACAAAGAATTTTTATTTCTAATAATAATTCTTGCTTTAAAATTTACTTTGTCAGACTGGGGATGTGGCTCAGCTGTAGAGCACTCACCTAGCACGTGTGAGGCCCTGGGTTTGATCCTTAGTACCAAATAAAATAAAGGTATTGTGTCCAACTACAACTAAAAAATAAAATATTTTTTAAAAATTCACTTTGTCTTATATTTTTATAGCTATAGCAGCTTTCAATTAGGTACCATTCATATTACATAATTCTTTGCATTCTTTTTATTTCAACATTTATATTGCCTTTAAAGGTGTCTCTTAGAAGCAACATTATAGTTGAGATTATTTTTTAATGTTATGTACAAACTTTGACTTTTAATTGGGAGATACATAGATTCCATTTATATTTAATGTTATTGTAATTTTTAAAACTTTAAATTTGCCATCTGTTTATGTTAGTCAATTCCTTATCTGTTTATTTCTTGCTCCTTTGGATGAAATATTTTCATTATTTTATTTGACATCTTATTAGCTTGTTATTCATTTTTCTATTATTTTAACTCTTACTCTAGAGATTATAATTTTCATTCTTGATTATTAAAAGTAAATATTTTTCTCAATTCTCACACAATGCTAGAACATTTTAATTCCAATTACTCTTTTCTACTTTTTGTTCTATTATTGTGTATATTTTAGTTCTCTGATTTAAACCCCACATGACATTATTTTGTCCTTTCATATGTTTAATATTTATTCATATCTGGCCACGTATCAACCCTTTTTATTTTTCCTTATTCCTTTAGGTATCTCTATGATTTCATTTCTTGGATCTTTCTTTCCCTTAACCCAGAGTCAGCTTTGGAACTTCCAGATGCTCAACAGGTGCTCAACACAGCTGACACAGTCGGTCCTCCTAACCAAAGGGAGGCGCTGTGCATTGCCTTCGTGCCGCCCAGACAGCCGGTCAGGCTGCACCTTCTCTTTCTCGGCTGCAGAGGGCGCGCGTGAGGCATCGGGCGCTCAGGACCCCACGGGAGATCGTCGAGGGGCGGGGCCTGTGCGGTGGGCGAGGCCTGCGAGAGGGGCAGGGTCGGGTGCGGGGCGGAGCTGACCGGACCCTGCCGGCCGCAGTCCGAGCTCCTCATCGGCTAGAGCGTGTATCTTAAGACTCCACGGACCGCCACGAGGCAGCCGAAGGCGGGCCCGTTACCCGCCGGCTACCGGGAGCGAGCTGAGCGGCAGAAAAGGAAGAACGCCCGAGCACCATGATCCCTCTGGAGAAGCCGGGCAGCGGCGGCTCCTCCTTGGCTGCCACCTCAGGCTCGGGCCCGGCGAGTCGGAGTCAGAGCGCGCCGCGCCGGCTGCCGCCGCCCCAAACCCGCGGGCTGCTGACAGAGATCCGCGCTGCCGTGCGCACTGAGCCTTTCCAGGACGGCTACACCTTGAGCCCTGGCCGAGAGCTGGGCAGGTAAGGGCTGGAGGGGGGCCGGGGAGCGGGACGACCTCGGCCGGGCGCAGAGCCTCCAGGTACTCGCCGATAAGTACCGCGGCTGGAGGTGGCGTTAGGCACCGATAACGCGCTTGGTGACTTGGCACAAACTTAGGGGCTGGCGGCGACTAGGGCGGCAGAGTCGCTGCCCTCCGCAGAGCCGGTGTGAGCTCCGGGAGCGAGTGGTTTTGACTAGCAGCTGGCCATTGGAGCAAAGTACCAAAGAGCGAGGATTCGTTGCCTCTGGTTACCGCGAACCTTGACGCCTACCTCTGCTCACGCCTTTTCACCATCTGTAATAACTTAAATGGTAATTTAGCGAGATTAGTGTGTGAACCACACTGCAGATCTGAAATAAAAACTAGAGGCTTATGAAGTCAGCTTTGGTTTTGCCTTTAGACTTTTCCGGATTTCTCCACCGCTCTCTGTGGCCTTCATGAACTGCAGCATCAGTTGTGACAGCTTCCTTTGCACCGGTTGCTGTGTTAACTTCAGCCGCCTTCTGCTGCCTTCATCGTTTTCCTTTTCGTGGTTGGTTTTGTGCTTTTTTTTTTCTAAAATATTTCGGTAATTCAGATAAGTTTCATCTGTAGGGTCTTGGCCCTTTTATCACTCTTTCTACTTTTCTGTGAGCCGGCTCTTGCCTGCCCCGCTCTTTATGGGGGTTAGGAAGAGCTTAGATTTCTTTTTTCCTTTCCTTTTTTTTTTTTTAATTGTTAAAGCGAAGCCTGTTTGGATGCTTTACATTTTGTTTGTTTAAGAAGAGTGATATAGCGATTTCTATGGGGTTCTTGAGACTCTTCTTTTGAGAACAGTTTAGAGAAGTTGTTGGAGGTCAGACCTGAGTTCATATCCTTGCCCTTCCTCATGAGTTTGCCTTTGGGTGGATGACTTAAGACTCCTAGGCCTCACTTTTCTCATCAATAAACCGGAATAACGACAGTACTTACCTCATGGAGATGTTGTGAAGATACAGTGCCTGGAAAGTGCATACCACTGGACCTGGCACATAGCGTTCATGTTCACCTTTATTGCAAGCCTGTGAATGGTTGCAAAATACCTCCATGTTGTAATGGGAAAGGCCCTGACAGTTAGGATAGCCTTCAGCTGGGGTCTTGGAAAAGGAATTGGTCACAAATTATAAAAAAGGCACAGCTTTACAAATATTAAGATAACTTTTCAGAATATTTTTTCGCTGGGCGCGGGCCTTAACATCTTACATATTCCCAGTGTTAACAAAAGGAAAATACCTTTCAGGAACAAATTTTCTTTCACTGTGCTAGACACTAATTAACTGGTTCAGTGTACACTATAATTATGATACTAAGAGAACAGCTACTGGCTGAGCGAGGTATTTCTAATTTATTGAAATTCCATACAATCTGAAGTAACCTCAATAACATAAAAAAAAAAACTAAATTTTCCATTATTGACATGAGTTGTCTGCAAATGCTTAAGATGTCAAGCAATGTCTTGTACATTTAATAACAAATAATTTAATCTTAAAAACTGATGTGCACCCTATCAGGTGTCATGGAACTAATTCCTCCAGGAATGTTTCTTTCAATTTTTGTTTTAAGCCCTATTATAAAATCAGATTGCCTCCAAGGGTTTTTTATTTTAGGTTGTGATGACTTCTGCTTACTTTTGCTTATATAGGTGTGTATATTTCTTTTTTTCTTTTTCGTAGTTGTAGATGACCAGCATGCCTTTATTTTGTTTGTTTATATGTGGTGCTAAGGATCGAACCCAGTGCCGCACATTTGCTAGGCAAGCACTCTGCCACTGAGCTACAGCCCCAGCCCCTGTGTATTTCTTTATAAAAGGAATAAATCCTGAAGCAGCAGAAAAGTGCACTTGACATAAGAGCCTAAAACTGAAATACTTAGACATAGATACTTGACAGAAGATCTTAAAACTGAAAACTACAATTAATTTATTTTTTTCTTTTTGGTCCCCTTTTTCATCTTGAAGTTTAATGTAACAGTTAAGAATATGGGCTTTGGAGTCAGTCAGTCTGGGATGGAATCTTGGCTTTTTTATTAGTTACGTAGACTTGAGTATATTACCTAATCATTGATTGCCTCATAGAGTTGTTGAGAATTAAATAAAACACGTCTATAGCCTTAAGGCTGTGCTTAGCTTAGGGAAAACACTCAATGAATGTAATTCACTGTGTAACTCAATAAACGTTACTATTCTTAATGTAACCAACAAAAAAATAAGAAAACCTGCACAACTGCAAAATATGCCTGTGTCTGGCAAAAATAATGAACTCTTGCTACAAAGGGCATAGGAATTGTTTATAAGTCTCCGGAGGTAGAAGTTCTGCTTTGTGTTATAAGCAGTCCTTGTTTAAGGTTCATAAATTTTGTCAGTAGATTGTGGTTTTAATATGTTGAATGTGTTTATGCATGACCTTTTTCCTGACAGGATAGAAAACTTGTCTATTTTTCCAACTGTTAACTCTGGTTGCATTTCTGATATATAACTAATTGGTCTCATGCTGATATGTAACTTAAAATATCACGTTGGTTGTATTTTAATGATATAGAGGAAAAATAAAAAGTTTTATTCACTTCATACTATGGCCTTTCATTTAGTAAAATAGAAAGGGTTCAAAGAGTAAACTGTTCAAGAAAAATCAATTTCTTTTAAGTGTTGCTATTATTTTATAAGAGATATAGCGCTTTCAATACAATGACCTTTCAAAGAGAAGTTTTTAAAATGGTCAATATTGATTCCAGAGTATACAGGATGTGATATTGATCATTTTAAGAAATGTCACATTCTTCCATGTCTTAAGAGTTCATAGCAACATGAATGTGTAAATATATGATGTAAAACTTTTATTGCTTCAAGTTTGACTTGTTATTCCTATACCCATTTCTTTGAGTCGGGATTTGTGCCAATGTAAACCACATTAATGATTTCTTTACTGAGGCACAGGACATAAGACCTTGAGTTCTGAGGATTTTTTCATATTGATTTCCCTTGAGTTTATTGATAATATAGGAACAGAAAGTGGTTTTATAAATTTTATATTATACTAATTTCACATTGGATGATTTGCCTTGTATGTATTTTCATTACATAGTCCCCAATTTACCACTTTTAATATATTTATAAACCTTATATTAAAAAAAACATTTTCAACCAAAAGCACATCTTTTGTCCTTTATATTACACACTTGATTTGATTTTCCTGGGTGGGGGGATGAGTTACAAATGTAAGTTCCCTGCTGGACAGGTCCTTCATAAATGGATATGTTTTACAGTTTTATAATTGCTTTTACATGAATTTTCTCATTGGTTCTCACCACAGGCTTATTTGGAAAGCCTTATTTATTAGATGAGAAAACCAAGTCAGAGATGAGGTCTTCTGAAAGACCTCAGAGCCTCTTTGAATTCCCGACTTCGAAATCATTCCCATTGCACATAGATGTTTTTCAAAGAATAATCTATAGGGTTCAGGTTGTAGCTCAGTGGTAGAACGCTTGCCTAGCACACGTGAGGTATTGGGTTTGATCCTCAGCACCACATAAAAATAAATAAATAAAATGAAGGTATTATATCCATCTGCAACTAGAAAAAAAAATTAAAAAGAATGATCCATAGTCTATCTTGTAACTAAAGCAGTTTTCCTTAGATTTAACTAGAGGCTATATTAATGAGAGCCAAATAGGAATAAACCTTAACAGGTTTCAGTGTCAGAATCGTTCCCTCCTCACTGGGGCCTTACAGTAGATAGGCCTGTCCTATCTCATTCTCCTCAGAGCAGTTAAGAGTAATAGGACAAGAAAGGATTGTTATCAGAGAATAAGACAATGTTTAAGCTGAAAGTCAATTTAGGGATTAGTTTATTTCTAGACCTGTATGTCCTTTACTTAGATTGATGTCTGTAAGTAACAACTATAGGTTTAAACCTTTCAATTCCTTAAGCATGTGCCATAAATTTTAAGTTATAATTTGTTTAGATATAAAGACACTTGTTAAATAATATCCATGTAAAAGCTTCCTTGTTTTAGGACAAGAGTTATATAGGATTTCTTGGCAGCTAATCATTTATTTGAAGAATTATATTTATAAATAATTTGGGATAACTGATACTTCCAAACAGATAAAAGAAAATTGGCTATGTTTGTGCAACATCTGTAAATTAAGAATTATATTTTAATTTAAAATACATGAATTTAGGGGCTGGGATTGTGGCTCGGCAGTAGAGTGCTCACCTAGCAGGTGCGAGGCCCTGGGTTCGATCCTCAGCACCACATAAAAATAAAATAAAGATATTGTGTCCAACTACAACTAAAAAATAAATATTAAAAAAAAATTTAAAATACATGAATTTAAAACTTAATGAATTTCAGTCTCTTTGTAAAGCTATAAATAACAAAACTATATGAAATCTGATTATTGAACCAAATTGATTTACCTCTAAAGGTACATAAGAGCAAGGCATGGTGCGGCATACCTGTAATCCCAACAGTTTGAGAGACTAAGACAGGAGGATCACAAGTTCTAGGCCAGCCTTAGCAATTTAGTGAGGCCCTATGCAACTTAGGGAGACCCTGTCTCAAAATAAAAAGTGAAAAGAGATGGGAAATTAGCTCAGTGGTAAATTGCCCTTGGATTAAATCCTCAGTACCCCCCCAAAATTTTTTTAAATAAAGGTATATAAGAAGGGACTAGATTTATTCAGGGAATTTACACATGTAGAGTTCAAATTAAATCACCTCTATGTATTGCAGGTTGGGTATAGCTCAGTGGTAGAGCACTTGCCTAGCATGAGTGAGGCACTGGTTTACATCCCGAGTACTAGGGCCAGGGAGATGATCTAACACCTCCAAAAATTCTCAGTTTCTTGATTTTCTTTTTTTTTTGTACAAATTGTTTTCTTCAGTTATATCACAGATCATAAATTAACGCCCAAAACACTAAAAATAGCTACTGATTACTAAAAATGTGCTGAATGTTGTGTAGTTTATAAATCTCATAGTCCTTAGCCTTTACTGCTCTGTAAAGTAGGTGGTATCACCATCATTTTATAGATGAGGCATCCAAGGCTCAGGAAGATTGACTAAATTGACCAAGATTATGCAGTTTCTAACCAGAATTTAAAACCAAGTTTGACTTTCTTTTTTTTTTTTTTTTTTGGAATAGCGTGTCTCTCTGTGTTGCACAGGCTTGTCTCAAACTTGTGGGCTCAAGCCATGTTCTTGCCTCAGACTCCCAAGTAGCTGGGACTGCAGGCATGCACCACCACATCAGGCCCAAGATTGACTTTTAAAGCCCTTACCTTTTCTTAACATTCATATTTATATCTTAAGTTGAATGTATTCACTGATTTTTTTACACTTGGAGTCAAGAGATAACTTTATATTTTTGTAGTTTTCTTGGTCCTTTAAGAAGTAAGGAAAATAGAATCTATTTCTAGGTCTTTCTTGAATGGAACTTTTTTACATTTAAGATATCATCTCAATTAAATTAAGTACATGCAGTTATGGGCTGTATAAAAACATTGGATTGCCTGTATAACAATGGTCCCATAAAGTTATAATGGAGCTGAAAAATTTTTATTACCAGCAGCATTTGTGTTTTAAACTAAGTGTTATTTTAAAAGATTTCAAAAATTAAAAATCATTTAGAAGTTTATAAAGTAAAAAAGTTACAGTAAGCTTAGATTGATATATTTTTGAAGAATTTGTATATAAATTTAATTTAGTCTAAGTGTATAATACTTACAACATCTAAATTTTATCACTTATAAACTCTAGTGATATCCAGTCATTAACATTGACTCATCATTCTTGAGGTCCATTCTTGATAAATGCCCTGAACAGTGTACCCTTTAAAAAAAAATACTATACTTTAACTGTATCTTTTCAGTGTATAGTTATGTCTAAATATGCAAATGCTTACCATTGTGTTATAGTTGCCTGCTGACACATTTCTTAAAACATATCCTCTTAATCAAGTGATGCATAACTGAACTGTACTAATGTATATTAAGCACATAAAATAAGGCACTACCCTAGATTCTGAAAGTTATTCCTTAATGTAACAAATCAAGCACTGTCCTCTTTATAGGCACAATGTCAGATAAAGATCTTATGGAGGAAATTACATTTGTATGGAGTCATAAATAATGGATGGGATTTTGGGTGTGGTGATATGTTAGAATTGACGGTAAAACAAATATGGCACAGTGATAGGAAAGTTCAGTGCAGAGAGAATGGCAAATAGTCCAATGTATTAAATGTTATAAGGTTAAGTTGCCATAAAACTTTTTATTTATTTAACAAACTATTAAGAGTATGTCCATTTAGTGTGCTATCTGATGTATTTACATATCTGCCATGGGTGGGGTACAGTGGAGATGTAAAGGTAAATAATAAGTGAGATCCCTGATGCACAGTCTAGCTGGAGAGACAGTCATAGTACAGCAACTTATTTCAGATTGATATAAATGAAACAATAAAGTTATGAACAAAGTACTTTATTGTAATCTAAAATAAACAGGACTTGGACCTCACTTTATTTCGTTTCTTCTATGTACTGCTTAAATGAGCATTTACATTTTCTGGTCTTTGCCTGAACCTTATATATTCTATTATCTATACATCTTTATCTGTAACCCCCATTTGAACTTATATTTGGAATCCATCCAGTAATTAGGATGTTCTTTACCAGAAAGGCACCTCAGATTTCTGTCCAAAACCTAACACATTTTATCTTCCCCCAAAATAATTTGTTTCTGTTTTTACAATCTTTATTTCAGTTGATGGTACACATTTACACAGTGCTCATATTAAAAATCTAGAAGTCATTCTTGACTTCCACCTTTCCCTTCCTTCTATCCTCGTCTCTACCTGCAATTTAATCTGTCACTGAATGCTAATGAATCTTAACTGTGAACACCTTTTAAATGTATTCTGTCTTCTCAGTCTCCACTGCTGCTGCTCAAGTTCAGGCCCACTGCCTTGAATTATTTTATTGACTTCCCCGGTTGTAGTTATCACTTGGCAATCCATTCTTCTCAACATAATGAAAATGAATTTTAAGCAGTTATTTTAAGAATTTGAATAGATCCCCATTTTAAATCATAAGACCCATGCTCCTTAGTAAGTCATACCTGAAGATTTTCATGACACCTTCCTATATACTATGTTAGGCACTGGTCATGCCAAGAAAAATAAGACTTGATTCTTAGAGATCTTGGACTGGGGAATACAACTCAAATGTCACTTTCTCTTGTTATAGATATAAATATATCTTTCCTTTCCTTCCACTCTGAATTACATCAATCACTGAGTTGTTTACTCCAAATGTTTAATGAAAACCTGAATTCTCAGTCTTGTGCATAATAGTGAACTATAGATGTTCATGAAATGAATGAATAGTTCTGAAAATTATAACTGTGTAGATAGGAGTACATTTGGCTTTTAAGTCAATGGGGAAAGTAGATGTGCAGTAAACATTTTTTTACCCTTTGGATCTTATTGACCCTAAGTCTCTCTATATAACTATGACCCCAATGTTTGAGAAACATCATATTTAAAACATGTTTGTAGAGGCCTCAACACCTAAAGTTAAGGGTTGAAATTTAGCCACAATTTTTACCCATAGAGCCATGGTAGGGTATGCATATTAGAACCCTTTAGGGGTAGGTAATTTAGGGGAACTCTATGATGATGTAGTTCTGAGAATGTTTACTTGGAATCTGTATCTTGCATGTCTAATCTTATATTTCTTTGTACACTGTGGTTCTATGAAAAGAACAGCTTCCAGAAATCTCTTTATCTCCTCCTTCCTCTTCTTTGAGTGGTTTTAAGGTTCCTTCTCCTGTTAAACCAGTAATTTAGAGATGAAGGCAATACATGTGATCTGCTATCTGTGTCCCTTTCAGTGGTATGCAGTATCAGAACAATGGAAGAGTTTTCTTCAGCATGGGGTTGTGTTGGGGTTGGCCATCTATAGCCAATTGCCTTTGTATACCTCATGGACTAATAGTGATTTTTACATTTTTTTTTTCCCAAATAGAAAAGTAAACAATGTTTATTACCTGGGGACAATGTTGGGTTTAGAAGAAAAGGATGTTTAAGCTTTCTGAAATTTCTTTTTCACGTGGCTCAATTTTTCTAATTTTTTTGGACTTTATAGCCTGATATTCTTCTTTTTTACTTTTTTTATTGGTGCATTATAGTTGTACAAATTGATGGGATTTATTGTTACGTATTCATACATGCACACCATATAACAATATAATTTGACCAATATCAATTCCCAGCATTTCCCCCCACTCTCTCCTTGCCTATCACTCATCCTTTGCTCCCTTTCCTCTACTGATCTCCCTTTGGTTTTTAGAAGATCCACCCCTGCCTTTGTTTTCCTTTTTCCTCTCTTTCACATATGAGAGAAAACATAGGACCCTCTTCACCTTGGGAGTTTGACTTATTTCACTTAACATGATGGTCTCTAGTTCTATCCATTTTCCTGCAAGATTTTTACAATTTTTAATAATTAAAAAAATAAATTATATTTAATGCCATGAGCATCATATGAAATTCAAATTGTAGTGCCCATGATATTTTACTGGACCTGGCCACATCTATTCATTTACCTTTCATTAGTGATTGTTTTTTGCTCTATAATAGTGAACTTGTAGTTGCCATAGAAACCATCTTATCCAAAGAACCACAAATATTTGCTATTGTCTCTTTATAAGTTTACTGATCCCTGATACATATAGTACATGACATGATGGAGAGAAAAGAATAAACCTAAAACTGGGGAGAGAAGCACAAAAACAAAGGTGGTGTTGGAGTAGTCATTCGTGTGGACGGAGAGCAGTGAAACTGTATTCTGATACCTAAAGAAATGGGTGAGAACAGCTGGTCATGGTGGCACACACCTGTAAAACCAACAGTTTGGGAGGCTGAAGCAGGAGGATTGTGAGTTCAAAGCAGACTCAGCAACTTAGCAAGGCCCTAAGCAACTCAGCAAGGCCCTGTCTCTAAATAAAAAATACAAAACAAAAAGGGCTGAGGATGTGGCTTCTTGATTAAGCACCCCTGGTTTCAATCCCTAATACCAAAAAGGAAAAATAAATGGGTGAGAGCCTGATGAGGTGTCACAAGGATGTAATCCCAGCTACAGGTTGAGGCAGGAGGACCACAAATTAGAGGCCAGTCTGGGCAATTTAGCAAGACCCTGTGTCAAAGAGCTAAGAATGTAGCTCAGCATTAGATAGAGCACTTGCCTAGCCTGCTTGAGGCCCTGGGTTCCATCCCTCCTACTGTGAAAGGAGAGTGAAAAAAAGGGAGGAGTGGCTGCAGACAAAGAAGCCCTGAATTTAGCCATGACTGTTGCTATAACAGAGTTCCCAGAATTTTCAGGTTAGCAGTATGTGAATCCAATTTTCTATTGCTGAATTACTCATTTTTCCTTGTGGTCTTCAAAATATATTTTCAGGCTAATAATAAGTAATATTTTATTTGCTGCACAAAACTGAATTGCTTTGAATTTTAGGTATGGCAGTAATAAACATTTGTGCATTTGATGTAGGAGTACTTTGAGGGCCATTGACTAAGTCATTTCTAATTCACCAGGAACACAATTGCTGTTAATGATATTTTGAAGCTTCATTTCAGATCGTTTTTTGTGTGTGTTTGGTTTTTTGTTGTTGTTGTTGTTGTTTACAAATTCAGCTTTCTCTTCTTTTGCAACTACTGACCTGTAGGTATAGAAAAAAAAATTGTTTCAGTTCAAAGTGGCTTCATTTAAACTCTTATGTGACTGTTAACAATAAAGGAACTAGAATAGGCAAGTGAGACCGTTTATACAGTCTTGACAGTTGGTACTGGTTCCTGTAGGAAGTGAATAAGCCACACATGGGCACAGGGTGAGGAAATTCTCCAGCCTCAGACCTTGAGCCTTGCTCATGTAGAGGAGAACCAGGTAGTTTCAAGGCCCACCAATCTGCCTGTGGCCTTCAATGTCTCTTCAGCTCTTTATCTTCAGTCCTTGGTCCCACTATAGACAGGTTCTGAGTCCTTCCCACCTGGATCCCCTTTTAACAAAGACAACCAAGGCTAGATGCTTTGCCAAGCATCAGAGGGAAAAACAACACAACAAACTCTTCCAGAGAAAGTGAAAATAGAGAACACTTCCCAACTCAATATATGAGGCAAGTAAAACCTTTACACAAAAACTTTACAAGACAACAAAGAAACAAAAGGTCAAGTCTGTATTCCTACAAAAAATTAGAAATTATACTTAACAATGTGTGTAACAAACTATAAAAATACAAAACAATACTGAAGAATAGTACCTCATGATCAATAGTACCTCAGAAAAGCAATATTAATTTAGCCTTTAAAAAAAATCTACTTATGTAATTTACCACATTAACAGTATGTGTAAAAAAACTTATACGATCATCTCAGTGGCTACCTCAATGTTAGTGTATAAAATTAAACAAAATTAAACATCTATTCATGTGAAAAAAAAAAACTTTTAGCAAACTATTCATGTAAGGCAATTTACTTAATCTGATCTACAAATCAGTTGTACCAAATATCATATTTGATGGTGATATTTTGAAATCTTTCTCTTTGAGATTGGATACAGGTATGTGCTGTCACCAACCCACTAACACTGAGCTAGAGATTTCACCTCAACAGGAAAGCAAGAAAGAGAGAGGTAAAAGAACTAGACAGTCATTAGTTACTGATTACATAATGTCTGCATGGAAAATCCAAAGAAAGTCTATAATTAACTATTAAGATTAATATGTAGTCATTGGATACAGGATAGTATGAAAAAATCAACTGTACTTCCGAATAACAGTGATAAATGATTAGAAAATTAATGCTTACATAACATCATTTACAACTATTTTAAAAATATTAAACTTTTAAGAGTAAACCCAGTGAAATATATGCAAAAAACAAAAAAATTACCTAAATTACTCAGATATTCCATGTTCATGGACTTAGAAATCTCCATATTATAAAACATAAATTCTTCCCCAAAATAATCTAGAATCTATGCAGTTTCATTTTAAATCCCAACAAATATTTTTTGTGGAGATTGGCAAGATGATTCAAAAATTTATATGGAAATGAAAAAGGATAAAATAGCAAATATAATTTCAAAGGATAATAATGAAGATTATTTTTACTACTAGATATCAAGACACTAATTTAGACAGTATGATATGAGTAAAAGAATAAATGATCAGGCCGTGGCTCAGTGTTAGAGCGCTCACCTAGCATGTATGGGGCACTGGGTTTGATCCTCAGTACCACATAAAAATAAAATAATAAAATAAAGATATTGTGATCACCTATAACTAAAAAAATAAATATTAAGAAAAAAAAGAATAAATGATCAATAATACACATTCATGTTTAGTGAGAATACTGCCTGGGAAAACTATAGTAGAATTAGTTAAAACTGAACATATGTAGACTTTTCAACCCCACAGGTCCTCTTTCTCCTAGATAGATAATATCTGATGGACTATCATGTGGGAAAGAGTGGAGTCTATTCTGTACTGCTTGCTCTGTGGAGGACTCAGACTCCAGCCCTTCAGTTGAAGTCATGGTTAAGCTTGTTATGAAAACATTATTAAAATCATAATAGGTGGCAGTGGCAAGAGAGATTACCTCATAGTTTGAAAGAAGACATTGGCCCTTGGCATTAGGTAAAAACTGTATGATTTCCAAGTTGCTAAGGATTCAGTGGATATTTACAGGTGATTAGAATTTACCCTGTGGTGAGGACTATACTAAACAAGTGACATGCATTTTATATACATACAGTCCTCCATATCCATGGATTCAACCAACTGTGGACTGAAATGATTAAGGGAAAAAATGCATCTGTCAGGCGCAGTGGCACACACCTGTAATCTCAGTGGCTTTGAGAGGCTGTGGCAGGAGGATCACAAGTTCAAAGCTAGCCTCAGCAACTTAACAAGGCTCTAAGTAACTTAGCAATACCGTATCTCAAAATAAAAAATAAAAAGGTCTGGGAATGTGACTCAGTGGTTAAGCACCCTTAGGTTCAATTCCTGGTACCAAAAAAAAAAAAATCTGTACTGAACATGTATAGACATTTTTCCTAAAACTATAGTCACTATGTATTAGGTATTATTTGCAATGTAGAGATGATTCCAGTATCCAAGAGGATGTATATAGGTTGTATGCAAAAAAGTACACGATTTCTTTAAAATTTGTAAATTCTAATTAATTATACAAGATAGTAGAGTGCATTTTGACACATTATTAACAAATGGAACACAACTTCTCATTTCTCTGGCTATACATGGTGCAGTCACACCAGTGGTGTAATCATACATGTATATACAGCAATAATGTCTGTCATTCTACTGTCCTTCCCATCCCTGCAGCCCTCCCCTCACTCCCCTCTGCACAATCCAGAGTTCCTTCATTCTTCCCTATTCCCCCACCCCCCACTATGGATCACTGACAACTTATCAGAGAAAACATTCAGCCTTTGGTTTTTGGGGATTGGCTTATTTCACTTACCATGATATTCTCTGGTTCCATCCATTTACCTGCAAATGTCATAATTTTATTCTTTTTTAAGGCTGAGTAATATTCTATTGTGTATGTATACCACATTTTAAGGACACCATTTTATATAAGGCATCCTTAGTTTTGTTATCTGCAGAGGATCCTGGACCCAGTCTTGCATGGATATCAAGGAATGATTGTACTTTAATTATCATAACTCAAAAGCAGATTTTGCATCACTTGTACAGATAAGAAACAAGAGAGTTTAAGAGGGTAAATAAATTGCCTAAGATGTGTCAAATACCAGTTGTGGGATGCAAGTCCAGAGATTATAACCTTAATCAATATGCTATCCTTATTCCCCTGTTTGACCCGCTTATTAGTTTAAGGACAAACTGTAGAGCCATAATGTCTCTATAATGAGACTTTTCCTGCTGGTGCTATATTTAGAATTATATCATGATTGATATCATTTTGGAAGGTGATACTGTTCTTCACATTTAATTAGATAACGATGAAATTCATATTAAGGAATCTTGTGGCCAATTTCTATTAAAAAGTAAAGTGTATTTTTATTATTTATTTATTTATGGTTCGTAAATAAATAAATCAGGTATTGAACTGAGGGGCACTCAACCACTCAGCCACATCCCCAGCCCTATTTTGTATTTTATTCAAAGTCAGGGTCTTACTGAGTTGCATAGCACCTCACTTTTGTTGAGACTGGCTTTGAACTCAGATCCTCCGGCCTCAGCCTATGAGCCACTGGGATTACAGGCGTGCGCCAATGTGCCTGGCTTATATTTTTAAAGATTAAATCATTTATGCATAAATGTACAAAAATGGAGTTATTTTATGTGTAACTCTGCAAAAAATATTGACTTTAATATTTGATTATGATCTAAGCACATTTTGTGCTGCTATAACAGAATACGACAAAATGGATAGTTTATAAAGCACAGAAACATATTTGGCTCAGGATTTTGTTTTGTTTTGTTTTTATACTGTACTTGGAATTGAACCCAGCACCTTACACACACGGGTATATCCCCAGCCCTTTTTTGTTTTTATTTTGAGAAAGGGTTTTGCCAAGTTGCCCAGGTTGGCCTCAAACTTGTAAAAATGCTGTCTCAGCAGGAATTACAGTAGTGTTCCATAATTTCTGGCTTGGCTCAGAGTTCTGGAAACTGGGAATTCTAAGATTGAAGGTTCACATCTGGCAAGGGCCTTCTTGTTTCATTACATGGTGGAGAGGCAAGATCACTAACTCAAGAGAATGTAAAGGGTGCCACACTCACTCCTTTATCAGGAACCCATCCCAATGATAGTGTCATCAGTGTACTAATTACCTCTAAAGGCTCCATCTCTGAACTCTTTATTACAAGGGGTTAAATTTCCAACACATGAACCTAGGGGGACACATTCAAATCACAGTAGCTGATTTTTGCAGATTTATAAATTATATTTTATTTGATAAATCTAAATCAATATCCCAAGTGATATTGCTATTTCGTGATTGAATGAGCTAAATTTGAATATCCAATAATGGGAATTTAGAAATTTGTATTAATATATGCCATCTCTGGAAAGTTATTGGTTTTAACAATGAATGTTTGTATTTAATTCCAGGGGTAAGTTTGCAGTGGTGAGGAAATGTATAAAGAAAGATTCTGGAAAAGAATTTGCAGCCAAGTTCATGAGAAAAAGAAGAAAAGGCCAAGACTGTCGGATGGAAATTATTCATGAGATTGCTGTACTTGAACTAGCACAGGACAATCCTTGGGTCATTAATTTACACGAAGTTTATGAAACTCCATCAGAAATGATCTTGGTTCTGGAATAGTAAGTATTGTCTTCCTTCAGTTAAGTTTGTTTGATGGTCTGTACTTCCTTTATGGGATGCCACTTCTCTGTAATAATGTGCAGGGTCTGGTTCTCTGGAAAGGATTTTCCAGTTCATTTTTCAATGATGTTCTTCATAAATACCTTTACCATGCTTACTGTGTCACCTACTTCTCAGCTTTTGTGAGATCCCTGGCAATTTTGTCCCTAGATGGAGAAAATAAGGCCATTAGACACACATTCCCCTGAGCATCTCTTACTCCTCTTGAGTATCTCTGTTTTTACTGTCTCAGACTTTTTCCCATCTGTTTGAAGACAGATTCAATTACTCAATGCCAAGGCTAAAACCCCTGTCCATGTTCTTTAATTCTCATCCTTTCTTTTCTGGACGTGTGTTTTGATTTTTAATAAGTTACATAACTTCTTTCAGAGTTTCAGTCCCCCCTCCTTTGGTAGTTCTTTTCCCTCTGTTTTCTATTTTTTCATTGTCTTCTAAAATTCTCCCTCTTCCACTTAAACTATTGTGCTGGCTTTCTCTTTACTGTCATGCTTCTTAAAGAATAGTTTCAATTTATAATTTTCCTCACCTTCCCGTCAGTTACATTTATCTGTTCATATGCCAGTTCTCGTCCACTTTCATTCTAATGCTATCTGCTCTTCTAAAACTTTAATGAGGTCACCATTCCTGTTTGATAAAATCAATCTCATTTTAGTATTCCTTCTACTTCTTACTCTCTTTAAACATGTGACGTTATACATTTTTTCTTGAAATTAAACTCTTCTTGGTTCTCAACAGCTCCATTTTGTTTTGTTTTTAATTTTCTCCTCTCGGTTATACCCTAACCTATATAAATGTAAGAGTTTCCCAAAATTGCACTTTTAATTAACTTTTATATATATATATTAGTTGTAGATGACACAGTGCCTTTATTTTATTTATTTATTTTTATGTGGTGCTGAGGATCAAACTCTGTGCCTCACACATACTAGGCAAGTGCTCTAAAACTGAGACATAACCCCAGCCCCCAGTGTTGACTTTTGTCATACAATTATGTTCTGTATATTTACTCCAGATGGTAGTATTTTACATGGCTTCGGCTATTATTTATACGCTAATTATTTCCAAATCTTCCAATCTCAGCCTCACTTCTAAGCTTCAGCTGCATACTGAGTGTATATGTATCCAACCATGAATCATTGTTAATTCAGGGTCATTATTCTTGCATTGCTCTGTTAATGCCCATTTTTCTTTTATTCCCTATTTCTATTGGTATCCCCATTTATTTCATTGCTCATGCTAGAAATCTTGAAACTATCCTTCATTTATCTCCTTTAACCTCATGTGTAATGAATCTCTAAGTCTCCAGCATCCCTTCTACTACTGTTAGATAGATAATAGAAACATAAAGGTGCTGATATTATTCATTTGTTTAGAAGCTTTAGTGGCTTCTGTTGTTTCAGTGATTAGGTTTTTAGAAATAAAATTGGTATAATTTGGCCCCAAATTATTGTATTCTACTTTTAGTTTAAAGAGAAAGTTTTAGAAATATACTCTGAATACTGAGATACCAAAATTCTCAATCATATCAATAGATCGATGCCATGGAAACAGGCAGGTTATGATCACTGTATTTTTTATTCATTCCAATAGCACTGCTGTATGTACTAGATACTAATATGTGCTAATTATAATAACAGTGAAAATAATACAGCCCCCTTTCCTTCAGGTGCTAAAAATCTAGCAAAGGTGATAGAAATAAATGACACAGCAATATTGGTGTTTTACCAGAAATTCTTATTAGATGTCATGTGAACATAGAAGAAATATAGTAGCCACAGTGTATTAGGTACACATTTTATATGAGGCAAAACTTCCCAGGTGCGGTGTGGCACACCTGTAATCCCAGCGGCTCGGGAGGCTGAGGTAGAAGGATTTCGAGTTCAAAGCCAGCCTCAGCAGAAGCAAGGCACTAAGCTACTCAGTGAGACCTTGTCTCTAAATAAAATACAAAATAGGACTGGGGATGTGGCTCAATGGCCGAGTGCCCCTGAGTTTAATCCCAGGACCCCAAAAAAAAAAGAACATTTTATATGAGGCAAAACTCAAAAGAGAGCCGGGTGCACTGGTGCACACCTGTAATCCCAGTAGCCTGGGAGGCTGAGACAGGAGGATTTTGAGTTCATAGCCAGTCTCAGCAACGGTGAGGTACTAAGCAACTCAGACCCTGTCTCTAAATAAAATATGAAATAGGGCTTGGGATATGGCTCAGTGGTTGAGTGCCCCTGCGTTCCATCCCCACTACAAAAAAAAAAAAAAAAAAAAAAAAACTCAGAGAAATTATCAACCTGTAGTCATACAAGTAGCAGAGCCAGTTTGGTCCAGTACTGTGCATTACAAAGTCTTTGCTCTGCTCTTGGCCGTATGCCATGCTGCCTTACTCTCTGGGCAGTTAGGGAGAGTGCATCCTGGGGAAGGCAGCATTTAGTATGTATCAGCCATCATTGCCCTATCAGGATTTTTCAGATTATTTAGCTTTCATTCCATGCTCTGCTCTTAGTTCTCTCTCATCTTCATACCCTGCATTCTAGGCATATTCCACACCCATGGTTCCTACCCCTCACCAGGACTTTAAAGGTATAATTCCATCTTCTTTTTCCTTTTTTTATGACAAGAAGCTTGGGATATCCCTACCTTGTTTCACCTATGAATGTGCCCTTTTAGAGATGTTTTTTTCCTTTATCTTTGATTTTCAAGAATTTAAGCATCACATCCTTGTTTATTTGTGTTTATCCTGATTGGGGTTCATTGAGCTACTTGGGTATTTGTATTCTTTGATTCACATTGGATATTTCTACTGTTTTCTCCTAAAATTCACTGATTCTTCTGCAGGTCTAATCTATAAAGATGAGAGAATTTTTCATTTTAGTTGCTGTATTTTTTTTTTATCTCTAGAAATTCTATGTGTTGTTCTTTCTTTCATGTCCTCCATATCTTCTTTGTTATATCTATATTTTACTTTAAATCCTTGGACATCTTTATAATATCTTTGTAATACCTGTCCTTATCTACCACTTCCATCACCTTTGTCATTTCTAGGTCTGTTTTTATTGTATTATTGTATTGGTATGGGTTGTAATTTGTGGTAGTTTCAGATGTCTAGAAATTTGGGGTAGGATGTCATACATTTAGAATAGTAAGGGTATGGAGTAGATTTCATTCCATTAAAGAATGGTGAAGTTTGTTTTTGGCAGGCAGTTAATTTACGTGTGAGTCAGCTTAGTTAAGGCAGCTGTAAGGCTAATTTAGCCTTAATAGTACAGATGGCCCTCTTGGGAAGGCCTGTTGATGGTCCTGAGTGTTTAGGGTGATGTTTCTACTCCAAATGGACAAAATTCAGATTCTGACCTGGTCCTATGTGAACACTGGGAATTATTCAGTTTATAAATATTTTTCAGTTCTTGATTAACCTTGAAGGGTTAAATTCTGTGCATGTGTATGTAAGTAATTTGCCTAAAACTTCAAAATACTACAAAGCAGATTCTGGAGGTCTTTCTCTGTGTAGTCCCCTCCCTCCTGTTTGGTACTCTACCTGAAAATTCCAACTTCCTTGTCAAACTCACAGTCTATCTTCTCTATTTAACAAGGCTGCCATACTTTCCTTGGGTTCCTACCCCACCCTGTACCACTGTCCATAAATTGCCTCCAGGTAAGAAGCCAAGGAAATAAAAGGGCTCACCTTGCTTCCCTCCTTTCAAGGATCATGGTCCTACCATTATTTCAGTTAATGGGTAAAGAATATATTTACATAGGTAAAAAAGTTACATGATTTCATATTGTACTGAGAGGAGTGTAATTTCACTGATAACTAAGGCAGCTTTTAAAGCTTTTATAGGATTCTGCATCTGAAGTACATCCTTGAAGTTTTTCAGAAAACTATAGTTATATTAATATTGTGTTCAAGTGAACTACTTAAGTTCTTCAGAAATCAGAGAGAAGATCCTTTGCTAAAAAAGAATAAATAAGCCAGGCATGGTGGCACACAACTGTGATTCTAGCAACTGGGGAAGCTTAGGCAGGAGGATCACAAATTCAAGGCTAGCCTCTGTAACTTAGCAAGACCCTGTCTTAAAATAAAAAATAAAAAACAAAAAGTCTAAGGTTGTAGATAAACACCATACTGGAAAGAACTAATAAATTTCTCTTAGATTTATGTAATTTTGTAAATTTATTTGTTAATTTGTGTGTGTTTATGTAAATATTTATGTGAATTTAAATATATTCATGAAAATTGATCTCTAGTGAATATTATTGTGAATGGTAGTAATGAGCTGAGGACTCATGACAATAAACTGTGATTAGGAAAATTTTTTCAGACAAAATGTAATTGAAGTATAGTTCTGTGTGTTACTGGCAAATTGTGACTTGTATGTGCAAAAGGCTGTGTGGATGATACATTGCATTATGGTACATTTCCAGATGTTTGAGAGTGAGTTGACTCTGCTCATATTGTATTTTGCTTCAGGTCATCAAATCCATTTTACAAGTATATAGTATTGCCAGGTTGTGATTAATTTACTCTAAGGTTTTTGTTTATGGTTTTTTTGGTATTAGTGATTGAATTCAGGGGCACCACCAAGCCACATCCCCAGCTCTATTATTATTTTATTTTTTGTGTGTGTGTTATTTAAAGATAGGGTCTCACTGAGATGCTTAGCACCTCACTGTTGCTAAGGCTGGCTTTGAACTCATGCCTCTAGTCTCAGTCTCCCAAGCTGCTGGGATTACAGGCATGCACCACTACGCCCAGCTAATTTACTCTAACTTTGTTGTATATGTTTACCACATCCTTTCTTATGATTAATATTTTAATTTTATCTTTCTGTAGTGCTGCTGGAGGTGAAATCTTTAACCAATGTGTTGCAGACAGAGAAGAAGCTTTTAAAGAAAAAGATGTTCAAAGACTCATGAGACAGATTTTAGAAGGTGTCCACTTTTTACACACTCATGATGTAGTTCATCTAGATTTGAAGGTAAGGTCTGAATTATTTACAATTTGAGATTGATAAGAACTGGCATTCCAAATGTAAAGTATCTAGCAGGAATTTATTAAATATGTATCAAGACTGTGGGCTTTATTAGGTAACAAGGTACAGTCTCAAAAAACAGAACTTGGAATATTGCTGGAGTGGATAAAGATTTCCTGGTGGAAATAGAACTTGAGTTAGACTTTTAAAAAAAAAAAAAAAAGTTAGGATTTAGGTAATTAGAGAAGAATAGGAATTTCTGTTGTTATTAAGAGAGAGGACTTTTGAGTAGCAGTGTTTGAAAAGCAGTGTTCTGTAAAGTTAGGCAGGCAGGAGTAAATAAAATAAGTGGGGAGAATCCAAGAAAGTGGAGGCAAGTAGATCTCTCATCTAAAATTGTCAAAGAGCCAGGTGTGGTGACATCCCCCTATAATACCAGTGGCTCAGGAGGCTGAGGCAGGAGCATCACAAATTCAAGCCAGCCTTAGCAGCTTAGTGAGGTCCTGTCTCAAAGTAAAAAAAATTTAAAAGGGGCTGGGGTTGTGGCTCAGTGGTTAAGTACCCATGGGTTCAATCCCCTGTAGATGGAGGAGGAAAAAAAGAAAAAGAACAGTATATCCTGTGATCAAAATGCCACCTGAAACTGGGGTAAGCTAAAAAGGGAATTTTATTGGCAGTAAGTCTAGGAATAATTCTATCTTCAGTTACTACCATAGTCAGGGCTCAAAAAGTGTTACCAGTACTTGAGTTTTCTCTCGCATTCAGTTCACCTTTCTGAGAATGGCAATAAAATGGAATGACATAGATACTGCCTTTTGAGCCCCATCCAGAGGGGTTGGGATTAGGAAGGAGGAAGGCAGTCTAAGAAGACTGAAACCCCTAGACCCCTAAATGGCAACCTCATCTCTCTCCACATCATCTATTAATCCACCTTGATCTCTGCTATGGTCTCCCTTTTGGCAGAAGGTAGATGCTTTATTTAGTACAGTGGTTCTCCAACTCTCTTGTGCATCAGACTGGCTGGAAGAACCTGTTAAAACATATTGCCATCCACCAGTGCTAGAAATTCTGATGCAGGTCCAACCAGGTGATACTGATAGTTCAGGTCCAGGGGCCACTATAGCACACACTCCATAACTCCTTATATATACCTCATAGTGTGTAAATAACAGTGCATGAAGTAACACTCTGAGGGAAGAAATATAAGTATGTGTAATCTGCAGATTGACTTCTAAAACAACCTTGATAATGTATCATTTGAAATCAGGAGGAAGGATATTAGATATCCATTTACATACTGGTTTCCTACAGAAAAGCACCAAGGAAAGAAAACAGTTGGGAAGCTTCCTTATTATTTTATTGAAAGATGCCAACTTAAATTCATTTTTTAGTACTGTGGCAAACATGAGCAGTCACAGCACAATAGCCATATGATAGTAACTATGACCTTGTTTTGACAGCTAGTGTGGATATTTGTGTACCTATCTGTAGTGCCTGGATGTTAATGCTACAGATCCCCTAGTTAAAACCCTTTCTAGCATTAGAGGTGGAGCTAGGGTTTTGCTTTCCTCCTTTGGTGTCTCTTATGCGTAAGAACTTCAGAGATCCTTGCTACAGGAAATTCTCACCTCTGCTCCCTTCAGGAATACTGACCTGGAAGACATGACCTCTGCAGTCCCAGCTTCATAAGAAGTCTCAGTTAATATTAGCCATGAAGAAGAATTCCCAAAAGAAATGTTATATACTATAGATTTTTTTTCAGTTTGGCTTTATACTCTTAACTTTGTAAAATCATATGTTTTATTTTTATGGTGTTTTACCAACTTTATGATGTAAAAAGGTCTTCTAGGAACAGAATCCCAAATTAAATAGCATTGCACCTATAGGAAATGGTCTTTCAACTTATGACAGCTCAATCTGTGACCATTATTCAGGAACTAATTAAGTAGCAAGTCAGACAGGCTGCCAACACCATGTGTCATGGATCTTTGATGTCACTTGAAAGCAGTCAAGGTGAATATTAAGTTCTTGAATACCAGGTTCAACTGTGTATTTACACAAGGAAATTATATCCCTTTCTCCCCAATACCTTCAATATAAATCATATTCCTTTCTCCCTCATGCAGTTCAGTGTAGAAATCTTTGCCAAATTTAATAGAGGGCTTTATGATGGGCCTTTGATGTTGGGAACTAGACTATCTTTGTCTCCTACACCCAGAAGAACTAGAAGACAAGGTGGTCTGAAGCTATCAGCATTTCTTCCACCCTCACTTCACATGTGTGCAGTCAAACATGTCACTCAGTAAACTGCTGAAGGGAACATGTTTCTAAGTGAATGGCTGAGATGGAGTTGGTGTTGCAATGGAGCAGCAGTCAGGAGTGATTTCTGCCAAAAGGTCATTTCCGTTGAGTCTGGACAAAGAGTCTATTGTCCTATACCTTTAACATCTATCTGTCTGTCCAGTGAGAATTGGTACTTACAATGTTGACTCTGCATCTCTGGAAGAGCTTGAAAGACCAAGCTATTTAAAAAAAAAAGAAAAAGAAGAAAAAAAAATTCCCAGACTGCTTCAAAGCTAAATATATTTTCTTATGTTTTAATTATGTGGAAATTGATAATTCCAATATATTTTGTAACTTTGATTACAATTTAGTCTCCATTATAGTTAAAAATGAAATTTTCTGTTAGAAGAACCCTTTAAATGAGAAAAATGACATTATTTGGCTTCAGTACAAAATTATCAATTTTTCAAAACACTGATTCACTGAAGGTTTAGTCAAATACCTTAAAATCAGCTTGGGAATTTCTTTGAGAGATTTAGGAGTCTGTGAACGTGTAAGTTTGTAAGTCCATGAAAATGGAAAAGAAAAACTATGATTAAGGTAAAGCACAATTATTTAACATATAGAACATGTTGCAAGACTGACAAGTCTGAGAAGCAGTAACTCTAGCAAAGTCAGAACAACACTAACTACCATCCCAAAATAGTCTCAGTAATTTGGTGGATTACTCATTCAACACAGTGGCCTGCTTTTAGTAAATCTAGAGGACAGGGGAGGACTGGCCAAAAATAGCCCAAGAAATTCAGTTTTAAAATCTGGTGCTTTTTGTCTTTTACTAGTTTGGTCTTTTAGCAGTGTTGGTTATTAACTTTTCCACCTGTTGTGTGCATAGTTAAAAATGGACTAGATGCTGGGACTTTCCCATTTTGGATTTAAGTTTAAGCACTGATGGTTTAAGCATCAGTATACTGCTTGAAAGCAGGAGTAACATAAAAAATATGACACAAGATATGCCACATTTACTATGATTTGGATATGGTTTGTGTCATTTGGCCCAGAATGGCCTATGAAACCGTGTAATTCCCGTTTCCCTGGTTCCATTCTCATGCCCACCACTACTGCTGCTCCTTCCACTTTGTGCTTTTCTCCATCTATACAGGACTTCTTGAGATCCTGCTCCAGTAGCTTGTCCTTGCCTCAGGGCCTTTGTACTTGCTCCTCCCTCTGCCTTGATGTCCCCTACCGATTTAACCCTGAAGATTACTGCCATGACTGGTTCCTCTGACTCTCAAAAAGATAGCATGAGATGTGCACACTCCTAACATCCCCTTTCACCAATCACCCTACTTTTGAGGTCCCCATAGCACTTCAAACTACCTGAAATTATATGTTTGTATTTATTTGCCCTCATTAGAATGTAAGACTCCAGGCAAGGGCTATAGCTCAGTAGTAGAACACATGCTTAGCATGCTTGGGGTCCTAGGTTCAATCCCCAGGACTCCCTACCCTGCCACCAAAAAAAAAGTAAGGCTCCAAGAGGGGACTCGTGCCTTGTTTTCTGTTATTTTCCAAAGGCCTAGCTTAGAAAGCAGTCAATAAAAATTTGTTGAATAAATGATGAAGTCCTTTTTATCCTTCAGGGTCTGCTTACATACCTCATCTGTAATTTTCCGAGGTAGAATTAATCCCTTTTATATATTTATTTCCCAAGTACTTGGTATATTGCTGTCAGAGCCCAGCACACAGGAGATCCTGTGCATCATAGATCCTTCTTTTTCTCTTACAATTATGAACTCTTCGACAGTGGGGATTTCTTATTAGTAATATTTATACTACTAACATCCCTAAGACAAAATAGGCTATCTGCATTTTTTTTTATGTTTATGTTTCTCCTTTTCATTTACCCAGCAAATATCAGTGTATAGTAGGCGCTGACACAGTGATCAGTACTGCAGCTCCTGCCCTCATGAACCTGAACATTCTTCCCTTTCTTGGTTTCTGAATTCAGACTTTGATAAACCCATAAAAATTTTAATTATATAAAACAATAGGAGGGGTGATTGGGTAGATGAGTCTGGTTTTGATCATGCTGAATTTGAGATGCCTTTGAGATATCAGAGAAGAGAGATTAGGTAAGCAGTTGGTTAAGAAGTCTGAAAGAGATAAAAGTTTCTGAGTCATAAGCTGTAGGTGGTATTTAAGCTTTGGTTGCATTAGTCTTTGCAAGGTGAGAGTTTGGAGTGAGAAGAGAAAGGGATCTCAAGATCAAGCCATGAGAAATCCATCTTTCAGGGAACTAGATAATGGTAGATAACAGAAAACGCAGCCAGAGGTAGGAAGGAAACAGAAAAAGCATCCAGAAGTAGGAAGAAAACTAGGCACTGTTTTGTCATGGAATCCAAGAGGAAAAGAATATGTGAACAAGGAAGGAATGGGCCACAATGTGAAGTACTACTCAAAGTAGTCTTGAAGAAAGCCCTGGATTTTGTGACTTAGAATGAGAGAACAGAAGTCAAATGGAACAGTTGGATGTGAGTGGAAGAAGAAAAAGCGTGAACATTCATTTTGTACATCTAGAGAACCAGATTGATATGAAGGAGACAGAAAAATTAACATTTAAGGAAACAATGTTAAACAGAGACATGAGGTGGGGAGGGAAAGGGAGAGAAAAGGGAAATTGCATGGAAATGGAGGAGACCCTCATTGTTATACAAAATTACATATAAGAGGTTGTGAGGGGAATGGGAAAAAAAAAAACAAGGAGAGAAATGAATTACAGTAGATGGGGTAGAGAGAGAAGATGGGAGGGGAGGGGAGGGGGGATAGTAGAGGATAGGAAAGGTAGCAGAATACAACAGTTACTAATATGGCATTATGTAAAAATGTGGATGTGTAACCGATGTGATTCTGCAATCTGTATTTGGGGTAAAAATGAGAGTTCATAACCCACTTGAATCTAATGTATGAAATATGATATGTCAAGAGCTTTGTAATGTTTTGAACAACCAATAAAAAATAAATAAAAAATAAAAGGAAACAATGCAATGAGCTTGCCATGCATGAGAGGGGACAACCCTCGACTCCTGCCTGGAAGGAGGGAGAAGAAGGTAGAGAAGTGGGAGGGCTTTATGGATCCACTGTGCACAGAGTGATGAAAATGAATTTGTCAAAGAAGGAGAGGAAGTGCATGTGCAGAGGCATGAGGTGTGAGACCATGTGTCTTATTCAGGATTACAGCCAATCTGACTTGGAACATGGAGTGCCTTTGAGAAATGACAAGAGATTGATCCTGGAAAGGACTCAGGAGCCAGATCATAAACACTGATTGCTGAGCAAGTTTTATAGAATTTGTCAGTACCCGTGCTTCTCAGTTCACCTCCGGAAATGTCCTTATTGTCAAAAATCAGGAATTACAGACTTTCTGAAGTGAAAACAAAATTTTTTCAAAAATTTTTATATGACTTTATATTCTAGTCCATAATAAGTTTGCTCATCTTTTTATGTGAAATTATCTTAGTCAGTTTCCCTTGGGTAAAACATTGACCTTGACCACCACATACATCCTAACTTCCACCCTGTTTGAGAGTGTGGTGTCTGTTGGTGATAGTAGTGACCTATAGCATCATAACCAGACTTGCATTATGGGAAGAGTACAGCCTATTCTCTGTATGTAAGGGTTTCTTATTCATGGATATAGCCAACCATAGATTGAAAATATTTGGGGAAAAAATTGCATCTGCACTGAACATTTTGTGTAAGCTGGCTTTTTATCTCTATGACCAAAAGACCTGACAAGAAAACTTGGAGGAGGAAAAGTTTATTTGAGACACACAGTTTCTGAGGTCTCAGTCCATGGTCACCTGACTCCATTGCTCTGGGCCTGAAGTAAGGCAGAACATCATGGTGGAATGGTATGGCAGAGGAAATCTGCTCAGCTCATGATAGCCAGGAAGTAGAGCGAAACCAGGGATAAAATATAATCCCCAAGAACATGCCCCCAGCAACATACTTTTCTAGCCACACCCCACCTATCTACAGTTACTATCCATTCAAATTATTAATGGATTAATCCACTGAGGTTATAGCTCTCATATTCTAATGATTTCACCTCTGAACATTCTTGCATTGCCTAACGTGAGCTTTTCAGGGGACACCTAATATCCAAACCATAACACATATACAGATTTTTTTTTTCCTAGTCATTTTCTAAACAATACAATGTAACAAGTATATCTATGTAACATTTACATTGTGTTAGGCATTATAAGTCAAGTATATGGTAGAATATGCATTAGTTGTTTGTAAACACGAGATCCTTTCACACTAAGGTACTTAAGCATTTGCAGATTTCAGTGATTGCAGTATCCACAGAGGGTCCTAGAAACAATCCCCCACAGACTGAAGGACAACTGTACTGTATTGTATGATGGGGCGTGGGTTGAAGGTGGAGAAAACCACAGACAGGAGGCCATCTTAGTGATCTAGATGTGAAATAATGAGCACTAAAACTTTAAGCAATGGGTGCCGCAGTCTGGCTGGGCACAAAATCACGAGCCACTGAAGCAGGAACAAACTTTATTTTTTGAAACTGCCGCCAATGCCCCGTAAGCTCCCGGGAAGATTGAGGCACGCGGCATTCTCCCGGATCCCAAGAGGAAGTTCCTCCTCCGGAATTCCCTCCTACCGCACTTCCCCAACCAATGGGAACTCTCCAGGAGTCCTGTAGCAGGCTGAGGTGAACAGCAGGAGTCCAATATCCATATGAATGCAAATCTTAACATAATCATATCATCTCAATGGCTTGCTGGCATCACCTTTCAACCAAAAATGCCATGCATCATATTACTTGGCTGTGGCTCTTAGCAAATGGGGATATTGAGATTTAGGAAATAGAATTGGCACAACTTGTAGGTGACCTCATACAATGTGGAAAATGAAAGAGAACTTTAGAGTGATTTTTCCAGTGTTTTACTTGGGCATTGAAATTGGCAATACAGAAGAGAGAAATCTGTTTGTTGGGGCTGGGGGTTGCACTTCTGTTCCAAGATGTTTACTCAATAGAAGGCTTGTAAGGAATTGAGGATGTAACATTCAGCCACATGCTGAGATCTGATTTTAATTGGATCTGAGTCTTGAAAGAGCTTGGAGTGGAAGTTATCTGCATGTAAGTGGCCCCTGAAGCTTTGGGGACAGATGAAATGGCTCAAAAGTAGAATGCTGAGTTTTGGGACAAGATCTTGGAAAATATCAACATTTAAAAGGAGGGCAAGATGAAAAAGTTCTGAGAAAATAGTGAAGGATCTATGGAGGGACAAGAGATCCAACAGGGAGAAAACAAAAGGGAATTTCAGAAATAACCAGCAGTACCCAAAAGCAGCAGTCAATTTATGCAAATAGTGCCTGAAAGATGTGCACAGAATTTTGTGGGTCTTTGGTTATTAAAGTTATTGTGACCTCTTATGAGGGCAGATTTAGTAGAAGGCACAAAACAGATTTAGCTGGAATGAAAAGTGATAGCAAGGAGGCTGAAGGTTTAGCTCAGTGGTAGAACAATTACCTAGCATGAGCAAGGCTCTGGGTTCAATCCCCAGCACTACAAAAAAAGAAGAGTGCCAGCAAGTGCACTTGACCATGCTTTCAAGAAGCTGAGCTTTGAGGGAGTAGCAGGGAGAGTATGCTAACCAGGAAGACATTCAGGGTCATCAGGGATAGTTGTTATAAGTGGTTTTGGTTTGTATTTAACAAGCATATTTATATACTAAGGAAGAACCAGTAGAGGGAAGAGTACCAAGCTGCTGCCTTACATATAGGAAGTATGTTATTAAAGTATTTATTTCATAAATGACTTCTTACTGTTAAGTTCCTCAGTATTCAATTTTATAGGTAAAATTTGTGTTCTGTGGGCTACATGTTTTGTGTTATCATGGTTTTATTAATATTTGGGGGGATATATTTTTCAGCCTCAGAATATTCTGCTGACAAGTGACTCTCCATTGGGTGACGTTAAGATAGTTGATTTTGGCCTTTCAAGAATAATGAAGAACAGTGAAGAGCTACGAGAAATTATGGGTACTCCTGAATATGTGGGTAAGTATTTGAAAGAGTGAGATGGTTTTGTGTTTAACATCAGGCATCGCCTTCATCAGGGAACTCACATTCAAAGGGGGCCAGCCATCTGCTATATTAAAATTCCTCCATCAAAGATTCATTCCTGGACTGGGGATGTGACTCAGTGGTAGAGTGTCTGCTTAGCATGCATGAGGCCCTGAATTTGATCCCTAGGACCGCACACACACACACACACAAAAAAAAATTTAACTAATTCCTGTGGATTAAATTTAAAAATGGAACACTTTCAAAAGTAAAATACCAAATTGGTGATGTTTTTCCTATAAGACTAAAAAAGTTTGCTTTTCTTTTTTTTTTTTTTTTTTTTTTGGTGGCCTCGTGGATGCTTAAGCATATGTTCTATCCCTGAGCTATGAGAGGTGAAAGTGCTATGTACTGGATTGGAACAGAAGAGGTGTGGGTGCTCTGAGAGAGATTTCAAGGCTATTATTATAATAGACAATATGATGCCCAATTAGATGGTGTGAGAAGAGAAAGGTCTCAAAAATTGTCAGTATAAATTGCAGTATTTAGGCATTCAAATTCAAATTGCAGTATTTAGGCATTCATTTTAAATACTAGGACTCAACCACAAGGGTGGAAATATGAAAAGTTAACTACAAACATCTAGTTTAGACTTCATATTAATTCATACTAATTTGAATTATAGTGTTAATTTACTTTGTTTTAACCCAAACCTTGATGATAGTGCTTTATTAGTTTCTAAGGCTTACTTTAATTTTTTACCTCTATGAGCAAATTAGGCATTTTTTCCACAAAACTAAATATTTTCTTCTGTTTTTGATACTAGCTCCTGAAATCCTTAGTTATGATCCTATCAGCATGGCAACAGATATGTGGTAAGAGTTATTTATGAAAGAAAAATTGACAAAATTGGTTTCAAGAGGGGCTGGGGTTGTGGCTCAGTGGTAGAGCTCTCACCTAGCACAGGGTTCGATCCCTAATACCACATAAAAATAAATAAAGATTGTGTCCAACTACAACTAAAAAATAAATATTTTTTAAAAATTGGTTTCAAGAAATTAATATGATACCAAGTTTTCTTTTATTTTCTTTCTGATTTAGGAGCATTGGAGTGTTAACCTATGTCATGCTTACAGGAATATCACCTTTCTTAGGTGATAATAAACAGGAAACATTCTTGAACATCTCACAGATGAATTTAAGTTATTCTGAGGAAGAATTTGATGTTGTGTCTGAAACCGCTATTGACTTCATCAAGAGACTTTTAGTTAAGAAACCAGAGTAAGTATTAATATTCATCTTTATCTTCTTTTTTGGGTGGGAGGGAGGGAAGCTGAGAAATGAACCCATGGCCGTGGCACATGTTAATAAGCATGTCCTCTACCATCAAATTATACCCCTAGCCTGATTTTTGTCAATTTTTGAGTAGTCTTCTCTGAACAAAAGTATTCCAACAACTGAAATCCCAAAATGAAGACACAAAAATGTAGACATGAAGTTAAATTAACCAGACACTGTGGTGCAAGCCAGTAGCCATTTGGAAGGCTGAAGCAAGAGGATTGTAAATTTGTCTTGGCAATTTAGTGAGACAGTATCCCAAAATAAAAAATAAAAAGGACTGGGGATATAGCTCAGTGGTAACATGCCACTGGGTTCAGTCCCCCGATATCTAAGTAAATATTGCTGGGAATTTATCTCAGTGATAGTGTGTCTTTGAGTTTAATACCCAGTATTGTAAAACAAACAAACAGGAAAAAAGAAACTAGCCATCTAGTTTGGCCTAATATATGTGTTGAAAGGAAAACTGATAAAAATGAATAACATATTGACCTGTACTGCACACCTCATTATACTAAGATTTAAATATTAATTAGAAAAATTTTATTGCAGATGTGTCACTATTCATTAGTAGAAATTGACAGTGAAATGACAGCCAGTCCTTAGTAGATAGTTTCTGTCTGATCCTGGTCTCTCAAGAGAACTTTTTAGAGAAAATACTATTTTACTTAAAAATACTATTTTTCAACATTATGGACAATTGTACTCAAATTTTCAAAACTTCTGGTTTTATTCAGAATTCACAGTAAACCTTGTGCTCTGAATTTCAGTCGAAGTTTTTATGTTGTCCTAAGTATGAAAATTTGTCTTTATACAGAGATCGAGCCACTGCTGAAGAATGTCTAAAACACCCATGGTTGACACAGAGCAGTATTCAAGATTCTTCTTTTAGGACGAAAGAGTCATTAGAAGAAGCAAATGCCTTCCAACAAGGTGATTCTGTGCCTGAAATTAAAGCAGATACTGAGAAACCAGAAACCGAGGAATCGCTTGTGACAGAGGAGTTAATTGTAGTTGCTTCGTATACTTTAGGACAATGCAGACAGTCTGAAAAAGAGAAAATGGAGCAAAAGGCCATCTCCAAACGATTTAAATTTGAAGAACCTTTGCTACAAGAAATTCCAGGAGAATTTATTTACTGAGCAGTATTTCCCTTTAAAACTTTTAAGATTTCTACATTGAAAACATTATTATTATTTATGGACCTCTGGCCAAATGGTACATGTACTAGAAGTGGATATCACAGTATCACTGATATAAGCAAAAATAATTTTGTTAAACTTGTGGAGTTAGATCAATCAAGCCAGATTTGTAGAAGTTGCCAACCTGAAGGTTAACAGGTAAAGTTCTCTGTTTCAATGTTATTTTTAAGAAGGGAGATGTTTGCACCTTTTAATTCTACATCCTGTTTCTCTACAATGAGAATTTGTGTACAAAGATGTTTGTATTCACTTTTCTTTAAAAATCCAAGTAAAAGTGCCAAAATTACATCACTGATAAATCTCTTTTGCATTATTCATGTGTTTCTCTATTTGTATGTATATATGTTGATAACTTTACTAAAATAATTTTTTATTTTGCATAGAGGGACAAGATTTTAAATAGACATCTTCTAAATTGTTGAGACATAGAATACCATCATTATGGTATTGCAATGTCTTATTTTGTGTTTTATTACTTTATATTGACCTGATTTGGCTTCTCTCTGTTTTTGCCTAATGTTTATAACCCATCCGTGGCTTTTTTTTTTTTTTCCTCTTCAACATTACAATAAAAGAAGAGATTTTTTTTTTTACCTCTGAGATTATTCTGGTCTCCAAGATCTGGCTTGGTAAGCCAAGAATGTTAAACAAGTATCATCTCTTCAACCATTCCTTTTGTTGTCACACCATTCTCTTCTGTCCTCTCTCCCAGGCTGTGCCCCTACTACCTCCTTGCCCCTCTCCCATACTCATCACTTAATTTGGGGCACTCACAGGTATCAGTGTGATCTGATCAGCACTTTGATTTCTTTGATCAGTGACAAGATGATATTATATTGTTTTAATCCCAAAGTTAATGAAATCTTCTAGAAGAGAGAAAGGAGAGATACAAAGCATAGTCAGAATGGTCACTGAGCCTCTACGTCTGTTGAGTTTATCAGCCCTCAAACTATACCAGGAAACATAAAATGCCAAAATATTTATAATCCTTTGCTTTCATTCATTTAAAAAAAAAAAAAAAAAACTAACATTGGATATTTTGTCATTAGGGAGGTACCTTATCCCAAAGGACTTAACTTTAGGTCAGAATGTAGCTCAGCAGTGAGGCTCTGGGTTCAATCCTCAAGATCAAAAAGGGGGGGAAAAATCCATATGTGTGTGTATATATATATATATGAATACATACACAAGACACACAATAGAGTTTGAGACAGAAGGATCATGTAAGCCCAGAAGTTTGAGACCAGTCTGGGTAACAGAGCAAGACCCCACCTCAAAATAAGTAATAAAAATAATGAAAAATGGAAATATAAAAAAGTGTATACTGTATTACTTAAAGTAACTAAATATCCTCACACAAAAAAGTCTGAGTCCTTATTTATGTTTTCTTAGGCTGAGTGTTTTATATAAATTCTCATTAATACAGCTTGTCTGTCATCTGTATACTGTGTACACTGAAGCCACACCTGTGCTCCACACTAGGACTGACTCAGATGTTTCCCTTTGTAGTATGACTAGGGTGTCACACAAAGCTCTCTGCCTAGCACTTCTCAAATGTCAAAATCACAACACTGACAGTACCTAAGCTCCAGTTTTATAATAATAGTGTATTGTGCTAGACATTTATACACCATCTATAATCTCATCTAGCCCAGCTAGGCAAAACTGCCAGAGTACCTGGTATTGTTAGACACCATTGGAATGAAATTGATTGTGTAGTTCAAACAGTTGCTCTGTTTTGTCACTAAACTGGCTTAATTATATAGTTTCTTGGAAAGTAGCTTCTTTTCCCCCGCTCCAGTACAGGGGATTGAACTCAGGCTTTACCACTGAGCTACGCCCCCAGCCTTTCTTATTTTTTATTTTGAGAAAGGGTCTAAGTGTGCCAAGCTGGCTTTGAATTTGATATCCTTCTGCCTCAGCCTCCTGGGTCTCTGGGATTACAGGTGTGAACCACCATGCACAGCAGGAAACTAGCATCTCCAAACAAGCTCTAAAAGGGGAAAGAGGTAACTCTGCCATTCAGTGAAAACCCATGGTCACAAAGTTAAGACTCAGGTAAGTCTTGAAAGAAGTAAAACATAGTTTGAGGCAAATATATTTAAATATTTTTCATAGAAATAGGGGATATGTGACCCCCCCCCAAAAAAAAAATTGCTGTTGAGTGACACTTGTATGTACTTGATAGATTTCTCCAGTTGTGAAGCCAGAATCATTTGAACTTTTTCAAAACTGTTTGGTATTACATTCAGAGTGAATATATTTAATGTAATTACTCCATTTATTTTTAAAAATGTTTTTTCTTTTAGTTAGCCAGTTTGCATCCTTAGCTACTTTTGTTTTGGTACTGGGGATTGAACCCAGGGACAACTTAACCACTGAGCTACAGACTGGCCTAGATCTGCGATCCTCCCATCTCAGGCTCCAGAGCCACTGGCATTACTGGCCCTTAGCTATTTTTGTACCTTAAGTTTATGGTGCTTTTTTTAAAAGCCCTCAGAATATACTTATGAAGGTATATTGGTACTTTTTGGTTTACATGTTATAAAGAGAGCCTGAAGAGCCTTCACGTATTAGACCAAATAAAATCTTTCTCTTAATGACTTGCCAAGCAGCACTATATTCATCTAATGCTATTAATACTTATTTTTCAATGACCAAATTTATAAAGGACTAAACAGTACTGTTAGTTTATTGATACAGTTTATAAACCCAGTTTTAATTATAATTAACAACAGGATACTTCAGTGTGATGAGATCTTTATGAAAAATGTAAAATGTGTAACTTTTATTTAGAAAAAAAAAAATTGGGGGCAGGTACCAGGGATTTTTAGGGGGACTAGGGTTCATTTTAGGATTAATGCATATTTAATTTTTTTTAAGAGACTGCCCAACAGCTTTTTGGAGGGGAACTAAGGGGTACTTTACCATTGAGCCACATCCCTAACCCTATTTTGTATTTTATTAGAGACAGGGTCTGACTGAGTTGCTTAGCGCCTCACTAAATTCCTGAGGCTGGCTTTGAACTCATGATCCTCCTGCCTCCACCTCCTGAGCCCAGAGATTACAGGTATGCGCCACCGAACCCGGCCAGAAAATTATTCTTGTGTTTTGTCATCGTTTTCCCATGCAAAGTAGGAGAAAATGCTGTTCTGTAGTTGTTACAAGAGGGAAGACAGATGCTGATTGTGGATTCTCTTAAACTTTTTCAGCTGACCTCAGTTTGAAGGAAAATTTATTAGAGAGGAGGTTATAAAGATCACTTAGATTCTGTTAGACAAGAGGTGAATTACAGTTCTCAGTAGTGTGTGGGGTGTTATGTGGCTCAGTGCATAGAGGCCTCAGCTATTTAGAAGTAATATATATCCTTACTGAACACCAATATGGACAGTTTTATGTGGGGAAAAATGAGCCCGAGTATCAGCAAATACATTTTAAGTTCACATTTGAAGAAATTTGAATTAGACTGATAAAATTATATTTTTAATTATTTGACTTTCGCTTCTGCTTTTACTCAGCTTCTCTGTGAGATTCATTTGCATTGATGGTTGGTTCTTTTTTATTGCCGTGTAGTACTGTTTGAATACACCACTGTTTACGCATCTGTATTTCTATTCATGAACCCCTGAACTGTCTTAGTTTTGAGCTATTATGAATAAACTGCTATAAATGTTTTTGAACAGAGACTTTTATGAACATGCTTTTGTTACTTTCAGATTGAAAAACTAGGAATAGGATCACTAGGTCTTAGGATGAACGCATATTTAATTCTTTTTTGAGAGACCGCCCAACAGTTTTCTAAAAGGGTTGTACTATTTCCTGTTCCCACCAACACAATGTATGAGTGGCACAAAGAATTGCTGATGTTTGTTGTTATCCATCTTTTTCATCCCACCCACTCTCCTGGTTGGTTATGTGGTGTATCTCATGGTGGTTTAATTTGCATTTCCCTGATGACTAATGAGCATTTTTTTCATGTGCTTATAAATAATTCTTTTGTCCATTCCTCCCCACCTTTTTAATTGGTTAATGACTCCTTTATACATTCTGCATATAAGTTCTTTTTTTCAGTGCTAGGGATCAAACCCAGGGCCTTACAGTATAGGCAAGCACTCTACCACTGAGCTGCACCTCAGCATGCTACAAAGCTTATTCCCCCCCCCCCCAACCCCACTCTGTGGCTTGCTTATTTTCTTAACAGTCTCTTTCAGTGTGAAGGAGGCTTTAATGTTGTTGAAAAAAAGTTTATCAATTTTCAATTTAATGTTTTCTGTATAATCACCTTCCCCAAAGTTATGAAAATATTATTTTAGGAACTTTATTATTTTAGCTTTTTGGTTTAGAACCACGATCCACCTTGAATAGATTTTTTTTGACCCATAGGAAGGTAGGGGTCAAGTACCTTTGTGTATGAATGTTCATTTCCAGCATCATTTTTAAAGATAATCCTTTCCTCATTAAATAGTTTCAGTGTCTTTGACTAATTAAACCATTTGACCAAATATCTGTGAATTGACTTTTCTGTCCCATTAATTTGTTGTTCATCTTTTTGTCAAAACTTTTAAAATCTCAGGTAAAATAGGCTTTCTAATTCCTTTCTCAAGATTGTTTTGTTTATTTTAGATCCTTTGTTTTTTGATGCTTCATATTTTTCCTTCTTTTTTTTTTTTGTTTGATTGTAATATTCCAAATCTTTCAATGCCTATTTTTAGTTCTTTGAACTTAACCATTTTAAATTGTTTAGGTAGAAATTAGTTTTCTTTTGAAACTTTTGATGGAAACAGTGGGAATAAGTCAGCTGAATTGAAATTCATTTTTAGACTGGAAAGACTACCTGCCTGAAATTTTTTCAAATTTCATATGAAATAATGGAATCTCAGGGAATGTGTGATCTGCCCAAGATTTTACAGCTAGTAACTGGCAAAACAAAGGACAGAATTCTTGAAGGTTTCAAAACCTTGACTGCTAGTCAAGGGCTTTTGCCTCTATGAAGTCTTCCTTTGGCTCCATTTTAATGTCCATAACACAATATATGTTAAAATTTATTTTTATCTAATTTAACTTTGTTTTTTGTTTAATAAGTGGAGGATAAGTAAGTAACCTAAGATTAGGCTAGTGCAGCTGTGGCCCCTGTTGCCTCTTTGGTAAATGAGGTTTTATTGGAACACAGCCACGCCTCTTCATTTACATTTGTCTCTAGATACTTTCACATTAAAACTGCAGGATTGAGTAGTTGCTGACAGAGATCTTATGGCCCATGAAGCTTGAATGTTTTACCATATGGCCCTTTACAGAAAAAAGCTTGACAACACTCAGCCTTTTCTAATCTAAATATATTCGCAATAGGGGAGACATTTTCTATTTAAAACCAACATGGGCTAGGTAAAATGGTGTACACCTGTAATCCCAGAAATTTGGGATTATAAATTCAAGGTCAACCTGAGTAGCAAGACCCTGTCTCAAAAAAAGATCAGGGCTAAGGATGTGGTTTAGTGGTAAAATGCTCCTGGTTTCAATCCCCGGTACTGAGGAAAAATAAAATTAATGTAAACACAGTTCTTCGAGGTATAGCTTATTTTGCATGTCAGAATATTCTTATGACTTTGATTACATTCTTAAGTGAGAATTTTATTAGAAGCTATTTTTACCAAATATATTAACAGTAGTATTTCAGCTTTTCACATAAAAATATTCTTAGTTTCAATATATTGGGATGAATTCTGTGAAAATAAATATCTCTTTAGTTATCTGTATTATTAAAAATAACAAGTTTTCTGCTATATTGTGAGAGAAGTGTACCTAGAACATAAATCAATCTGGGCTCAGTAATCGAGAGACTTTGGAGGCTGGGAAGAGGCATGTTTAATCTTCAGAAAACTGGGAATTATTCAGGAAGGGGAGATTATTACCTCATCCCTACCTCTTTTAAAGCCACATTCTTGTCCTATCCTTGTCCTGTTTCAATTTTTAAATAATAACTGAGAGATAGATAGTACAGATGCATCTCACACAACTACCATACAATATCAAAACCAGGAAACACATTAGTGTAATGTGGGTGTATGGCATTTTATCACATGTAGCTTCCTGTACCCACCAACACAACCAAATTAGGGAACTATGTCATTGCTCTGAAGATCAGTCAATGTCAACATTTTGCCAGTTTGAGTGAAATGTAGAACTTATGTCCCTTGTCTGTCCCCCATTTATAACCTAATTGTATTAAATATATCCTCTATATGCAGTGAGATCCACGTCAAGCAATGTTAATACATTTTGCTCCCACCATCAAACAGTTTAAGAAGCTAGAGAAGGAAAATCTATTGTATTTATCATATTTTTGCTCTTTCCATGATGTTCCAAGATCTTTGAGGAGTTGGTGTTTTTGTTGTTTGATGCTAGGGATTAAACGGAGCCTCTCACATGCTAAGCTTGTGCTCTACCACTAGGCCACACCCCCAGCCAGATTGGGTCATTTCTTTTTTGTCTTTGGGTTCACTGTTATCCTCTCCTAAACTGTAGAACCATTTCATTTTATTCTTTTTCTTTCATTTGTTAAATTTCCATTTGTTTCAAGAATGTTCATAATTGCTCATCGAGACTTTTTTTTTTTAATGACTGTTCTAAAAACCTGTAATCTATGTGTCATTTTGGGATTGGCATTTGTTGTCTCTTCTTAACTCAAGTTGAGATTTGCCTTGTTCTTGGTATCAAAGTATGACTTTCCATCCTACTGGGCATTTGGGTTTTATGGTTTTGTGTTTTGTTTTTTGCCACTGTATGACTTTATTTTTGTTCAGTAAAAGTTATAGCTGTAGGTTGCCATTATCCTCTTAATGTGAATACTCCTTTGACCTCCTTTTATTCTAAACTATACAGTTAATAATGAAATGATCCCACTTTTCTTCTCCAGTCAATTAAAGTTGTTTTCAGTTTCCTTAATATTGGAGAACTGAAAAGCAAATGAGACCCACCCTTTTGCACTCTAGGATTTTGTTAATTCTGCTTCTGTTAAGTGCCAAATGTTAGCATTTCACCCTGTAATGTTCAGTTAGCATCCATGGAGGAAGTGTCTATGCCCAGCACAGGTGACATGAAGCCTAGGAGCAAAGGGACTAGTGGAATGGACACAGCAAGTGGCATCCAGCAATGCATATGGTATAATAAGAGCAATGGCAGATGCAGGCACAGGTGGCAGAGGGGCTTTCTTCCATGGGGGGGGGGGTGGTTGGGGAGGGGGGTGTTCAAAGATTCTGGATCTTATTAAACTCATTTTAGTAGATGTCCTCTAAGACCATGTCAGTGGACAAATGGAGCTATGATACCGCTTCACTGCTGCCTGACAGGAAAAGTTTGGGCTTTACTCAGCCTCTAGGCACAAAGTGTGCTTCCTTGCTGCTTCCCACTAGAGCACATTGACTCTGCTGGCAAGAGTCTGGGCTCCTCTCTGGGCCTTCTGGGATACCACTCCAGGAAGAGTCCAGGAGGCCCATTTCAGCCAGGTAAGGAAGGAAGTCTAGGCCTCCACTTGGCTTTGCTGATGTGTGTTGCTGGGGTCCTGGTTTCTTCCCATGGTGTTGGGTTACTATCTGAATATTCTTTCTAGGTTGCCCCTTCCCTGGTCCTTTGGCTAGAGAAAACTGGCTTTTGTTGTGGCTTTTATTGTCCTCTTTTTGGCATTCCTGAGCTGGTATTTCTCCAGCACCATTCTGGAAATAGGAGACAAACAAAACTCAGGGAACTCAATGCTGTATTATTATACCTTGGGTCCTGAGGTTCCTAGCCCATCAGCTTTTTCTCCATTTTCCAACATAATCTTGTGTTTATTTTTGAGGCACAAGGAAGAATTAGGAAGAAGTGTTCCCACTCCATCTTGTTCATCGTACTTTGTTTTGAACAGTGAATTTTTTGGAAATGAAGTCCTATAAAGAGGCTAACTTTGCACTTATACTTTTGTAAACATACCTTTTATATACCTTTATAAATACTATTTTTTGAGTTCAGTCAAACCACTAAGGATGTGTTTTGCAATCACTGGTTTGTGTTTCTCTCCAATTTAAAATTCAAGTCCTACATCTAAGCTGTCTTAGGGGTAGAATAATTCCATTTTTGAAACTGCTTGAGAACAACTGCTTTTAAAAAGCAAATTTCAATTTTAAACTAGGAAATACACCAGCTTTTCTTTTTTGTTTAGATGAAAAGTATTTACCTGCTGGCTATTGGAAACGTCTTATGAATATACCGGGTTTCTTGACAAGATCACAGTTTTCACATGTCAGATAGCCACTCCAAACTTTCTGCTGCTGGTATGCATTTACCAAGCCTTTTAGCACACTTCCAGAACATGAATTCTCAGTTGAGTTGCTTACCAGAAGGAAATGAGTCAAGCCCAGAAGGAGACCACTTGGAAAAGGCTAGCAAACTTTACAGCAGAGAGAAGTAGCTAGGAGACAGATATACAGAGTAGGAGGAAAATCCACCTGTAAGAAGAAAAGATGATATTTTGGTGAAGACAGTTGTTCACTTAGTGTGGTATTGGGGATCAAACTCAGGGCCTCATACCTGCTAGGCAAGGGCTCTTATTTTTATTTGAAACAGAGCCTAAGTTGCTCAGACTGACTTTGAACTTATGATCCTCCTGTTTCAGCCTCCCAAATAGCTGGGATTACAGGCATCCATACCTGGCTAGTTAAGGTCATTCCTAAGTATCATTTAAAATGTACTGTAATTCTCTTAGTCATTTTCTTTTAAAAGTATCTTTCCTGATTATGCTCTTATTTCTTATTCTCATTTTAATCATCCATCTGAAATTATAGGAGGAAAAAAAAGGCCTTGAGTTGATAATTATTATTTAAATCTTACTACTTTCTCAAGCATATTTTCTTGGTGTGTGTGGTGTGAAAGAGAGAGAGAAAGAGAGATGTTGGGGATCAAATCCAGGGTCTTGTATGTGCTAGGCAAACACTCTCACTGAGCTATAGCCCTACCTTTTCTTGAATTTTTAGGATAAATACCATATTAAAGTAAGTGCTTAAAGTAAATTCTTACCACAGTATCCTCCTGGATTTAAATAAAATTTTGGTCTATAAGAAAAATCTCAGGATAAGAAAGATGTTAGGATATTGGGAAAAGAGATGTTTTGCCTAATATGTCCTGATGCTTGTTAATTAAAATATAGGTCTATGTTGAGAATTCATGGAGGATCTTAAAGAGAGTTTTAGTAGCCTATTATTTGAGACTATCCCTAAATTAACACTGAAAAATTATCATTTTTTTAAAGAATGCTTTTATGGAAAGCTTCAGAAATTTACAAAGGTGAGAAAAGAGTAAAATAAACTCCCAATTGGCCAGCTTCAAACTTAAAATATTGCCTTCTAGATTCATGTGTGGAATACTTTAAGGCAAATTCCAAGCACTGAAAAGGAATTTACAGTGAAAAAAAAAATGTATGGTTCCCTCTGGGGGTGGAGCAGAAGCAGAGAACTGACTGGGAAGGAGCCTAAGGGAATTTTCTGGGCCAAGGGAAATGATCAATATCTTAATAGAGTATGGGTTACATGGGTGCAAGCATTTGTAAAAACACATGGAATTGTTTATACTCAAATTTGTGCATCTTGCTAGATGTAAATTTTACCTTTAAAAACATTTGAAACTTTGATCTCTAATAGTTTTTTGCTTTTACAGTTAGCAATTCTGGAACTCCCTTTTGTATATATGATACTTAAACAGACTAGGACATATACCTAGGATAATGAGAGCCAGGTTTCCCATTGTTAGAGAAGAGAGTTATCATTCGAATGTGGGAAGAAGAGGTCTCAAGTATGTGTATTTGTGAACCTATTAAGTATATTTGCTAACACAGGACAAATGAATGTAGCTGAAGGTTTCTTGGAGTTTGTGCTTATAGAATATATCCTACCAAGCATGTTGAGTCAATAGTTCCACAGTCACTTGAAATATTTCTTCTCTATATGGCTCATTTGTTTCAATTTTTCAAATACTTTAGAAATGTTCATTTTTAACTTATGTAAACACGGTCCCAATGTCAAGACCATAAGACAGTACATTTTCAGGAAGGTCTAGTTCAACATCCCTATTCCATACAACTCCCTCTGTTTTCTTCCCTAACTACTTTTGATTTTATACTTCCCTTTTTTCTTTTTGCAAGTAGAAGCCAACACACAACTCCTTTTTTTAAAAAAGAGAGAAAGTTTGCCTACTAATCACATTGCCCTTCACTTAAAAATATAGATTGATAGTCTCCAGATCCATCCATTCACTGACAAACTAAAAAGAACCAATTAAAATGTGTGTGTGTGTGTGCATGTGTGTGTACATGTATGTATTGAGCATCTCTGAGTCAAAAATCAAAAGCTTTTTGAGTGTTGATATATGTTCAAAAGTTGTATTTTGTAGCATTTTGGATTTCCAGATTAGAGATGCTCAGCCATTAAAGTCTAGACATTTATTCCAAAATCTGAAACATTTCTGATCCCAAGCATATTGGACAAGTAATCTAGAACCTATATGTCCCTAGCAGTATATTTCTAATCCCTTTTCAGAAGTATAGATTCCCCTCAATTATTTGGACGTAACAAAGTTTATTTGACCACTTCTTCACCACTGGATATTGTAAAAATAAATGTTCAGTGGTTTTTCCCCCCCAGATTTTTGCTATTACACATAATACTATATTGAATTATCTTGCACAAATGGAATTTTATATTTCGGCCTGCACATCTCTAGGAAGGAATCCTACATGTGAGATTGCTAGGTAGGTAGTGCACTTGGAAATACTTCTAGATACTGTCAAATTCCCTTCCACAGATTTACCATTTTTTTGTTACCACCAACAATTTTAGGATATCTGTTTTATCACAGTCTACCAAGAAAACAGGTTGTCAAATTTTAGATATTGCTGCCAAGTTCCAGAAGAAAACTGGTATCTCCTTTATGCAAAGTTGAGTATCTTCTTAGTATGCTGGAGTTGTGGTCATTTTTCTGTAAATTTATTCATGTCTTTTGCCCATTTTCCTTTTGGATTGCTATTTTTCTCAATTTTTGGAAGGTCTTTGCAAATTAGGAATATTTTATTTAAATTGATAATATTTCCCATAATTTATCTTTTTTTTTTTTTTTTGCTTTTGTTACTATCATACTTGCAGAAATTTTTTATTTAATCAAATTGATTAATTTTCCTTATTCTAAACATTGAATCATGGTCTGGAGTTTTTTTTCATTTCCAGATTACAAAAGAATTTATCCATACTTTCTTTTCTGCTAGTACTTATATGGTTTCATTTTAGATTTCCAGATTAGAGATGCTCAGCCATTAAAGTCTAGGTATATATTACAGTCTGGTCTCTTACAAAGCCACTGGCATTAAATTATAGGGTCCACCCTGATGACCTCATCTAATCCTAATCAATCTGCAAAACCACTAGGAGCAGCAGGGGTACAAACCTGTGTTCCTAGCTACTCTGGAGGTGGAGGTGCACATCAGCCATTAAGTCTAGGCATATAATCCATTTACATTTAGGTCTTTGATTCATTTGAAATTCTTTTAGAGTTTGCATAATGAATTCAAATCTGCCTCTGGCATAGAGATTTTTTTTTTTTTTTACCCCTGCAAGGTACTGGGGATTGAACCCAGGGGCACTTAACCACTCAGCTGTATCCCCAGCCCAGGGTCTTACTGAGTTGTCCAGACTGGCCTTGAACTTGGGATCCTCCTCCTTTAGCCTTCTAAGTAGCTGAGATTACAGATGTTCGCCATGGTGCCCAGCTCAGTATTTTGTTTTAATTTTGGTAAGATTGACTCTCTCTTTTTTTCTTTGCAGGGATTCTGTCTTCCTTTGTTTACTCATGTTTATAAAGTAAGTTCATAATTAGCTTGTCTAACTTGAAAAATTTAATATTTTTATTGATACCACATTAAATTTAACTTGGGGAGAACTGACATATACTTAAGATGAAAAATCTTACTATCTGAGAACATGATACATCTTTCCATTTGTACAGTTCTGCTTTTTTGCCTTTCAAGAGAATGTTTTTGCATTTTTATGCAAGTTTTTTATTTTTTTGGTTGAGACAGTTTCTAACTATGCTACCCAGACTGCTCTCAAACTCTTGAGCTCAAACAGTCCTCCCACCTCCACTTCTAGAGTAGCTAGGAACACAGGTTTGTACCCCTGTTGCTCCTGGCAGTTTTGCAGATTGATTAGGATTAGATGAGGTCATCAGGGTAGACCCCTATAATTTAATACATGTGGCTTTGTAAGAGATCAGACATACTCATAAGGAATTATCCATACATACTCATAAGGAATTATCATACTCATAAGGAATTATCCATTCTCCTCTGATTATTTTTAATATACTTAATTTTTATCAAATGTCTTTTAGTATCTAAAAAAAACCAGCAATTTCCCTTCTAAGCTCTATTACTCTGAAGAATTATATTAATGGATCTACTAATATTGAACTACCCTTGCATTCCTGGAATAAACAACACTTAGTCCCTGTTAACACCCAGGGTGGCCTAGATTGAGGTGTGGTAACAAATAGCCCCTAACCTTAGGAGCTTACAAGCATTTATTTCTTGTTCATGCTACATGTCATACAGTGGGTCAGCTGTTCCAGAACTCAAGGCCTTTGAGTAGCTGCCATCTGAAACATTACCTATTAAGGAAGAAGGAAAAGATGATATTATGAACCAAGGGTTCTCCCTTAACTTTTGCTTAGAAATCATGTCACTTCTACTCACAGAACAAATTACATGTCACACCTATAAGTTCAACAAGGCAGGGATGTATAATCCTCCACAGGAATGAGCAATGCAAAGAAGAAGAACCAGAATATTCTGTGAAAAACAATACAGTGTACCACTTATATGTCATTGGGCTTTAATATTTTATTTAGAATTCTTCCATCAACTTTCATAGGGGAAATCACTCTGTTTATATAGTTTCTCACTTGGTAAAAATAACTTGGACATAAAAGTAAGACTGCAAGGTAATTGACACATAGTAACTAATGTTAAGTATTTTGCCAGGCCCAGTGGCATGCCTGTAATCCCAGCAGCTCAGGAGGCTGAGGCAGGAGGACCAGCAAAAGCGAGACACTAAGCAACTCAGTGACACCCTGTCTGTAAATAAAATACAAAACAGGGCTGGGGAGGTAGTGCCCCTGACTTAAATCCCCAGTACACCCCCTCCAAAAAAAAAGTATCTTGATGGCTTATTGTTGAATAATAATAAAAGCCTTTTGATATTATACTACATCTAAATTAAAATATTTTCCTTTTAAAAAGAAAAAAAAAAAAAAAGTCCCTTTGGAAAATTTCTCCTGGAAAGAAGAGGGGAAAAAATGAAGGAATTTAGGAATGAAAAATACCTTCTCCTGAAAAGCGAAATTTCACTGACCTGCACCCAACATGTGTCTTAGGAGTATGTTTTTAATATTTGTCACTTGCCACTTTCCTACCCTGGCTGGTAAAATGTGAGTTTCTCCGCACACATTCCAGACAGTACTTTCTACTGAGCAACTGTGCTAAAGTTGGCCAAAGGACATGCCTGAACGGAGCAGCTTACTAAAGAGGCAAGAATCTTCCTGTGGGAGTAGCCTGGAGGTTTTCCTATCAGCCTCTGCCCCCTGAAATCCCCCACCCTACCAAGTCTATGAGCCTCCTGTGTAAACAGCAGCTTTTGCCTGGGCATCCAACAAGCAAACATTGCCTCACCTGTAAGGCAGGCGATTTGTTAATGTTTATTCATATTTTTCATATAGATAAACCAAACTGAAAACAAGTAGCCCAATGGCCTAAGGCCACTTCCAGAGCTGCTTGCTTCCTCAAAGTCCCCTGGAGCACTGCTGCTTGAGTATTTTCCTTACCTTTCCCATAGCAAAGGACACCATGCATCAAGTTCTGGCTGTTTCCCATATAAGTAATTTAGTTCAGCTTCATCTTTGGTATATAACTTTACCAAAATTGGGCATAATAAAACCCTGTCTTAAGGTATTATCAAGTCCCTGGGTTAGTGAATAGAGAATATTCACTAATATTCACCTAATATTTGGAGGCGAAAGCCAACTAATTCTAGAAAATGGAAACAAATGACAATGAAATTTGTGATAGTTATCTGAGTTCTACAGGTCCTGTTAGTACACATTCAGCACATTTCAGTCTCTGAAATCTTCATTAATAGTTAATATAATACTTACTCCAAAATCTCTGACAGACACAAACTACATTCAAATGTTAACACTGGCATTCACATTATGGCCAACCTACCTTCCCAGCCTTTTCTTTTACTTTATCTACAGCTAACCTAAACACTGGCCAAACTGGAAGTCTTTCTTCTGAGACATAGCTCCTGCCTGCCTCCGTGGGTGTTTTGTGTGTGTGTGTGTGTGTGTGTGTTTGTGGTTTTTTTAATATTTATTTTTTAGCTTTAGGTGGACACAATATCTTTATTTTTATGTGGTGCTGAGGATCGCATGCCAGGCAAGCATGCTACCACTTGAGCCACATCCCCAGCCCTCCTTGGGCGTTTTTGTTCTTGCTGTTTTTCCCAGCGGAAGGCACTCTCCATCATGTCTGCTTATCAAAACCTACAAGAGTTCAAGGCCAATTGGGACACTGTTCCACACATCTATAATTCTGACAGTTCTCGAAAGCTCTTTCTCCAGTCTGGGCTCTTTTTAATGGGATGTGCTAGGGGCACTTGTTCCAACTGGGCTCATGGCAAAAAGTCACCTTCTCCTCTAATGACAATATGCATTATCCAAGACATCATCCACGTAGTTAATGGGAGTCAAGACTGAGTCACAGTGATTACAGGATATACAGGAAGTATAACACACATCATTGCTATCCTTAAAGAACAGGAAAGACAATGTCTACTACAATGACCAAGTTTCAGCTTGTTCAGAATTACCCACAAAGATGCTATATACATAAATGGAAGTGAACTTGAAAAAATACCTGGTGGGGCGTGGTGGTGCACACAAGTAATTCCAGGTACTTTGGAGGCTGAGGCAGGAGGATTGAAAGTTTGAGCCAGCCTGAGCAACTCAGTGAAACACTGTCTCAAAATTTAAAATATTAAAAAGGCCAGGGTATAGCTTAGAGAGCACTTGCCTAGTATATGCAGGTCCCTGAGATCAATTCCCAGCACCAAAAAATTACCAAAAATAAAAGCCAAAGATGGTAACTCTCAAGTAGAAATAGTAGTTTTTCACTATTTCCTGTCATTTGGATTAAAAAGCCTCTTCATTGAGTCAAATTGTACACAAACAAAAACTGTCACTTGCTTTTACTTCAGGCCCACCCCATTTTACTATGCTTTGGCCGTAGCAATGAAACAAAAAACCCTAACATACACGGAAAGGAAGTAAAAGTTGTCAAAGAAGTGTCAGATCTGAAGCAATACATAATCTGACATATACACAATAGTATGTAATTGTTAAAGAATAAAGGGGCACCAAAATCTGTGTACAGTGAGCTATTATTTTAAAAGACTTTGGAGGTTGTAATACTTAGCAATGAACACACTTGCTCTCAGGGAAACAGAATGATTTTTCACTGTATAAACAAAGAACATTAAGTGTATTTTTAAGGCACAAACTCTAGAATAGAATGATTAAACATCTCATACTCTACTGGCATGTTTTTTTTTTTCCCTGACAAGTTTTTTCTCCAAAGAATATTAAGAATGCAAGAAAGATCTTATGAATATCCCTCACTGTAGACAATTACAATTATATTATGCCTCATAATACTAAGAAGGTTAAATGGGCCTTTTCAAAGCAAACATACCATAACTTCTGTTTTTGTAAATTCTGATTCTCAGAAGGAAAATCTTTTAAAGCTTCACAATATCGTTTCTTGTACAACTAATACTAGCTAAGAATACAATGCTCTAATATGTGGTTAAATGGCTTGGAAAGCAGAAGGTTAAGGACCTACTAGCTTTAAACTCACTTTTCCACAATAATTTTATACATATTTATGTACATACATAAGCTTTCAAACTTTTGGGATGTTTTGGTATTAAAGCAATTTTGCAAATCTTTAATCAGACACACAGTCGGGAACTGAAATAAAAACAAGAAGGAACAAAAAAAAAGCAAACACAAATTTCCAAAATGATTTTGAGAATGCCCACAAGCTACATAACTACTAACATGAATTCAGGGTAGAATGACCAAAACAAAAGTACCTGGTCTTTTCTCAGCAGTCTAATGCCAAAACTTTAAAAGCTTCTTTAATGCTAGTAAACCTTAGCCTTTTTATTGATGGAGCTAAAAATTAGGGGGAAGGGGTGGGGAGAGGAAAAGAAATGAGAACCAACAGAGATCAACATTTTATTATTAATACTCATTCCTTTTGTCTTATGCTTTGCTTTTATATAAATACAGACCACTTAAATAAATTACCTTATAAACTTATAATAAAAATATTTTGATTTAATTTAAAAACCACAATAGCATTTGTTTGTGGTCAAATTAGAATTATACCCACATTACCATATGCCCACACCTAGAGCCAAGAGAACTGGCTCACAGGAGTGTCTGCACGCAGATGGCTGTCATTCCTGGTGAGCACATGGTGGAGATGAGAGAGGCCAAACTTGAAGAATGCTGTCATTCTAATTACTTTTACTCCATTTTTTTACTATATCTTCTCTCTGACCACGAACACAGGAATCTTCTGCCCATCCTTGGGCTCCAAGACAACCTCCTGAAGTTGCCACCTAAAAAGCCAAAAGGATTGTCTCTTTAATCTACAAATCAGAAGCAAAATACGTGGTCCAAAAGTAATGGAGAAGTAGAGGATAGGAAAGGCAGCAGAACACAACAGACACTAGTATGGCAATATGTAAATCAATGGATGTGTAACTGATGTAATTCTGCAATCTGTATATGGGGTAAAAATGGGAGTTCATAACCCACTTGAATCAAAGTGTGAAATATGATATATCAAGAAATTTGTAATGTTTTGAACAACCAACAATAAAAAATTAAAAAAAAAAAAAGAATAATAATGTCTTGGGCTGGGATTGTGGCTCAGTGGTAGAGCACTTGCCTAGCACAGGCGAGGCCCTGGGTTCGATCCTCAGCACTACGTAAAAATAAATAAGTAAAACAGAGATATTGTGTCCAACTACAACTAAAAAAATAAAAGAACATGATTTTAAAAAGAAGAAGAATGTCAACATTTTTAAAACATAATTTTACATCAGTGCTGTGTTAACATCATGTTTTAACATTCTGCACTGGGCTCTCATTATTTAATCAAGGCAGGTTTATGGATCACTGACTGACAGGTGAATGGAAGGGGCATCAGGAAGGAGAGGGAGCAGCTTATTTCCCATTTCCTAATTCACATCAACCTTCAATTCCTGGCCTGGAATCCAGCCAGCTCCTCCACTAATCCCAGGCTCAGAGGTCAATGAGCCCAGGGTGAGGTAGGTGGGGGCTGCCTTAGGGCTGCCTGTTCCTTTTGTCCTCAGGAATTAAAATACATCCTGGCTAAACAGCAAACATCTCTGAGAGAGGCTTCCCGTGGGGGAAATGAGTGGATGTAGCTATTGGCAACCAGACAAGAAAAGCCAATTAACTGGGTGGAGGGCTTATGCTGAGAATGTGATGAATAATTTTGGATTAGGACTCCATGCCTTTATTCGCTTGTAATGACTGAGGCAGCAGAGTTAGAAGCTGGAATACAGCATCAAATTATTGTAGACTAAACCACTATAACTATCAAGTGTTTCAAATTCAGCAGCAGGAAGAGAGGACAATTCAGTAGATTGTATTGGATAAATTGTCTGGACTGAGCTAAAAGCCAAAGCACGGACTCGCTGCCCAGCCACGAAGCTTTCAGCTTCCAGCTTTGAAAACGAATTCTTATTACTGCCATCATTTAGCGACAAATGAATCAGGGTTGGTTTTTTTGTTGTGGTTTTTTTTTGTTTGTTTGTTTTTTGTTTTGTTTTCCATCAGGAGATTCTCTACTCCCCAACATCCTACCACTTTCCCATAACACCTTTGAAAGAGGGCAACTCTGGGTGATCTGGTGTAGAGATGGCCCTCTGACTTGGATCCAAAAACAGGAATTTTCAACAGTGGGTGTAAATTGTCAGAGAGGAGAAATGCAATTTGAGACATCGTTATCATCTCAAAACTATCAAAACAGGGCTTCCTAGAGCCAGGTCTATAAAATCCAATAATTAGCTGCAGAATCAAGTTGTTTTCTAACAGCCCATCTGGAGAATCCAACTGTTTTTCCAAATGTTCTGCCCTCTTTACATGTTTTGGTGAGGTCAATGGCAGACCTTTCATTTGGCAAAAAAAAAAAAAAAAAAAAAATGTTTTTATACATCAAAATAATAAGATGAATTCATAAACAAAAATACAGCTAAGTGAATAGGCTTGGGATAAACAAGTAGAGCAAAACGCTAAATGTGGACTACAAATAGCAGCTATTGGGTGTTCACAGTATAAGTTCTATCTTTTCTGAATGTTTGAAAATTTCTATACTAAAATAGGGAAGAAATAAGATAAAAAATGAAATCCACTGTTAAATAGAGAAACTATTACCAGCAAATTTTGGCCTGGACCATAAAGAACAGGCTTTAAGGAAAAAGAACTGTTGGACATCCACAGGGTCTGCATCTGGGAATTCAACCAACAGAGGATCAAAAATATTTTTAAAAATGCACAGACTTAAGCTGGAGATGTGGCTCAAGCTGTAACGTGCTCTCCTGGCATGTAGGGGGCGCTAGGTTTGATCCTCAGCACCACATAAAATAAAATAAAGATGTTGTGTTCACCGAAAACTAAAAAATAAATATTAAAAAAAATTCTCTCTCCCCCCCACCTCTAAAAAAAAAATGTACAGACTTGCAGGCTGGGATTATGGCTCAGTGGTAGAATGCTTGCCTAGCATTGGAGAGGCACTGGGTTCAATCCCCAGCACCACATAAAAATAAAAACAAATAAAATAAAGGTATTGTGTCCATCTACAACTACAAAAAAAAAATTTAAAAATGAACAGACTTGGGCTGGGGTATGACTCAGTGGTAGAGCACTTACCTAGCAAGTGTGAGGCACTGAGTTTGATCCTTACACCACATAAAAATAAATAAAGGTATTTTTTTAAATACACAGAGTTTTGTCATTATTTCCTAAACAATAAGTATGACATTTATTTACACACTGTTTACATTGTGCTAGTTATAGGTAATCTATTGACAATTTAAAGTAAATGAAAGGGTGTGCATAGTTTATATCCAAATACAGCTAATCCTTGAACAACAAATGTTTGTGCAGTGGAGGTCACTCATATTTGGGCTATTATTTTGGAGAGATCTTTGACAATTAAAACAACTTGTAGAAGCTAATAAACTCCGTAGCTTAGAAATATTTTTAAAAATTAAGAAAAACATGTCATGAGTGCATAAAATATATGTAAATAGTCTATTTTATAATTTACTACCATAAAATATACACAGCTATATTATAAAAAGTTAGAATCTATGGGCTAGGGATTTAGCTGAGTGGTAAAATGCTTACTAACATGCACATGGCCCTGGCTTGATCCCTAGCAGCACTCCCCACAAAAGTTAAAATTTATCAAAACTTATACAAACAGACCTGTACATGGTGCCATTTGCAGTTCAGAGAAATGTAAACAGTTGTAAAGACGTAGTATTAAATCAACTGCATAAAATTAACTATAGTACTAGACTACTGTAATAATTTTTGTGGCTACCGCCTCTTGCTGTTGCAGTGAGCTTCATGTTGCAAATATCCGCTTAAAATGCCCTATGATGCTAATCATCTCCATGTGAACGGTCTCTGTCCAGTAAATTGCATATTGCAGTAAAAAGTGATACCACAAGGTTTTGAGCATTTTCACCAAATATAATACATACAACATATAAAATATATGTTAAATTGACTAGGTTATTGATAAAGCTTCCAGGCAACAGCAATAAAGTTTTGGGGGGTGTCAAAAGTTATATGTGGATTTGTGACTGCATAGGGACCCTAACCTCTATGTTGTTTATTGGTCAACTATATCACACCATTTTATCTAATGAACTTTAACATCTGCAGATTTAGGTATTTTGGCAGGGTGTAGAGGGAAGTCATGGAGCCAATCCCCTGTGGATACTGAGGGATGACTTTACTTTTATCATAACACTGTAGTATGAGTTTCTTTTGTAGTTAAAACATTCCATTAAAGCTATTTCCATTAAAAACAATAAAAAACATTGCAATGGTACATGTCTGTAATCCTAACAATTTGGGAGGCTAAAGCAGGAGAATCATAAGTTTGAGGCCAGCCTGGGAAGGTTAGAGAGACCCTGTCTCAAAATAAAAAATGGGCTGTGGTGTACCTCAGTGGTAAAATGATAAAGTAAGCCTGGGTTCAATCCCCTGTACCACAAAAAACAACAATACAAATAGCTGGGGATGGTGGTGCTTGCCTGTAATCCCAGCTACTTGGAAGGTATACACAAGAGGATCACAAGTTCCAGAACAACATGCACAACTTTAGTGAGACCCTGTCTCAAATAAAAAAAGGGATGGGTATTTAGCTCAGTGGTACAGCGCTTGCCTAGCCCTGGGTAAAATCCTCAGCACCACAAAAAATAAATAAATAAATAAATAAAGTAGGTCAGATCATCTCATTCTTATCCTCAGAATACTTAACAGGTTTCTGCTGCCAAAATCAAGTGTGCACACCTTACTTGATGATGTTTCAGCTCTTCACATGCCTTCATAGCAAGGGGACACTGATACAACACACCAATGACATGCCTTCATATGCACACTGCTCCTTGTCTGACATTCTTTTTCCACTTTTCAAAACCTCCACAACAATCCCTAGGTCCTCTAACTGCTCCCACTCCGGCCCTGTATCTCAGCAGCAGTGTTTCTTTCATCCTGTCTTATTCTAGAACGTGAACCTGTGACTTCCCCAAGTGCCTTCCACATGTCTGCATGTCTGTATGTCTGCTTCTCCATGTAGGTTAAAATCATTCCTCCGATCAGAGCATGAACTCAAATGTATTTGTTAAACAGAAGAACAAATATATTTAATTTCAAGTGAGTTTTTACCAAGCTGAACTACACAAAAAAGTAAGATTTAGATCAAAAGAATGGATAAGCATTATGGAAGCAATGTAAATAAACTTTAAAGGTTAAAGAGCTGGTTACATCTGAATGAGGGCTAATATAGATATAGTTTAAATTCAAAACCAAAGTTGTGGCAAACCACTACTGATCATTCTCTACCTTCAGTCTATGATGGCACCGTTAGCACACCTGCTATATCCCTACCACATCACTTCTTCCAGAGAAGAAGAAAAAATGTAGAAAATAAATTAGTCCAAAATAAATCAAAAATATATTTTACATAAATATAATATTTAAAATAAAAACTTTTTTTAAGGTGCTAAGCCTAATGGCCATCTTACTTAGTGAACTTTGCCATGCCAGACCCTTAACTCCAACTTCCTTTATAAGCCTCTTTCCAGGTGACACAGTTCCCGCCTCTCCCTCTTCCTAACCCCGCCTCTCCCTCTTCCTAACCTGTTCATAGAGAGAGCCTATTACCCAGGCAACAGATTACACACAAAGTTGTGCTTGCTGGGGGGCTGGAGGTAGTGAACATGGAGGGGAGTGCTCAGAGAGCTTCCAGTACCTCAGGGTGACTGTGTAGCTGCTCCAACGGCATTTGATAAAATGAAGCCCTGGAAAAACCTTCTAGATAGGAAAGACAGATGTTATTTTTTTCTTTCTTAAACTTGGTCAGACAGAATATCTCTGTAGAAAGTTAAATAATACAACTGATAGAATGGAAACGGAAATGTGAAATTTGAAGATGGAAGAATAATTAGGGACCATATACTCTAAACTGTCCATTTTACATACTCAAAAGGCAATATTTACAGAGATGTGCAAGGTCATCTGAACCTTTCTATGCCTTGACTTCTTCTCTCCCTAACCTCATTCACTGCCTCATTTCCCTTCAATTAAGGGATTTGATCAGCTCTTCTTTAAGTTTCTTCTCAGTTCTCAAGTCCTATGATTCTGTAACTTGCTCAAAGTGACACAGTTCCGGAAAACAGGGTCCCAAATCTGTAATAGCTGGTTTCCAAATATTGCTGCTTCCACTAAAATGAGCTATAAAGTAGACCACAATATTCACAACAAAAACCTTGGGCCAAGATATGGCATGGAAATGCTCATTTGTCAAGTTTACAGACTTGAGCCAACATTTCAAGCAGAACTGCTCTAACACTCAGGAACCCTTCCTAGCCAGAAGGCTACTGGGAACCTTCAGAAGCATCTCCCTGAAGGGATAAAGTGCAAAGAAGGAAGAGAGCAATTGTAGGCTTCCTAAGTAGGGTGTTTGGTTTGGCAACAAGAAAGAACTTTCCTCCTATAAGTTCAACCACAGTAATGAAGGAGGCATGAGCATGGAGAGGCCAAAGATTATACCCCTGCTGCTGCTTCCCAGGAATGGAGCTTCAAGCATGACCAAGGCGCCAGCCATATTAGCAAAAGGAATAGCAGAGGCTTCATGCAGAAAACTAGTCTTTTTTTTAATATTTATTTTTTAGGTGTACTTGGACACAATACCTTTATTTTATTTATTTTTATATGGTGCTGAGGATCGAACCCAGGGCCTCGCACATGCTAGACGAGCGCTCTGCCGCTGAGCCACAACCCTGGCCCCAGACAGCTAGTCTTTACTGAGTGATTCCTATGGTGAGAAACTGTTCTCAACATTTCATATTTTCATAATCCTCTATATCTCTACTCACAGGTTCTACAACTCAATTACTTCTCACAACCATTTTATTCATACTGATATTGCTCTTCATTACACAGAGAATGTAACTAAGCCCAGGGAAGTTTCCCCTGTAAAGCTGCACAGCTAGTCAAGAGCTGGATCTGGGATTCAACCAGGGTAGCTAGGAGCCCAGACCTCACTACCCAGCTGGGCTCCATTAGCCAACTCCAGCTTCCTAAGGGGGAGAGACTGTCCCATCAGAAGGCTGAAACCTAACCAGAAAATGCACCCATTCCTGTTGAGTCCTGCCCCCATTCTTTAGGCAGAGGGGAGAGGAGGCCAAGTTATGTTACAGTCTGAATCATTCCTGGGCTCATCTCGGGCCACCTCCAGACTCAGGGACTTGACCAACTTTGCAGACAGGTAAAGAATGGGTGGAGAAGACACTGTGCCCTGTGTGCTTGTCTGCTGGTGACACACTCACGCCCTGTAAAGAAGTGAAAAGCTGCAGAGTCAGATTGAGAAGCCAAGCTGGGAGGAATAAAGCAGCATCAAAACAGTCAGTCCAGGACAAAAATGCTACTGCTTTGCCTCGAGTAGCATTGAAATGACCTTAAATGTCTTGGCTGCTGAGGATAATTGTGGCCTGTCTTTACAAATTCAAATTTGGGTGCAGTGAGGCTGGAAGCTGCATCTATCAGGATTTTGCCTCTGTTGGGATTTTGCCATCCTGTACTCTGTTTTATTTCCTGCTCCTGCCAGCATATCTTACTCAAGATCCCCTCCTCCACTCAGTCAACAGCAGAGAATGGCAGGGCCAGCAGCCTGGCCACACTGGAGAAGTAGCCACAGTTTTCCCCACCTGTGAACCATCTGGTCTTCCTCTTCTCTCTGTTCTTTCTTTATATAATCTCAGAAATCTTGATGGATGCCCTGTGTGTGCACTGAAGTGAAAGCCTATCTTACTTTGCAAGGCTTCTTATGCAAATGAATCCTAGTCCTTTTATTTGTACTGTGGCTCCTGGAAAAAGGAGGATTATAGGATAAGAAGCAAGCTTTAGCCAATGTAATGGTGGACTGGCTTCTAAAATTGTCCTCTCCTCCTTTCTCTAATCGGCCCGAAAGCATCTCAAGTATTTCCTTTGATAGAGGAGCAGGACCACCAGAACTAGGAAGCCATGCCTCAGGCAGCTCCCTGGATACTTATTTTGTATAAGGTAATAAAAAAGAGGACAGGTCCCTGCCCTCAACACACTGGTGTAAAGGAACATTTTTTCCCAGAGGCTTTGGGCATCCTGCTTCCTGGAGACTTAAAAACAAAAGATACAAATTTATTATAAGATTCTGTTCTGTGCCAAGAGCCTCTGCCTGGATTGGGCCCCACAGGAAAAGGGAGAGCTAAAAGGAGAAGCCAGCAAGGATGCAAGGTCACCCCCACACCCCCCTTGGCTTCCTTCCGAATGCCAGAGCCAGTTCTGGAGCCAAAGTTAAGTGCCCTCCCGAGGGTGCCCTCCCGAGGGTGGCCCTCATCCAGAACCCAGCCATGGGGGCGCCCTGCCATCCCCACCCAGCCAAGTACAGAGTGGGCATTCAGCCTCACCATGCTGACAGACAGAACCTGGCCTGTGTGCCAACCCCAGCACAGCCAGGAAGTACAACCACTTTGTCTCAGGCCCACTGGTAAACAGGAAGCTTATCCTTTTGTGGCACTAGCTGGTCTTGTAAGGCTTCAAATGGGCCAGAGCTGTCACTGGCTTCTTTCTTTCATTTTTTTTTTAAATGCCCCACCCCCCTGGATGAGGAAACTTTGGTTCTGACTTTTGGGCTGAGTACACAGATGGAGTGGTGCCAGCTTAGCAAATACAGACATAAGATCCACCCTGGCATTAACTCCCGTCCCCAGAAGGCCTGGGTGGGGCTGGGAACAGCACGTGGGCCTTGATGGAGCCAATTATCTTCCTTTTGGTAACCATGTAATCACTGATCACCCCAGCCTGAGCCTTGAGCCTTTTGGAAAGCTATAGGATACCTGGCATTAAAACAGAAGGAGGGCTGGGGTTGTGGCTCAGTTGTAGAGTGCTCGCCTAGCACGTGTGAGACCCTGGGTTCGATCCTCAGCACCACATAAAAATAAATAAGTAAAATAAAGGTATTGTGTCCAACTACAACTAAAAAATAAAAAATAAATAAAATTAAAAAACAGAATGAGACAATGACTATAGGGAACAGGACAGGACAATTCAAAAGCCTATAGGGTCAGACAGATCACATTCAGGAGATCAGATACTGCAAAACTGAGGCCCACCCAACCCATCCAAGAAGACAGCTTTTACCTGGCTCTACGTGACTGTGGCTACGTGGGCCAAGTCTCAATGAATCTTTACATTTTTCAAAAGGTGCCAGGAATCAGTTCTTTTATGTGAAACTGCCTGAATTCTAAATGTTGACAACCACCACCACCAACAACAACAACAACAAAGACCTAACAAAATACACTTGTGGGTCAAATCTTTCTGTGGGCTTTTGGTTTCCTTTGGCTGCCAGGGCACCCTTACCCTAGGTGAGATTTAGGGAAATCACTCTTTGTCTTGGCTGACATTTCTTCAAAAAGGAAGGTGATTTTAGATAGAGATGGAAATGCCAGCTTTAGATAAAGAAAACGATAACTCATAAGTATGTGTGCCTCCATAGGAAGATTTAATCTTAAAATTAATTGTTCTTCTTTAGGAAACAAAGTCTTTGATGTGACTTAAAGAGGTTAGAGGCACTGCAGCACAGGACTAGGTATAATGCTAGATCTGTGTCCATGCCCTCCACCCCCATTCTACTGGGGATTGAACCCAGGGGTACTCTACCACTGATCTATATCCTCAGACCCTTTTATTTTTTACTTTGAGAAAGGATCTTACTAAATTGCCCAGGTTGGCCTCAAACTTACAGTCCTGGTTCAGCCTCCTGAGTCACTGGGATTATAGGCATGCACCACTGCACCTGGCTCTGGCTAGATATGTAAAGCAGGCTGAACACATTTTCACAATTTCTTCCACCTTCCAGAATATGGAGAGTAATAACTGTCTACCTATCACTTCTGAAACCCTAAAGGTAAATGAATCCATAGACATCCTGTTGGAGAAATTCATCATGAGGATATTCTTTCTGAGAACTGATAATTAAACATGTCCTCGGATGGGGCTAGAATTGACTAGTTCTATAAAGAATCATAAATTGAACAAATTAGAGAGGATAAAGTTTTAGATCATCTTTGTATTATTTACTAGTATGCTGTTGTGTTCAACTAAGAAAAGGCTATTGAAACTCCAGACAGATATACATGCTGAACTTTGGCCGAGTGTTGTATAGTATGTAAGAATATTTACTGAAGTTGAGTATAAAGTCAATTACAGTAATGTCATCTGGGAAAGGCCATTTAGTTCTCATAATGAAAATGGTCAGAGCATCTCCAAAGAATGTATTAGTCAGACTTTGCTTAATCTGAAGAGAACTCAACTGGGTGGAGCCGCCGGATTGAGGTCCACCAAGCTTTCCACTGTGCCACAGTTTGTGAAAGCCAGCTAAGACACCAGGGAAAAATATATCTGAAACAAGGCAGAAAACCTCCACCCAACTCTCATGTGAAGTTACAGCCACAAGTGAACACTAAAGACAAGAAGAAACCCACAGCTATTCGATGAGTGACTTTTGTTTACAGTCTAACGAATAATGCCCTGGTGGGTTCTGATGGAGAACTTTGCCCCCAGAACATCCCATTACCTTTTCTTTTCTTTCTTTTTTCTTTTTTAATTTTTTTAGTTGTAAATGGACACAATATCTTTATTTTATTTATTTATTTTCATGTGGTGCTGAGGATCGAACCCAGGGCCTCCTACGTGCCAGGCGAGCACTCTACTACTGAGCCACAATCCCAGCCCGGACACAATGTCTTTTTATGTATTTATTTTTATGTGGTGCTGAGGATGGAACCCAGTGCCTCACACCTGTGAAGCTAGCATTGGACCACTGAGCTACAGCCCCAGCACACCCCATTACCTTTTGCTATTTTGTAGCACAGCTCTCTTGAAAATCCTCAAAGGAACACCGCCCTGCAATGAAAAAAGATTTTATATTAAAATCATGTTTTCAAACAAAATTCTCTATGGGTTCTAGCTTCATACAGTCAAGATTATTGGGGTTGGGGTGTAGCTCAGTAGTGTTTGCCGAGCATGAGAGAGGCCCTGGGCTCAATCCCCAGCACCACCAAAAAAAAAAAAAAAAAAGAGAGAGAGATTTATTACCAGCCCAGACTTAGAACAAGAAGTTAAATTTAAACCCTAAAACAAACCTTGCCTGTAAAGGGCCCTGGTTTGTCCCATTTCTCTTCTGCCAAATTAGGAAGAAAAGAACAAAGCCTGATGGTTTCCTGTCGGTGTACTTTGTACCTTTTATTACAGCAACCAGAAAAATCAGTGTGGGCGGCCGAGGGGTACACAGTGGCAGGTGCTTTGACCACAGCACAAATGTGGGGCCAAGCAGCAGGTGGTTGGTAGAACTGAAGAAACTAGAGGTTTGCAGTATTGGCTGCAAATTAAAAACTACCTTCTTTTAAGGAGCTGGGGGAGGGAGGCGCTCAGTGGTAAAACACTTGCCTAGCATGTGTGAAGCCTTGGGTTTGATCCCCAGCACCACAAAAAAAAAAAATCAGCTTTTTGGGGTTAAGATGAAACAATAGTAGAGTACAGTAAACCTATACATAGACTTTAACAATATTGATAGTAACAGAAAACACATTTCTTACTATGATATACCTAAACATTTTATACAAAATAATTTATTTGATTCTCACCACCACCCCATAAAGTGTAAATCATTATCACCCCCATCTTACATGAGTAAACTGAGGCATAGAATTTAAATAATAAACCTAAACACAAATAACTGAGACTTGAACTCAAGTAGTCTGGCTCCCGGGTCTCTGCTCTGAAACACCAAGGTACGTTAAGATGTCTGATTACAGAAGTATTAGAATATGGGAGAAAAGGTATTTATAATTTATCTTTGATATGAATTGTATTGCATTCTGCTGCCATTTATTTTTAAAAACTGTAATCGTATGTATAAAGCCAATTTAATGAGATGTTGGACAGAATGCTTTCACTAAAACAAAAAAAAAAGATGGTTACATTGAAAAAAAATTATCTAGATTTTTTTTTGTGTGTGTATGTGTGTGTGTGTGCATGGGATACGTGCTGGGGATCAAACCAAGGTCCTCATACATGTTAAAGAAGAACTCTACAACTGAGCTATGCCCTAAACCCCTCAAAATATTTATAGGAATATGCTTATTATTGATCATTTCAATTCAAAAATACTCCTTTCTCAGAGCTGCCAATCATGCAATCTCTTATGAGCCATTTTAACAGTAACACTGAAACTTCTGTATAGTGATACAGGAATTTCCAAAAATGAAAAAGGCTTCAGAACTTGCCAGCGAAACACAAGAAGCATGAGTAGGGTAGGAACTCACAGATAAAAATGAGAGCAGGAAACTGTATAACCTACCCTTACTGAGTATGTTCCATGATGATTCAAGGAGGGCCTGTGATAAGGGCTCAGAGATATAATTGCTTTTGTCTGGAGAATGTGTCCTTTAGGAATGGGATACATGGTACCTAACTGCCCCAAAGCCAACTAGGGTGTTTTTTTTTCATATTTTTTATTGGTGCCTTATATTTGTATATATTGGTGGGATTTGTTGTTACATACTCATACATGCAAACAATATAATATGGCCACTATCATTTCCCAAAGCCAACTGTTTTTCAACTTCTTGCCAATATAATGATGTCCAGAGGTATCAAGGAGCAAACAGGCAAGCAGACAAGCTCAATGTTTAGCTCTGCTGCCAGATATAGTGGCACACACCTGTAATTCTAGTGGCTGGGAAGGTGAGGCAGGAGGATTGAAAGTTCAAAGCTAGCCTCAACAACTTAGCAAGGCCTTGGGCAACTTAGTAGAACCCTGTGTCAGAAAAAAAAATAGCAGAATGGGGAAGTGGCTCAGTAGTTAAGCACCCCTAGATTCAATGCCTGGTATTAAAAAAAAAAAAAAAAAAAAATATATATATATATATATATATATATATATATATATATATAGAGAGAGAGAGAGAGAGAGAGAGAGAGAGAGAGAGAGAGAGAGAGAGAGTCAGAGCTGTAACACCAGCTCTTCATCCTCCATTAAAGACAGGTCTGCATCCAGAGGTTTCCCACTTGATTTTCTATGACTTGTTGGTCCCCCATCTTCTATTTTGCTGTTTTTCCTTTTCTTCAGTCCCTGCTTTTTCTTAATATCACTAACCTTGTTTTCCACACTGATGCTTCATAGCGTCTATATTCATCTGGATCTGCAAGTTTGCTCCAATCAAATCCACCATCATAATCATCATCACTCCCATCCAGAAAGGCTTCACCACCACCTTTGGCATTTATCTCTCTCTGGCTTATCTTCTAACTCCCCCCCCGCTTTTTTTCATCTTTTCTCCATTTTTCCATCATGATGTTTTGTCTTCATTTTCTTCCTGTATTCTTCTTTGTCAAATCTGTCCTCTTCCTGAAGCCTTTCTTTTGCTTTAACTAAGCTGATATCACCAGTGTCATCTTCTGCACCTGTGGCCAACTCACCTTCATCAGTAAACATAGTATTCTTCTTCATGTTAAAATTTCTCATCATTATTTTCTTCTTCTGTGAATTTTTTTCCTTTTTTTAGTTGTAGATGGACACACAATTCCTTTGTTCTATTTATTTATTTGTTTATTCATTTATATGTGGTACTTAGGATGAAACCCAGTGCCTCACACATGCTAGGCAAGCTCCTCTACCACTGGTTATAACCCCAGCCCAATTACTTTTTTTGTCGACACTGGATTTAGAAGATTCTTTCTTGATTTCAGAGTTTTTAGTCCAAGTTCACTGTAGTAAAGCATAACATCATGGCAGAGAGGGTATGGCAGAGCAAAACTGCTTAATTCTTGGTGGTTAGGAAGCAGAGTTCAAAATATATTACACCCCACCCCCACCCCGAACTGGAGGTGTTGAATCCACCCCTGGTGCTCTATCACAGAGCTACATTCTCAGTCTTTTTTATTTTTTATTTTGAGACAGGGTCTCACTAAATTGCCCAGCCTAGCCTTGAACTTGCAGTATTCCTGTCTTAGGCTCCTGAGTTTGTGGGATTACAGGCATGCACCACCATGCCCAACCTCAAAATATGAGTCACATTCCCATCCTTTGTGTGTGTGTGTGTGTGTGTGCGCGTGTGTTTTATTTAGAGACAGAATCTCACTAAGTTGCTTTGCACCTCGCCATTGCTGAAGCTGGTTTTGAACTCGTGATCCTCCTGTCTCAGCCTTCCCAGCCACTGGGATTACAGGCGTGTACCACTGCGCCTGACTTCAAAATATATTCTTAATGGCCAGTGTAAAAGGCCTTGACAGGCATGCCTTTTCTGTTATTTTTTCAGGCAAGAGTGTGGGAACATGTCTGTACCATTATTATTATTATTATTATTATTATTATTATTATTACTACTTAGCAAATGGATACTGAGGGCCTGGTCTGGTGAGGCAATAAGAATATACAATAATATCAAAAAACGAATGTTCTCCTTGATCCTAAGGGGCATAGAATCGAATATTTACAACACAGATAGGGCCATCAGGTACAACTAACAAGATGCCAGTCACACTGTAAACATCATAGATTTATCTTTATTAAGATGGTGGGTGTCTTTTTGTAATTCATATAAAGGTGCCTATGAGCTAGCAGCAGTCAGGTTCATGCAAGCAGACATGTGCACCACAAAAGGAAGTAACACCCAGGAAGTGGTTGATTTACTGGAGAGGATCAGCAAAGCTTTCACAGGGGAAGTTTGTCCTGAGCAGAGAAAGGCAAAGGGAGAGATAGACAGGCGGAAATGACAAAGGCAGAGCAGGCAGAAACAAGGGCTGAAGAAGTATGAGGAACAGGAGGGGAGCCACAGAATGGGTCTGGAAACAGTAGGTAGCAGGGAGTGTGGTTACTACTAAGACACTCTCCTCGAGCTGCTGCACTTAACTCTGCAGGTAAGAGGCTACGGAAAACTCTCTCTGGATCAGAGACATGCACAGACGAGGGGATAAGAGGCAAGGCAGCAGGACCAGCCAGGAGGTCTCAGTGACAGACAAAACCAAGAGCTAGGACCAGAGTCAAAACCATGATCAAAAGGATGATTTTTAAAAATATTTAGGATAGTTTTTATTTAATAACTTTTACAGTAGCTCATTCCCAAAAGGATAATGGAACTAACAGAGATGCATACTTTAGAAAAGAAGAAAATAATTGCATGAGGAAATAAAGATAAATGGAAAATAATTTTAAGAAAAGCTGGGGCAAATTTAATGCACTAACATAAGTACTATCAGGCATGAGACATTTCCTGAAGAGGGCTCATTTGTGACACTGAGAGTCTTATCTGCTAAGCAGAATGGGAGCCTAAGTAACTACAAAGAGTGTCGGAGTAAGGCAAACTAGAGGCTGAGGAGGAAGAGAAACAGTTCCTAACAATACATGAAGACTCATAAAAACCTCTCCCTCGAGTGCTCAGAAAGAGCAATTCTCTAAGCAGCTGGGGTGTTGAAAGCAACAATCCTGAGAACTAAAACCAAAAACGTTCCCAACTTTCTTTTTTTTTTTTTTCCATTGAATCATTTACTTATTTATTTAGCAAGCATTTCTTAATAGCAATCTTAGTCCAGGTTCTAATTTAGTTAAAATAATAACTACAATATAATATTTACTGTTGAAGATACCATATTCAATTAGTAAAAATGAACATACTAATAAATTAACGTGGTACACAGTGGCGAATTCTATGTTAGATCTGTGTAATAATATTTCTCATTATAAAATCCAGGAGTATTGGCTCTCTAGCATTAGAATAAACCAGGTATCTAGAAAATTAGATAAAGTTGCCCATCTTCTATTCATTCCCTCAGGGTGAATATGATTTTCAGAGGTATGCTAACCTGTGCTCTGTGAGGTTGATTTAGTAAACCTTTAAGTAAAATTGGAAAGAAAAAAGCAAAGAAAGATTTTTTAAAGTTGGAACCTATATTTATGAGATGAGTTAACATTTAGAATAAGAAAGCTGGACAATATGGTTTCAATTAAATGTAGATATTAATGCTTATCATATGTTGTTTTTGCAAATATTTGCTATATTATTACACGTTCCCAACTTTCAAAGGACTATTTTTTTTTAACAACATCCAATAGTGAAAGACACAATCATACTCCCAGGAAAAAAACATAAACCACATTTCACAAATGGCCCAAAGAGCAAGGAGCCTGTGTAAAGTTCTCAGTATGACCTCTGGATGGAGAGTTCCAGCGGCAATCATTGACTGGGCGCATAAGGAGTATTGGGGGGGTGGGGTGTGCAAGTATGGGCAGGAAGGGAGGCTCAGCCCTTGCTCCTTTTTAACCAGCTTCTGTTTATCTGCCCCAATAGCTATATCCTGAAGAGTAAATAGGCCCCTACTCACACATATATGCACAAAAATTAAGGCACTGTAGAGAAACAAAAATTGACTGTTTCTTTAAAAATGCTTAAATGACAAAATAAAATCATATATATTTGTGGCATGCAATGAGATGTTCTGATATATGTATACATTGTGGAATTGATTACCTCCAGGAATGCTCCATCTTAAAACTGTTTCTGATTAAGAATTGAAACCTAAACAGTGTGATATGAAATTTTCTGCAATAAATTCAATAGCCTACTAACTAGCCAAATAAGGACAGATTTCTTTGTTGTATGGTTAGACAAAAGGAAAGGACTCCATCCCTGTTAAAAATCAAGGAATCTCCTAGCCTCAGGAAGGTAGAACAAAATACAGACCAAGGTCTCCCAAAAAGTAATCCCAGCAGGATGGGATGGCCCACACCTTTAATCTCAGCTACTAAGGAGGTATGTTCAGGGTCAGTCTTGGCAACAGTCTCAAAATAAAATTTTTAAAAAGGGCTGGGGATGTAGCTCAATGCTCAGTGTCCCTGGGTTCAATCCCCAGTTGAACCCCCAAGCCTCAGAAAGAGAAAAAAGTAACCCCAGCTCTTTTCTAGTATATATCTGATTTCGGAGACAATGGTTATAATCTTTTCCCAAGAATTGAGCCCCTTTCCAAGGACAGTGTGTTAAACATGTGAACAGCTACTCAAGCTGGCACAAGATTGGAGGCTCTTCCTGCCAGCTTCCTCTTGAGCCCTGACTAGATGGAGGACATTTATAGGAAGGATCACTAGGAGGATGAACGGAGTCATAGGCAAAATGACTATGACAGAAAGAGAAGGTGGAGCAGACAGGTGGTGCAACTTCAATCTGGCTGTGCATCAGAATTCCCTAAGGATATATTCACCACCACTACCACCAAAGGAGAAAAAAAGAAAAAAAGAGTTCAGACTAATCCAAGGCCAATTACTATAGAATCCACAGGAGTGATATCAGGACATTGGTATTTTTTTTAACCTCCTGAGGTGATCCTAAACTGTAGTCAACCTTGGAAACTAGTGGTATAACAGGAACAAAGCACATAAGCAAGCCCCTGGCCTAAGTTTTGAAAGCTAGTCAGATAATTCCATAGCAGGTCCTGGAAAGTTAGAGAAGAGAAACAGGTTATTCCTCTACCCATGTCACAAACATACCCATCCCCTCCACATTTTGAAGGATATGGAGCCTATGACAATAAACAGAATAGATCCCTCTTTCCAGGGATTCTTGCACTGGATAAGAATCAGGCTATTCTAAGGAAGCTGATGATAGGAGATTTATCAGTCTCCAAGATAAAATTCCTAAATTTAATAAGTGGAAAGCTCAGGAGACCCTCCTATCACCCCAAACCCCAGCTGAGAATAAAGATACACCAAACTATGGATAGAAATCCTTGAATCTTTAAAATGCTTAAATAACAAAATAAAATCATATGCATTTGTGGCATGCAATATGATGTTTTGATATACGTATACATTGTGGAATGATTAAATCAAGCTAATTAGCATATTCATCACTTCACATACTTACAACCTTTTGTGGTGGAAACGTTTGAAATTTACCCTAAGCAATTCTGAAATATTCCTCCTTATTAACTACAGTCATACTGCTGTACAATGGATCTCAGAAACCTAGTCTTCCTGCGTCACTGAAACTGAAACTTTGTACTCTTTGACCACAACATCTTCTCATCTTTTGCCCCCAAATCCTTAATTTTTAGGAGGCATTTTCTTACATTGCAATATTTCTGAATTTGGGCTATATCTCATAAACTGAGCCTATTTACTAAAGTGAATCTTTCTCTAGATCATTACCCTCAAATTGTTAAAATCATGGTTTGGCTTCTTAGTACACTAGAAGCTGTGCTACAGACACCTAAAGTAGGAGCTGGGCCAGAAGCCTGTGGAGCATAGGCCATGTGACCTTCTCAACAGGTAACATTAACACCCCAGGGTTTGACTTTAAAGCTAGGCTATGCCAAAGCAGACTCTCCCCAGCTATGACCTATCTGCTTCACTTCTTTTCCTTCGGATAACATGTGACTAGCATGGATTGTCCCTCAATTGAGTGACTACTAAGGGCAGGTACCAGGAAGGATGTTTTATATGGATTAGTCCTATTTTTTATAATACTGATGAAAGGAAGATACTACTTTCAACTTATTTGAGCTAGAACTAAATGTTTCAAAAAAGGTTCTGAAATTTATTGATGGTCATGCAGCTACCCCATGCAAGTGGCTGACCCCAGAGGCCACAGTCTTTCCACTGAGCTACTAAACCCATGTTAAAGACCTTGGATTCCAGAACTATCAGCTTTTCATCCAGACAGTAAATGCTATCCAAAAGCCAGTCCTATCTGCAAAAGGCAAATCATGGCTCCTCTGGGAAATAGTTTTAATCAATACATTTCTAAATTATAATTTTTGAGGACAATGTGAAACAAAGAGATATAAAAATCTATTTAGAGACTACTAGGAGGAAAAAGAGAGATGGCTCTTCTCTTTGTGTTGAATGGACACTGCCCACTGCTACTATCACCCTGGGATTACATATCCTACCAGCCTTTTAAAATCAAACCATAGGGGGGTGCAGGATTTGTACTTAAGAAAATAGAGATTAGATTATTAAGGAAGTGAAAACTAAAATGAAAGTGAAAATTTAATAGGAAGCAAAACCATGAGATAAAAAATTAAAATTTAATGAAGAGTATAAATGGTAAAAATTTTTAAAAAGGCTAAATGTTTATAAAGAATGTAATGCCTTTTACTGCAGACAAGGGAAACAAGGCTAATCTCCAAAACCAAAAAGATAAAACCATGAAAGTAAACATGATAAAAGATTTTTTAAAAATTTAAAAATAAAAAGTTAAGCACATAAAAATCAAGCATAAAAATGTTAGTGCCAGCTTTCTAACCTAGTTTTGGTGCTGGAATCTTAGAATAATTTACATGCTTCCAGAGGAAAAGCTTCTAGTATCCTTTCATTCTTGGTTCAGGTTAATGATGAGGCAAGATCCCTGGAGAGGGAGGCTTCCCCCTTATTCTTAGTCAAGCAAAGCTGAGAATGCTACTAAAAGCCTGTCCAGTGAGTAACCTTTCTACCAAAAGTATCTGATAGTGAACCATGGAGACATTGATGCTGGGAAAGAAAGTTTCTGTGCCAACAGAAAGGATTAACTTTTGCTGGGTGTGGTGTCCCACACCTGTAATTCCAGCAGCTCAGGAGACTGAGGCAGGAGGATCACAAGTACAAAGCCATTCTCAGTCACTTAGTGGGGTCCTGAGTAATTTAGTGAGACCCTGTTTCAAAATAAAAAGGGCTAAATATGTGGCTCAGTAGTTAAGCACCCCTGCTTTCACACAAAAAAAGAAAAAAGAAACAACTTTTTTAAAAATTAATAAAATGTAAGATAAGGAAAGCTGACATCTAGTTTAAGAGATAACCAAGCTACCACTTCCTGATATGGCTTCACAAATTCCATTTAATACACCTATAAGGACATAACAAGAAAAGTCAGAAGGCAGTATCTCCTTTGAACAATATCCACTTGCAAAAATCTGGAAGAGATTTCCATTAACTACAGTATCAATGAAGAATGTTTCCAAAAATATTTCAAAAGAACTAAATGTTTCAAAAAAGGTTCTGAAATTTATTGATGGTCATGCACCTCTGGCCAACTGAACCCTTGCCTTTCAAGGGGGAAAGCATAGCTGATCAGGAAGTATGTGGGGAAGTGTTCAGCCCTTAACTTCTCTCCACCATCAGCTCAAAACTTCTGGGTTTGCAGTAATCAGGACACAGGCATGCCAGTCCAACACTGGGTGAGCCCTGCTTCCTGAAAAAGCCACTCTCTCTTCCCTGTCCAGAGCCCTTTTTCTCTACCCCTCAGAGACTACAATCCTGCATACTAAGTACAACCCTACAGTAAGCAGAGACAGGCCTTTTACTAACAACAATTCACTCTAAGAAACAAAATGGAGAAAAACATCAATTTGAACACTTACATGGCTGTAGAAAAATACTGCCTCTAAGAATCAGATGAAATGGGAATAAAAAGACACCGTACTATTAAGGAGAATGACTCAGATAAGGAGTGATTTCACAGAAACATGAAAAACAGAATTAGCATGTACAAAAGCTGAATTCATAATGAGGAAGTCACATTCAAGAAGTTTTCCCACAATGTAGAATGAAAAAACAAAAATATGAAATGCAGCATGAGAAAAATGACAAGTACAGATTTAGGAACTAAGATCTAACCAATAGATCTTTTTTTTTAGATTTATTTTTATTATTTATTTATTTATGTATGACAACAGAATGCATTACAATTCTTACTACACATATAGAACACAATTTTTCATATCTCTGATTGTATACAAAGTATGTTCACACCAATTTGTGTCTTCATACATGTACTTTGGATAATAATGATCATCACATTCCACCATCATTAATAACCCCATGCCCCTCCCTTCCCCTCCAACTCCTCTGCCCTATCTAGAGTTCATCTATTCCTCCCATGCTCCGGCTCCCTATCCCACTATGAATCAACCTCCTTATTCGGAGAAAACATTCGGCATTTGTTTTTTTGGGATTGGCTAACTTCACTTAACATTATCTTCTCTAACAGAACTTTTTAATTGCTATTAAAGAAATATATGAATGGAGGATAATAAAAAATAAAAATTATACTACAAAAAAACTAGACAGAGTAGAAAAAAGACAAATATGCAGACCGTGTTCCAGTTCCATTCACCAACACTTCCTGGTAAAAAATTTTACATTACCAGTTCTCCAAAAAGATATACCTGCAAGGGATTATATATTTGAATAGCCTTAAAACAATGGAATAATAACTATAAATTCCTGAGGAACAAAGGGTATGATCCAAGAACTCTATACCCAACTAAACGATGTGAAAACAAGAGGAAGATACTGAAAACTTAGCACAATTCAGATAATGTATAATCTGCACAACTTTCCTAAAAATATTGGTTGAAGACATATTACGACTAATCAAAAAATCCAAATTCCCTACAAATAAAGGTATATTATGATGACAGTATAAACTAAAACCAACTAAATTAATTAGACCTAAACAATTACTGCTTACAAAATAAATGAAAATATCTATTACTTGTGAGTGAGGTGGGGAGAAGGGGTACTAGGGATTAAACTCAGTGGTGCTCTACCATGGAGTTTCATCCTCAGCCATATTTATTTTTATTTTGAGACAGGGTCTCCCTAAGTTGCCCAGGCTAGCCTCAAGCTTACAATGTTCCTGCCTCATTCAGACTCCCAAATTGTTGGGATTACAGGTGTGCACCACCACAACCAGCTCTAGTAAAACTTAAAAAAAAAGGAAGATATACAGTAAATTTATAATACAGCTTAAAATTCTAGATATTAATAAAATACAAAAATCTAAGTTAAAAAAAGATATAAAATCATGTTGAAGGCATTATTTATTATAACTGAGGTAAAGATACCATTGTTTCCATTTTTTTGTCTTAATGTCAGTAGAGAAATTCACAGAATTAAAAGCCTGATGCAAAGTCACTAAAGGAAATAAATGCAAACAAGTCTAGGCCACAGAACAGTATCATACCAACTGAAATAATAAATGCAAAGGTTTAAACACTTAATATTGTGCTAGGCAAGCTCCAAAGGGCTTCAGTGAACCACACTTTCTGATATTATACACTCACAATGATTCTGGGCTGGCCCTATGACTCACTTCAACCAACAGCATGAGGCAGAATTAACCTTGTGGCAATTCCATGCCTCGGCCTTAAGGATGGCGGCCAATTTCCACTTTAGCATTCTTGGAAGCCCTGAGCTGCCATATAAGAAGTATGGTTGGTTATCCTGCTAGACAGACCACAGTAAGAGACCATGGAAGAGCTAAATTGGTGAGGAGTGACCTTCCAGTTGAGCCCAGTCATCCCTACCAAGGCAATAGCCATGTTAATGAGCATTCATGGACATCCTAATTTAGGTGAGCTACCAGAGAACTGTAGTACCAGCAAAATATCATGGAGCAAAAGAACCAAGACAACCTATACAATCTTTTTGTTGTTGTTGTTGTTGTTGTTTTGTACTGGAGATTGAACCCAGGGTCACCTTACCACTGAGTTATATCCCCAGCCCTTTCTAATTTTTGTTTTGAGGCAGAATCTACTAAATTGCTTAAAGCCTCACTGAGCTGCTGAGGTTGCCCTCAAACTTGTAATCATCTTTCCTCTGCCTCTCAGATCAGTGGTATTATAGGATTGTGCCACGTAATCCCACTAAATAAATCTATCATATCTAGAATCTTGAGATATGACAAAATGATTCTGGTTTTAGACCACTAAATTTTGAGATGATTGCTATGCAACAATAGAAAACATAACACCTTTTAAAAGTTCTTTTGAGTTAGGCATGGTGGCAAATGTCTGTAATTCCTGCTACTTGGGAGGATTGAGGATATAGGTCACTTGGTAGAGTGTTTACCTAGCATGCACAAGGCTCTAGGTTCAATCCCCAGCACCACCAAAACAAACAAAAAAATTATATATATTAAAAAAATTTTTTAAAGAACTTCTGAAAGAATTTTCTAAAGCCTATTTCAAATAATGTGGAGATTTTTTTTGTTGCTTAATTGCTCAAGCTGGCCTCAAACTTTCAATCCTCCTTAGCCTCCTGAGTCACTGTGATTACAGGTGCACACGACTGCACCGAGCAACCTGATATTATTTTCCACTACCTATGACAGAAAAACTTTCTGGTTACATATTAATTTTAATATTCATCCATTTTTTTTCCAATCAAGTACTATTTGTTACTCTGGAAAAGAAAGATGTCACTAATGACTTCTGAATTGGGTCTTAAAGTATGAGTGGGATTATATGTTACTTTTTTTCCGCTTTATTTATGTGTTTATTTTAATTAGGTACATATGACAGCAGAATGCATTTTGATTCATTGTATACAACTGCAGCACAACTTTTCACTTCTCTGGTTGTACATGATGTAGTGTCACAGCATATGTGCAGTCATACATGTACTAGGGTAATGATGTCATATGTTACTTTTAAGAGGATTAATTAAAATGGAAAGAAAGGCTAAAAAAAATAGAAGCTTTGGCATATTCAAACAAATGCAAAGTAAGGTAGAAGTGTTCAAAGGGTGGAACTGAAGGCAAAAGCATTTAATTGGAAAAATAAAAGTATATCACAATATGAACAATAATAGCATTACATAAACATAGACATATAGTAAAAAACTACTAAAGATACAAAAAAAATGGAGCTGGGTTGTAGCTCAGCAGTAGAGTGCATGCTTAGCATAAGCAAAGCCCTGGGTTCAATCTCAGCAATAAAGAAAAAGAGAAAACAAATCTAAAGGGAAACCAACATGTCACTTCCATCTTTAACAAATTCAGTTAATAAAAAGTAACCGAGAAATGTTTTACCTTGAAAAGTTTGTGTGTGTTGTATGTATGTATGAATACACATTTGTAGATATTGAGAACTTCCAGTGTCTAGCAGGTAGAATTCATCCCTTTGTGAGCTTTGTGAGATTGACCCAAACTTTCTCCTTTATCACTGTCCAGTCCTGTGACTATTTTCTCTAAAATAAATCTGTGCTACTCCTTGAGAGGGCAGACCAAGTGTAGAATAGCAATTATATGTCATAAACCAATTTCATCTGAACCACATGGAAATTCCTCTTACACTATTGTAAGTGGCCATTCTCCTTAATTTTGAAAATTAATATGGCAATTAAAGAAGAATGAAATTATGGCCTTTGCAGGTAAATGGATAGAGCTGGAGAATATCATGCTAAGTGACATAAGCCAAACCCAAAAAACCAAAGGCTGAATGTTTTCTCTGGTAAGCAGATACTAATCCATAATGGGGCTGGGGAGTGATGAAGAAACTTTGGATTGTGCAAAGGTGAGTGAAGGAGGGGAGAAGGTGTGGAGATGGGAAGGACAGTGGAATGAGATGGACATTATTACTTAACCTAGATATATGTATGTTTATACTACCAGTGTAACTCTGCATCACATTCAGCCAGAGGAAGAAGTTTGCTTCACTGTGTATAATGTGTCAAAATCATCCTACTCTCATGTGTAACTAATTAGAACAAATAAAAAAATTAATATGGCCAAAAAGTCTAAAATTGAGCTTTTAAATTAGAAGATGGAAGAACTCAAATTAGTTTAATATCATTTTCAATAAGAATAAAGCAAGCTAAAAATGTGAAACCTTGTTATCCATTCAATCAAAAAAATATTTGTCATTACATCCAAAAAGACAGGCACAATGCTGGACCCTAAAAATACAGCACTGAACAAAACAGGTTGTTTCGAGACCTTACACTATAAATGTGAGAGGACAAATAATAAAGTCATTTTATTTAGTGATAAATATTGTGGAAAAAATAGGGTGTTAAGACAATGATATAACAACTCCATAGACTGGAAAAAATATTTGCAAAAGACATATTTGATAAAGGACTATTATCCAAAACTACAAAGAACTCATAAAACTCAATAGTAAGATCTGGGTACAGTAGGACACAACTGTAATTCCAGTGACTTGGGCTGAGATGGGAGGATCCCAAGTTCAAGGCCAGCCTCAGCAACATGGTGAGGCCCTAAGCAACTTTAGCAAGACCCTGTCTCAAAATTAAAAAAAAAAAAAAAATTAAAGGGGAGGGAGGCTGAGATGCTCAATGCTTAAGTATCCCAGGTACAATCCCCAGTATCTACCCACCCTCCCAACAAAAAACCTCAACAATAAGGGAATAAAAAACTTGATTTAAAGTGAACTAAATAACTGAATAAGCATTTCACCAAAGAAGATATACAGATGGCAAATATGTGTATGAAAAGATAAGCAATGTTACATAACATTAGGAAATAGCAAATGTTAAAAAGATACCCTTTCAAACAACTACACACCTTTCAGAACAGCTAGAATCCAAAGCTTTACCAACATTAAAAGCTGGCTAGGATGTGCAACAACATGGACATTGCTAGTGGAAATACAAAATGGTACAGTGGCTTTAGAAAGCAGTCTCAAGGTTTCTTATAAAATGCCTTACCATATGATCTATTAGTTGCACTGCTTGGTATTTACCAAAATGAGTTGAAAATGTATAACCACACAAAAATCTGCACAAAGATGTTTACAGCAGCTTTATTCATACTTAGCAAAATTTGAAAGGGGAACAGAAATTTGAAAGGGGAACAGATAAACTGTGGTACTTCCAGACAATAGAATATTGTTCAGCTTTAAAAGAAATGAGATATGAGGGCTGAGGTTGTGGCTCAGTGGTGGAGTGCTCGCCTAGCATTCGCAAAGCACTGGGTTCAATCCTCAGCACCACATAAATGTAAAATAAATATACTGTGTCCACCTAAAACTAAAAAACAAATATTAAAAAAAAAAAGAAGAAATGAGGTCACATGTGGTGGTGCATGCCTGTAATCCTAGCAACTCAGGAGGCTGAGGAAGGAGGATTGTAAATGCAAGGCCAGTCTTAGCAATTTAGCAAGACTCTATCTCAAAATGAAAAAAAAAAAAAAAAAGACTGGGGATATAGCTTGGAGCTAAAGCACCCCTGGGTTCAATCCTTAGTACCAAAGAGGGAAAAAGAAAGAAAAAAATGAGCTATCAAGCCAAGAAAAGACGTGGAGGAACACTAAGTGCACATTACCATGTGAAAGAAGCCAACCTGAAAAGGCTACTTAGTGTGTAATTCCAACTGTATCACATTTTGGAAAAGGTAAAACTATAGACAGTAAAAAGATCAACTACATGTTTGAGGAGGAGGGATAAACAGGAAAATTACAGGATTTTAGTGCAGTGAAACTGTTCTTTCATGACATGACAGGTGGAAACATGTCTTTACACATTTGTCAAAACCCACAGAATATACAACTCAGACAATGAACCTTAATGTAAACTAGGGACTTGGTTTGATATGTCAATGTAGGTTCAATGTCTGTAACAAATATACCATTGTGGAACCTGATGTTGATAGTGGGGTAGGCTGGGTTAACTGGGGGAGACGATGTGTGTGAATTCTCTTTCTATAAACTTGAAACAACTTTTAAAGAATAATTATAATAATGAAAAATTTGGCATCAGAGTTTGGAAATGGAATTTGGGAGGTTTCCAGTTGATTCCACCATTTCCTTTTATTTTCCCTGACTCACATTTGTCTTTTACCTCTCTTGATAGACCTCTTCAGTAGCTTATTGAAATCTCTCTTCCTCTGTTCCATATTCTCCCTTACTCTATGCTGTGGGCTGAATTGTACCTTTCCAAATTCATGCACTTTTTAAGTTCTAACCTCAGTATTGCGGGCGGCCAGCACCCCGCCAGGGTAGTTTCCAGCTCAGAAGGTGATGAGCCACCTGAGCCAAAGAAAGTCTGAAATAATTAGTAAAGAAATAAGAGGCGGGCCAGGGTTGTGGCTTAGTGGTAGAGCGCTTGCCTAGCGTGCAAGAGGCACCAAGTTCGATCCCCAGAACCACATTAGAAAAATAAACAAAGTTTTATTTAAAAAAAGAAAGAAAGAAGAGACAGAGCCAGAAAATAGGTTTTAAGGGGAGCATCTGATAGGACCTTCAGTCCACATAGTAGCTGGAACTGAACAACTAGAAAATGGCTCCAGTCCTTTATTTAAGGAACAGTACATCAAAGGTAGGGATTAGGTTTCAGAGGATGGAGTCTTGCTTCATGGTGTCTAAAGGTCAACAGGTTGATTGGCATCTTGGCAAGTCACACACTACCTCTGAGAGGCTGTGTGGCTACGTGGCTCTAGCAAGTCACCCCATCTCCTGTGCAATGCGGAACCTGACAGAGCTAAGTAGGATATCACATGTATTAGGCTGTTTCAAACCATCAGGAATGCTACTGGGAGTTCCCAGGTACCAGACTTTCCTACCCAATGGCTTCCATGCCAATTAGGTTCACTCAGATTTCTTAAGTGGCTCCTGGCACCTCAGTTCCTTAGAATGCAATAATATTTGGAGAAAAAGTCTTTAAAAAGATAAATAAGTTAAAATGAGACTTTTTTTTTCTTTAAGGGTGAGTCCTAATTCAATATGACTGGTGTCCTTATAAGAAGAAAGGAGAATGCATGCACAAGGAAAAGATCATTTATAAGTAAAGAGATAAGGTATCATCTAAAAGCCAGAGAGCAAGACCTCAGAAGAAACCAAACCTCCAGAATTGTGAGAAAATAAATTTATTTTGTTAAATCCACCCAGGTTATGGTACCTAGCAAACTGAAAAACTCTACATCCCCCTTTTTACTTTCCTACACCAATTTCCACTTCAGTATGATCTTATCCAAAGGCCTGAATGAGTCTATTGTGATGATACCCAAATCTCTATTTCCATATGGGGGTGGGGGGGCATTCTGCATTTTAAACTAATTTTCTATTAAAAAATCTCTATTCCTTGGAAAGCTGGGAATGGAACCACCATTTGACCCAGCTATTCCCCTTCTCGGACTATACCCAAAAGACCTAAAAAGAGCATACTACAGGGACACAGCCACATCAATGTTTATAGCAGCACAATTCACAATAGCTAGACTGTGGAACCAACCTGGATGCCCTTCAATAGAAGAATGGATTTTAAAAATGTGGCATTTATACACAATGGAATATTACCCAGCACTAAAAAATAACAAAATCATGGCATTTGCAGAGAAATGGATGGCATTAGAGTAGATTATGCTAAGTGAAGTTAGCCAATCCCTAAAAAACAAATGCCAAATATCTTCTCTGATATAAGAGGGGTGACTCAAAATGAGATAGGGAGGAAGAGTATGAGAATAAGACTCCCACTAAATAGAGAAGAGAGGTGGGAGAGGAAAAGAGGGAGAAGGGGAGTTGCGTGGAAGATGGAAGGAGAACCTCATTGTTATACAGAATACATGTATGATGTTGTGAGGAGAAAAAGAAAAAAAAGTATATCACGTTAGATTGGATAGAGAGAAATGATGGGAGGGGAGGGGAGGAGTAGGGGGGATAGGAAGGGCAGCAGAATAGAATAGACATTATGATTACTGTATGTATATAGGTGACTCTATGACCAGTGTGATTCTGCAATCTGTACAATTAGAAAAATGAGAAATTATACCCCAATGATTCAAATGTATGAATTGCCAAGATCATTGTAATGTCATGTGTAGCTAATTAAAAAAAATAAAATTAAAAAAAAAGAAAGAAAGCGAAAAAAAAAAAATCTCTAAAGTCCCCAGGTAAGCTCCTTCTCCCTCCCTCTTCCAATCTCCCCCAGCTTGCCCCTTTCTGCATTCCCCACTGCAGTGAATAGAACCACCTCTGGTGCCTAAGTCAGACACCTGGAGTCATTATCCTAAAAAATAAAATTAGCTACTATATATTTACTAAACCCATAAGAGCTTTGCACACATCTCATCAAATCTTACAAAGTCACATAAAGCAGGAATTAATATCCCTATTTTATAGCTGAAGAAGCCAAAATTTGGATTAAGTAATTGCCTGGAATCACTCCTTTAAGAAGTTAAAGAGCTAGAATTTAAGTTCAGGTCAGTTTGACTTCAGAGCTTATGGCTCCTGACCTCAGTTATCCCTCAATCTAATCAACCCCCCTCAAACCCATTCAATCTACTTCCTAAAAATCTTTTGACTTCTTCCTCCTCCTCACACCCCAAATGCTCTTAATTTGTCTTCTCAGTAAGTTGGGTTTTGTGGGGTTTTTGTTTGTTTGTTTTTGGTGTGTGTCGGGGGGATGTTTGTGGGATTTTTGTTGTTGTTGTTGTTGTTTTGTTTTGTTACTAAGAACTGAACCCAGGGACACTTTTACCACTAAGCTAAACCCCAAGCCCTTTCACTTTTTGTTTTGAAACAAGGTCTCAGTAAGTTGTTCAGGGCCTAAGTTGCTGAGATTGCTTCAGACTCCCGAGTAGTACTTCAACAACTCTTAAAGGTACCTCTGGAGATTCCTGAGACTCTTTCAGGGAGATTGTAAGGTCAAACCTATTTTCACCAAAACAATCACTGTATATTCATGACCTTTTATTGACTGAACCATGTGATGTCTTTGCACTGCACTGACATTTGCACTGAAGTGCAAAAGCAATGGTGCCTTAATTCTAACTGTCCTTCCTGTTCCCTTCTCTGTCGCTTCCCTTCATTTCCTTTTGTCTAATAAATGCAATGGTCTTCTATTCCACCCCACTCCTTGTTTGGGTTAGTATCCACATATCAGAGAGAACAACCAGCCTTTGTTTTTTGGGGATTGGCTTATTTCACTTATCATGATATTCTCTAGTACCATCCATTTATTGGCAAATGCCATCATTTTTCATTCTCCTTTATGGCTCAGTGATATTTCATTATGTATATATACCACATTTTCTTTATCCATTCATCTGTTGAAGGACACCTAGGTTGTTTCCATAGCTTGGCTATTGTGAATTGAGCTGCTATAAACATTGATGTGGCTGTGTCACTGTAGTATGCTGATTTTAAGTCCTTTGGGTGTAGACCAAAGAGTGGGATAACTTGATCAAATGGGTTCCAATCCAAGTTTCCTAAGGAATCTCCATACTGCTTTCCATAGGGGTTGCACCAATTTGCAGTCCTACCAACAATGTATGAGAGTACCTTTCTCCCCACATCCTCACCAACATTTATGGTTACCTGTATTCTTGATAATTGCCATTCTGACAGGAGTGAAATGAAATTTCAGTGTAGTTTTAATTTGCATTTCTCTAATTGCTAGAGATGTTGAACATTTTTCATATATTTTTCAAAATATATTTGTTTATTTATTTTTATGTGGTGCTGAGGATCAAACCCAGTGCATCACACATGCAAGGCAAGTGCTCTACCACTGAGCTACAACCCCAGGCCTTCATATGTTTTTTGACCATTTGTATTTCTTCTTCTGTGAAATGTTTGTTCCGTTTCTTTGCCCATTTATTGATTTTTACAAAAAAAAAATGGCAGCATCAATTAAACTATGCATATACATATAATCATCTAGTAATTCCATTTAATATATGTTTAACAGAAAAGCATACATAAAGCTGGGTGTTGTGGCTCACACCTATAATCACAGCTACTCAGGAGGCTGAACAGGAGGATTGCTAGTTTGAGGCCAGTCTGGGAAACCTACTGAAACCCTTGTCCCCACCCCCGCCACCCCCTACACACCCCCGCCACCCCCTACACACCCCCAAAACAAAGAAGAAGCAAAGGTTGAGGATGTAGCTCAGCAGCATAGCACTTGCCTAAAATGACCAAAGCCCTGGTTCAATTGAAATAAATGGAAGGAAGGAAGGAAGGAAGGAAGGGAGGGAAAAGAAGGAAAGAAAGGGGAGGAGAGGGGAGTGCAGGGGAGAGAAGGGGAAGGGAGGGGAAGAAGGAAGGGCTGGAGGGAGGGAAGGGAAAAGAAAAGAAAGGAAAGGAAGAAAGGAGGGAGGGAGAGAAGGAAAAAAAGAAAGAATGAAAGGAAGGAAGGAAGGAAGGAAGGAAGGAAGGAAGGAAGACGGACACAAGCAAGCAAAGGAAGAAGCAAGGGGAAAGGCATGCATATATACCTCAAAAGGTATATCCATGAAGGTCCATGGCCATATTATTTAAAATAGTCCTCAAATCAAAATACCTATTAATAATAGAAAACAAAAAACAACTTTTGTGTATTTATACAATAAAATACAACAATGAAAATGAACTAGTGAGGATAACTCTTTGAAATACAATATTGGGGGCAAGAGAAGCCTGAACCCCAAATACTGCACACTGAACAGTTTCTCTGTGTATCAATATTTTTCTTATCCAAACATTTTTTTAATTGTGGCAAAATAAACACATCGACATAAACTTTGTTAACCATTCTAAGTGTACAGATAATTAGTATATTCATATTGCTGTGCAACATATCTTCAAAACCTTTTCAACTTGCAAAACTAAAACTCTATGCCCATTAAACAATTCTCCACTTCCTCCTCAACCCCATTCCTGGCAACCACGAGTCTGCATTCTGTTTCTATGAATTTGACTTCTTTAGATACCTCAAGAGAGTAGAATTACTTATTTTACTTAGCCCTCATAAAAAGACACATAATTATTTCACATAGCATAGTGTCTAACCTTAAGGTTCATTCACACTGTAGCATGTGATTGAATATCCTTCCTTTTTAAGACTAATTAAAATTCTATGCATAAATTTTTAAATAGGTAAAATTTATGGTGTTTTAAGTCAGGATAGTAGTTGCTTTGGGGAGTAACTACCATGAAGATAGTGCCTGGGCACAATATGAAAGAAACTTCTGGAATAGTATTGACTTATTTCTTAAGTCATGTGGTGATTACAAAAACATGTTCACTTTGTTATAACTTATCAAACAGTACAAAGATAATATGTGTACTTTTAAATATAACTCAACAAATTTCAAGAAAATCATATATTTGCAATGTATTTATATCAATATAAAACTCGACTACAATATCCCATATTTTAATTTTTAAGTGGTTGCTTGATGCTTCCACATTCCCAGAATCCAATACCTTGGATCTGAATATAGCAGCGTTTAATGGGTTTGTTTTTTTGTTTTGTTTTGTTTTTGTTTTTGTTTTTAAGATTAATTCAGTCCTTATTGCTTTTGTGGGGGGAAAGGAGATACAAGGGATGGAACCCAGGGCCTCATGAATGCTAGGCACCACCATGAGCGATACCCAGCCCTAATTCAGTTTTAGATTTAAGATTTGTATTCTATATTCCAGCAAAAAGAAAGTTAACTGATTAAAAATGATACTTCTGCTATAAAGAATTTAGTTCCCAGGAATGATCAAGTCCACAAGGAAATGTCTTAAAATTTGAGGCAATGAAGAAATTAGTCAATGAAAAGAGGATATGGACAAAGAGCAAGAGATTTTGCAGAAGGAAAGTCCTCCTAAGCCTCCCATAGTCACTGATATTATGAGTACTCTCAGGGAGCTAATATGTGATACCCCCTGAGGGTCAAGCATTCAGATACCCAATCTTAAAAACTAGATGGTCTAGCTTTAGAAGATGAAGCTTCATGATAGGAATCTGTATGTTTAACAAGCACCTCGGGATCCACCTATACCTTAACTAACTGGCTCTTAACCACCACACGTAAATCTCTCAGGGTGAAGTATTTTGTTCTTGAATTAAAGTGGACAAGCTTGTAAAACTATGCATATACATACAATCATCTAGCAATTCCATTTAATATATGTTTAACAGAAAAGCATACATAAAGCTGGGTGTTGTGGCTCTGAAACCATCAAGAGGATCAAAGAAGAGGAGAATTGGTACCATGAAGCATAACCTCTTGATGGTACCCTACATTCCTGCCTCCACATCAATATCACAGATGTGTTCAAGAGTCAATGCTCCTAAGAGCAAGAACCTCAGAAAGCACGCCTCTCTCATTCTCTCATGTTGAGTATCGAACCCAGTGCCTCACACATGTGAGGCAAGTGCTCTACCACTGAGCTACCCACCTCATGATCTACAGGGCCTCTTCTTAAATCTAATGAGGGATCATTTCTAGCTTTCCTATTACATTTTCTTAATTATAGCAGTTTCTCCCTCTTAAAACTAATCTGAGAAGAGTAATAAGAAGAGCAGTTGCTGTGAGAATCTCAAATGAGAGTTAAAGATAATTAAATTATATTGTCCAATAAAGAAACTCATATGCATGGCCCTGCAAATGTTCTGCAAACAGCTTGGGAAAATATCTGGAGGGTAAGATATTTAACAACTAAAGAATAACAATTATCAGTATCTTTAATTAAAGCTTGGTCCAAAGATTATTAAGCCAATAAATCAGTGATCTGTATTTAAATAAGTAAAGTGTATTTTGCTTAAAGCATACAATGTGAGAAAAAGTCCCACTTTTTTTTTTCTCTAAGTAATTTTATGGAGAATTACTGCATCTGAGTTTTCTTCATTGTGGATTTGCTACTTTGCAGAGTCTGATGTTTAGATGACAAGAGGAAAAAAACGATACCTTCCATTTGTGTTTCTGGTCTTAATTATAGTCAACCAAGGACTAGTATACAGTCTTTAAAAAATAACACAGATAGTTAAAGTTAGGGGGCAAATTTTTCTTCTGAGTTCTCACTTTCTTTCTTTCTTTCTTTTTAGTTGTAGATGGACACAATATTTTTATTTATTTATTTATCTTTATGTGGTGTTGAGTATCGAACCCAGTGCCTCACACATGTGAGGCAAGTGCTCTACCTCTGAGCTACAGCCCCAGCCCCTGTTTCTTTTAAAAGGATATATCACATGAAACAAACAGGTCTTACAAATATAAAACAGATTAATTCATTGTTAAGGCAAGAATATGTATAAGATCTTAGATTTAGGTTCATGACTTAGGATAGTTTTAAACCCCTCCTCCCTATTCTACCCTTAATAAAATCAGACTTGACACTAAATATTGTCCTAAATTTATGAACAGTTTCAAATGCCTGCTTCCATAACTGGCCATCAGCTGGGACCAGCTCTCCCTACAATATACCACAAAGCAGAACTGAGCTCCTGACAGTTTAAATCAACGGACATTTATCATTCTGCTAGCATTTTCTTCATGTTCTCAATCTTTGTTTTATTTTTACTTTCAAGAATTTCTATATTCATAAGTTTTCATGTGGCTTTTCCTTTTATGGAAGCATGTTAGAAATCTGTCAAATATGAGAACTGCTTATTTCGAAACATTCTTCTATGAGGTGACTGTGAAATTTATTGCATTTGGATACAAAATTACTCCATAATCCATTTTTATTAAGCACTCCTATCCATTGCCCTGCAACAGATATTTACATATTAATTACTTAAGTAAATCACTTCTATTTACTTTATTACCATTATTATCACTGTGAGCTACAGCATCAGTGGGATGGGGAAAAAACTGAGCCATTTCCCCAAATAGATTTTAGCTCCTAATCTACATCAGATATCTTTTTTTTTCAATATTTATTTTTTAGTTGTAGTTGGACCCAAGACATTTATTTTATTTACTTATTTTTATGTGGTGCTGAGGATCAAACTCAGGGCCTCACACATGCCAGGTGAGCACTCTATCTCTGAGCCACAACCCCAACCCTACATCAGATATCTTATGAGATCAAAAAATGTAGTAATTGATATCCTACTTTTATTGTGAGGGGAAAGGACTTATATCCTAGGGGAGGAGAAGGCAGATCTCAGCATCATTTGTTTTCTTGGATCCTTATGTTTATCTGTACTTCCAGGTCTTTTGCAATAAGCATGATAAATTATTAAAGGACAAAAACAGAAGTGAATAGAAGAATCAATGAGTTACAGTGCCTGATCCATACTATGTACTCAATAAATATCTGTCCAAATAATAAGAAAATGTAAATATCTTATTTCTTCAATATCATAAAATCACTAAATGGCTGTGCTTAGCCATTTTATCCAGAAACAGTGAACCAAAGACAAACACAGGGTTATTCTGAAGATACCACACAGTCCTTTGTAATATATTACATGGCTTGTTACATAAGTTATCTAATTCTTTCACAATTAGTTGGTATTTCAAAAAGATAATGCAGAAACACAGAAATGAGTTGAGTATCTACCCCATTCTTCATTTAGTCTATCTGGGCCTTTGTTGCCCCAGTTGGAAAATCCAAATGGTAGTATTTTAAAGAACAATGGAGATAAAACCATAAAAGCAATTTGCACTTGATAAAACACAGGAAATTTTTAAATTTTTCTTATGAACTTATGCTTTAGATACCTTGGCATAGTAAGTCATTAATGTTTGGTATCACCAGTGGTTATGAGAGTTTTTTAAAATAAGAGGGGGTTCAATAATGGCTTCCTAAACAGAATTTTAAATGTCTTCCTCCTTCCCCACCCAATAACAGTTCTACCACACTTCAGTGTCATAGAGTATAAATTTTCAACAGTTATCAGTAATTAAGATGATCTCTAACAAAACTCAAAACAGTTCTTAAAATTTACTTGGGTACTTTTGTCCTATTTCATGTATTAACTTGTCTTGGATTCAATATGATACAGTATTAGGCAAATGGTAAACATTTAATATACAAGGATTATTTCTTTCTTGCTTCAAAAGTGACGAGGGTTTAGCTGGGCGCTGTGGTGCATACCTGTGATCCCAGCAGCGTAGGAGGCTAAGACAGGAGGATCTTGAGTTCAAAGCCAGCCTCAGCAATTTAGCGAGGCTCTAAGCAACTCAGCAAGACCCTGTCTCTAAATAAAATACAAAATAGGGCTAGGATGTGGCTCAGTGGTCTAGTGCCCCTGAGTTCAATCCCTGGTATTTAAAAAAAAAAAAAAAGTGTTTTACAAAACTCAAGAGGAAGAGTTGGAAAAATCACCTTAGACATATAAAACTCCTGGTGATATTATTGTGAGCAGTGTGCTACTAAACCACTCCTTGTGCATTAAAAGAATTAACATAGCAATTTGCTTTGTACATAATTTCAGCCTGATGTAATTGTAATGTTGGAGGGTGTGATTTGTGACAAATGGGTCTGAGTCAAGGACAAGATTGCCTTGATGAATAGGCTTCACTGAGTTAGTTGCCAAAGAAGCAAATATGGAGGACTCACTATCAGGGCTTATCTTCAGGATTTCTAAGGGCAGACTTCCCAAGAACACCCTCATTCTAACCAAGTCTGTGCTCTACACAGCTGAACTATGGATGGGAATTAGGTATTTTCAAATCAGCTCTAAAACTGATAGAATTGCTTATTTGAAGGTAATTTTAAGGGCTAAAGGTCATCATCCAAGTTTATTCTCAACAGATAGGCTTTGTTTTTCTTAGAAACCCTCAACACTGGAATGGTCTTTCTTTCTTTCTTTTTTCTCCTTCATATGACAGATGACATTTATAATCACAAATATTCTGCAGATTTCAGAATAAAAAATGCATTCAGTTTAGCAATGTCTTTCTCCCCTGCTCAATGAAACAAGTTAAAACTATTACAATGTAAATCCATTTTAATTTGTACTGAGAAAGTAAATTAATTACAAACTTTAATCTATTTTTGGATGCAACAAGTTAACTGCTAAACATTTCAGAACCACTCATTCACTATTCTGAATTATAGGAGGATAATGGCACAGAGATAGATTATATCTTCAAAGGAAAAGTGCTTTTGGCACATAGTTCAAGAGAATTTACATGAAAAATCTTATCAAGGAATCCTATTTTGAAGTGCATCAAAGCTAGATGTTAATCACTGGCCCATTTGTACTATTTGAATAAAATTAATAATTCCCACATCCTTGATAGAAAATTGAATTTGTTTCTCAAACTGGTCACCTAATATAGTAAGATTTATAACCTAAGATGAAATTTAGACTACTGAATTATTTGGTTATATAAAAAATATGCTGATAAGTTATACTTTATTCTCATAAAAAAATATAAACAAACAGTACTTAAAAGCTAAGAATCCTGACTCAAAACTATTTCCCAGGCTGGGGATGTAGTTCAGTAGTTAAGCACCCCTGAGTTCAATCCCTACGAAAAAAGAAACAAACAAACAAAATAGCCTGTAATTGAAGCTACTTCCCTGCACATCTTATATGATTTAAGGCACTACTTTTGTTCTCATCAAGTTGAATTAAAACATTAATGAAATTCCTTATTACAATAATAGTGAACTAGGTTTTGGAGATCGCCTCTCTTACCAAAAACAACAATCTGTATACAGTATTTAAAATAGTTTTCAATAGTGTTGAAAAAATTATAAAATAGTAAGAAATTGCCAACTCAAAAATAAAGGAAAAATTCACCAAAGGAGGTGCTGGGCAACCTAACAACATACAAAAGAATAAAGTTGGGTCCTTATCTTACAACATGCACAAAAATTATGTGCATGTTAGATCAAAAACTGAAATGTAAGAGTTAAAACTATAAAAATATTTTTAAAAACATAAGAGGGGAAAGCTCCATGACATTGGATTCAGCAATAATTACTTGGATATAACACCAAGAACACAGGCAACAAATGAAAATAGATCAATTTGATTGCATCAAAATTAAAAACTTTTATATAAGAATATCATTGACATAGTAAAAAAGTAATCCATACAGAGCTGAGAGTTGCAGTTCAGTGTTAGATCACTTGCTATCATGAACGAAGGCCTAGGTTTGATTCCCAGCATGACAAAAATAAATAAATAAGTAAAGGCAACCCACAGAACTGGAGAAAATATTTGCAAATTACATATCTGATAGAGGATTAATATATGGAATATATCAAGAACTCCTAGAGTTAACAAAAAAAAAAGGAGGGGGGTAGACCTAAATAGACATTTCTCAAAAAAAAAAAGGGAAAGAACCTAAATAGACATTTCTCCAGAAAAAAGTTACTACTGCTGCATAACAAATTATAGCAATATGTAGTGGCTTGAAAAAGTGTTTTATAGTAATCATGAATTCTGTGGGTCAGGATTGTTAGAGAGAACACAAAGGAATATACAATGTCTCAGGCTACAAGTACTAAGACAACTCAACAACTAGGGATAACTTAATGGTTGCATTGCCTTTTCTGACCTAGCTCAGTTCTCATGCAGTACTTTTGCCACATTCCATTGTCCATAAGCTAGTCATGAGCCTGTGTAGGCTCAAGAGATAGAGATCCCTCCTCTCAGTGGAGGAGTATCAAGGTTACAGACTATAAGAAGCAGGGAATTGGAAGTGCTTTTCAAAAGTGGGACTTTTTTTTTTTTTTTTTTTTTTTTGGTTCTAGGAATTGAACCCAGGGGGTTTAACCACTGAGCAATATCCCTATCCCTTTTTAAAACAGTTGAGTAGGGCCTTGCTAATTTGCTGAGGCTGGCCTTGAACTTGCAAACCTCCTGACTCAACCTCTCCAATGGCTGGGATTATAAGTGTGCACTACCACACCCAGCTGAAAGTGGTTTTTTTTTTTTTTTTGTACCAGAGATTGAACTCAGGGGCACTCAACCACTGAGCTACACCCTAGCCCTATTTTTTGTATTTTATTTGGAGACAGAGTCTACAGTGAGTTATTTACAGCCTCGCTAAATTGCTGAGGCTGGCTTTGAATTTGCAATCCTCCTGTCTCAGCCTCCCAAGCCACTGGGATTACAGGCATGCATCACTGTGCCCAGCATTTTATTTTTGTTTTTGTTTTAAGATGTTCATTTATTTATATGCGGTGCTAAGAATTGAACCCAGTTACTCACACATGCTAGGCAAGCACTCTTCCACTGAGCCACAATCCCAGTCCCAAAGTAGCACTTTTTATAGTGCATAACAACCATGTTCTTAACTGGATCTGAAAGGTCTGAGGTAGTTTGCAATACCATTCAGAATCTGGAATGGGCAAAGGAACAAAACCTTTTTAGGCTATATTTCCTTTATTTACATTCATCTTCTGGAAACCATCAGGTAGGATTCTCCATTCTATAGATAATAGTAATAGTAATAATAATAATAATAATAACGTGTGTGGTAAATTCTCCATCATGGCTGCTGCCAATGGTGGCAAATTCCATCATAAACATCACAATGGATGGTTCTGGAAAAAAAGGAAAGGATGCTCACAGGGTATCATCCTATTCTCATGGACTTTCAGTAGTCTTCACCCCTCTTGGTTGCCTAATATTATAGACCCAACCCAAATCAGACCTTGGTTTTCTAAGGTCTTATTAAAATGTTCACAACACATGATTTACATAACTTACAAGTAAACCTACACATTTTTCACATTCAGATGGGAAAGCTGCAAGTCTAAGAACAAGTTTACAGAATTTGGGGAGAATATAACTGGGATGATGAATGTCGGGGTGCCATTCAGAACAAATATTAATTCTGTGTCATGTATACTTAATCAAACGTACTTCTAATTCTGCCAATTTCAGATGGTTTAGAGAAACTACAGTAGAACTAAGCTGGAAAAATCAGACTATGAAAAGCCTTTGCAATGTTAAACCTTTCAGAATCAGAGTCCTGAGAACAGAGACAAGTCAGAGGGATAGTCTCACTGGACTAAACACCTCAACCTATATTAGCTACCAAAAGATAATGATGTTTTAAAGTGGTACAATTATTACAGGGCCTTTGAACAAACACCTTCCCAAGAGAACACTGCTCTAAAAGCCTAAAAATTTGCCAGGGAATTTCCATTAAGTCTGGTTATCTTTTGTTAAAAATAATAAAGTCAGTACTGTATCTTTGACAAATATTTGGTTGATACAAAAAGAAAAATCAAGAATGCTTTCTCTTTGATTTATGTACTAGGTAAATGTATAAAACAGTTTTATATATTTACAGAGATGCATTTTTTATGCATTTGCAATTTATTTACAGAGAAATATTCTAGTAAAATTGGCATAAATGGTTAAATATTATTTGGAAATATTGGTGCAGTACTAATTTTAAGTACTTTATTTCAATAATTCAAGTCAAATTTTCATTTTGAATAAAATTTCAATGAACACAAACAACTTGGGCTGAAACAACCCAATAAACATTTAATGAATAATCTTCCCTGCTAACACATTGCCTAAATAAATTTTTCCAGAGGTACTATGATCTGACTAGTGAGTCAGGCTTTGTATCTTTCAATAAATTAGAGAAGGGGAAAAGGTGGGGAGGAGAAGGTGACAATTACATTTAATCCACACCAGGCTGCCATATGTCACTTTTTGTCCTTTGCTGGTTCATTGATTATTCATGAATTAACTACCTGAAAAGTGCTACATTTATCTTTACAGCCACAAAGCTATCAATTTGTTTCCAAGTATTCATAGCCTTTGCTTTCAATGAAACAGAATTTTGGAGCAAAAAGGCTCTGTTGTATATGACTCTGTCCTCTACTATAATACAAGTATAAAAAACTACATACAGTATGGTGAGTTTCCATGTTGACGCTAGCCTGTGTCTTACTGTTATTTTTTAAAGACTGTTATATCAAAGGAAAAGTGAAACAGTCTCAGCTTTTGGAACCTTTGGTTTCTCAGAATTTCCACAGAGGCCCCAAATCCTATTCCCTCCCATTTCTTGTTATCAATGGTCTTACTGTTTTCATTTCTTTTCTTCTTTTATACATGCTTGTTTCTGGAAGCCTCCTCTACTATTAACTTACCTCCTCAAAGCTACCGAGTTCTGACCATTGCTTCCCTAGGATGCATTACATCAGGTCTAGCTGGGAATCTGTCCTGGAGTTTCCTTTCCCACCCCCGGCCATCACTACGAAAGACGCCAATTTGTTTGCCAGCATCTATAGAAGACATATTTTTTTTAAAAGGCATAAAACAGTTTCATCATATCGACAAAGAAAGAAAATAAGCTTATCTAAACCATTTTAGAGTGATTCCTGGATGGTTTTGAGCTTAAAGCTACAACCACAAATTCATCAAATTCGTCCTGAGAGAAGAAAGTTTGGTGGGGAAAAATAAATTTGAAACATCCCTGCATTCTAAATATTCTTTGAATAGCTTGAAGAATTAAAAAAAAAAAGAAAGAAAAACAGTAAAATTTACATTCCAAAATTACTGACATTTCAAAGTTTTAAGAAAAAAGAAGTAAATTGAATTTAATTTTCCCTCAACAATAATTTTGTCATCCAAGTTCAAAACACATGATAAAATTCCTTTAGTGACTGAGGCTAAAGATCTACTCCAAAGAGAAAATAGCACTTCATTCCAACATATCATGTATATCTGTTTATTTTACTTCAATTTATCTTTTGAGGATACCAAAATCTAAAAATCTCCCTATAATTCAAGAATGTGGCTGAGACCTGTACCTCTATCAGCAAACAGGAAAATGAGGCAGAGACTTGATATTTCAAAACTCTACTATGATGTAAGACTAAGTCATCAAATTCCTAAAGTAATTACTGAATTAGGTCAATGTTCATACCTATGAACACAAAAGGTAATAATTCAAATACAGGCTTGAATATTTTTATGATTTTAAAAAACTTTTAATTGAAGAGGGTTTTCCATGTCGGTAGATAGTTGATTATCTACTTCCATAAGTCCCTAAGACTTTTTAAGATTATTTACTTCCATTAAGTCCCTAAAATGTTTGTTTCTTCTGTGTTCCATAACTTTTTCAAGTACATCATCACTTGTTCAGTCTTCTAGAATAAAAACCTCTTCTACCACATTGCCTTCGTTCATTAGGATTAGGTTCAACTGCACATACAACAAAAACAAAAAGATTAACAGACAAACCCAAGAGCCCACACAAACTAGAAATTGATTGTGTTCTCACAAAAATGAAGCCCAGATATAGTTAGGCCAGTTTTTAATAGCTCATAGTGAGGTTCTTTTCATTTTGATGACCTGCCATCTCAACGTGTGCCTTCCAATTTAAGACGGCTGCTTTAGCTCTTGCTAAAGGAAAGTTCAGTAAAGCAGGGCTCAAGCCTTTTAATAACACTTTCTAGAATTTAAACACAATGCTTCCACTTTCATTTTACTGGTCTGACATAGATGGCTGCTCTAGCTACAAAAGGAACCTGAAAATGTAATCTTTTTTTTTCTTTGAACAAAAATGTGCCCAGCTTAAAAAAAAATAGGATTCCATCATACAACAACAACAAAAAATAAATAAATAAAAGAAGAAGAAGAAGAAGAATGATGATGATGATGATGATGAAATTGGCATTGTCTCAATCTCCAGGTTATTTCCCTTTTACACCACACGCTTTAAGTCCTCTCAGTTCTTTATCACTATTTAGTCAAGTCAGCCCAGTCAGAAGGATTATAATTCATGTCATCATCACCTGAATGTGGACAATAGCATCCTAACTCATCACCTTGACCCAGATGTTAATTAAAGGTTTCATTGAGACATAGAAACTCCACAGTAATGCTCCTTTGCCCAAGTGTGGAAAGCAGCATCTCAGTGGGAGGCACCACGCCACAACATTCAAGCTCTTAAGTGCCCCCTAAAGGTTTCTGTGTTAAAGGGTTGATCCACAATGCAGCAGTGTTCAGAAGTGGAGCCTTTGGGAGATAATTGGATCATAGAGGCTTTGACCTCGGGAATGGATTAATCCATTTATGGATTCATAGCTTAATAGGTTGGGGAGAGGAGTTTTGTTATAAAAGCAAGTTCTCTCTTTGCTTCTCAGCTGCCATGAAGTAACCAGCTTTGCTCCACTATGTGCTCCCAACCGTGTGTTCTGCCTTGTCAGAGATCTAAAAGCAATAAAACTAGCCCACCATGGAATGAAATCTCTGAAAACATGAGCCAAAATAACCTTTTCTCCTCTTAAGTTGTTTTTCTCAAGTATTTTGTCACAGTGACAGAAAGGTTACTAACATAGTAACTTCTGAGGAGGCATATAAATGTTTGTTATTGATTTTCTATGGCTGCTTAACAATTGCCACAAATTCAGTGGCTTAAAACAAAATGTATTTGTTGGGATGGGGATGTAGCTCAGTTGGTAGAGAGCTTGCCTGGCATGCACAAGGCCTTGGGTTCAATCCCTAGAACCCCCTGCAAAAAAACAAAACAACAACAAAAAACACATGCATTTGTTATCTTAGAGTTCTGTTATTTAGAAGTCCAACGCTGATCTTGCTTTGAGATCAAAATGTCAACAGGATACATTCTTTTCTGGGGGCTCTATGGAAAACTACAGGGTTTTACCTTTTCCAGCTGTAGAGGCAGTCCACTTTCCTTAACTTCCTCTATCTTGAATGCTAGCAACAACAAACCTAGTACTTATGCAACACTCTTTCTGGTTCTTTCTCCCACTTTCCCCCCTCTGTTTTAGGAATCCTAGATTACACTGGGACCACTGGCTTTGAGAAACTAATGTGACTCCATTTTTGAGAAACCAGCCTCTATCTCAGAGCAAAGCCTGTCCAAGGAAGGGGTTGTGACCCTTGTCCTTGGAAAAACCCACAGAGCACTCCTAAGCACATACCTACCCTGCTGAGTTGTTTGTCTGTAAATAACAGGTGAGGTCTTAGGCGCCAGGTATCCTTGACTCAGTTAGGCTAGGTGAAGACCCATAGCAACCCCCTAGCAACCACCAATCAGCATGAGACAGGGAAAATATCTGGGATGCCAGATGACCCCCGAGTAGTTTATAGTGGTTGATAACATGTTGGGAAACCATGTAGTTCAGCACATACACCCTTTGTGGCCTAAACCAATCAGTTCAAACGAGTTCGCCTCTTGTACTAACCAATCACCCTTACCCAACTTGTTCCCGCCATTGAATGTGCTAATCAATGTTAAGAGTTGTTGTTTGATTTTCCCGCGGTATGGAATGATTTGCTGTGTGATGTTGTGAAGCATAGAGTGTCCCCCCAAAACCTATAAAATCTCACTGAACAAAGGACCGGGACTCACTCCCTGGGACCGCTGCGGCGGGAACGGTTGAGAGTCCAGGCTCGACCTTGCAATAAAGACTCTTGTGTGATTGCATCGGATTCGGCTCTGGAGGTCTATTGGAGTCCCATGAATCTGGCATAACATCTTGATCCTAGATTAGCTGATCAAAAGTCCCTTTTGCCAAGTACCCTAACATATTCAGAGGTTCCAGGGATTAGGATGCAAACATGTTTACCCAATCACAGGGTTCCTACCCTACAAATTTCTTCACTGGTTTGCATGGATAAAGCAGAGTTGGTTAGGAGAAAAATAGCACAAACTGGAGGAAATAAGGGTAACTACTGTTATCAAGACTATGCTTTGTAAATTTTCAAGAAGTGTAAACAAGGCTGCCATAGAGGCATCAACAGAAATATGAACTAGACTGGTTCAGAATAAAGTGGCTGGGCATCATTAGTACCAAACTATTAAAAAAAAATACAAGGAGGGGATGTGGCTTGAGTTAGATACCAGAGACTAAGGTTGAGTACCAGCTCAATGTACCAGATATTAGGTGATTCACTTAGGGGATTCTATCTTTCCTCATCAGTAAAATGAAAAGGTTGATATAAATCATCCTCAAGGCTAGCTTGTGACAGGGAAGAGGAGAAGAAAGGCCTGCGTAAACAGTGCCTGGCTCCTGGGGACCCCTAGGAAAAAACACAACACCCCAGCCCTGCAGAGTTAGCTCCTTCCCTCAGGATCTCTCTGGCTGGATTTTACCACTGCTATGTGGAAAGCAAATCCACAGCCAATCAACTTTAAAACATGAAGAAATAAAAACCAGGCAATAATCACAAAGCACTCCTTGGAGAGAGTTTCCAAACATGAGTGAAAAATCAAAACTAACAAGCCCCCTTCACTAAGCTCAGGAGATGTTTCACAAAGCAGACAAAGTCTTACCCAACACGACAAATAGTGAAATGCTTGACATGGGCACATCAGAAACCCAATAGGGCTGGTTTTACCTGGAAGAATGTGGGAAGTAGCATATGTTTCGGCCAGATACCAACATTCCATGTTCAGTTGGTAGTAAAGACATCAAAAAGAGCTTCAGAACAAATCCTTGTGGCCCCATTTCTTTTACTATTTCCAAAGTCAGCTACAAGATAGACTTTGCTGAAAGGAAGTAAATGAAACTCACCATTGGAAAACAGTGCTTAATAAAAAGGGCTCCTTTTTCTATCAGTACTTGCAGTTATATCTGTGAAAATAAGGCTATCCCTATGCCACCCGACTGGCAGAATGTGAATACTAAAGTACCAAATCAACTTATTTCTCTGCATACTCAAACACATGAATATAACGAAGTCGTCAGTCTCTTTGAGAAAACAATGGATTGTAAATGAATTAGAAGAATTCAGAGAATCCAAAATTTAGACCTATGGGAGTTCTTTTGCAGGATTTAAAGCTGTCCTTTTATTTATTTATTTATTTATTTTTGGTACAGGGATTGAACCCAGAGTCACATCCCCAGCCCTTTTTTATATTTTATTTAGAGACAGGGTCTCGCTGAGTTGCTTAGGACCTTGCTAAATTGCTGAGGCTGGCTTTGAACTCACAATCCTCCTGCCTTAGACTCCTGAGCCATTGGGGTTAAGCATGCACCACCACTCCCAGGAAAGCTGTGCATCTTGACAGAAATAGATACTACAAGTCTCAGGAACTGTTTAACTTTTCAAATTTATGTTGAATTAGAAATCTCTGGAAACATTTTCACTTTTTTAAAAATAATTGCACTATCTTGCCTATAATCATTTGCTTATTTTGATTTAAAGAACACTTTAAAACATATCTTCAAATTTCCTGCTTAGCTTAGAATTTATGCAGGTTTAAAATCTCAATTCAATACTAGATTTGGGTTAGAAATGACCTGTTAGGTTGTTCAATGTGCACTTAACCTAACGCCCATTACAGAAGACAAATAAATAAATAAATGATCCTCTAAAGTCCCTTCCAAGTCAAAATGCTATGAAGTCAACCCCAAAAAACAAAGGCTGAATGTTTTCTCTGATAAGCGATATAAATCCATAATGGGGGGATGGGGGAATGACCAAACTTTGGATTGTACAGAGGAGAGTCAGGAGAGAGGAGGGGGTGTGGGGAATGAGAAGGATGATGGAATGAGACAGACATTATTACCCTATATACATGTATGATTACACTACTAGTGTGACTCTGCACCATGTTCATCTAGAGGAAGGAGAAGTTGTGCTCCATTTGTATACAACCCATCAAAATGCATTCTACTGTCATATGTAACTAATTATAATTTTTTTTTAAAGCTAGGAAGTAATGTAACAGGAGAGAAAAGTGTAGAGGGAAGAGAGACCAGAAGTTTAGTCTTCTTAAATCTGAAACCAGGGCTTCATCTTCCCAAGGGAATGGAGAATAGAAGAATAGATGTTTCTATTTTGAAGTCAGATAAATGATACCTTGAAAACAGTAAGTACATGGAAAAATCACACTCTTCATAGCATCTGCATCACTTAACTTTTCAACTTAATCCATTTAAGTAAAAAGAAACAATAAGTCACATATTTTGATTCTAACAACATATAAAGTAACCTTATCCAGGAAAAGAAAGAAGGTTGCCCAGTCCTTGTTGTTGGAGAGAAAGGATTGGGAAAAGCGAAGGAACCAGTTCCTATGAAACAGAAAATATCACTCAAGATAATTTATGAACTATTTCTATCAAACAACAATATTGTCCATGAGATATGAATACTGATTGAAACATCATGTCACCAAGTTGTATACTTTAATTATACACAATTTTTATTTTTAAAAAAAGAAGGAAAAAAAAAGCAATGTAGATTGAGCAATTCTCCAGTATTCCATATAACCATATTCCTAGAAACAAAACCTAGATTGTTTTTCCTAGAAAAAAATTATTAACATCTTAAATGACTTTATCAGAGGAATATATTTGATATTAAAAGGCATAAAGAATCCCAGTCTACCTAAAAGTACAGGGAAACTCCATTCAATATTATAATTAAGAGGTTTCTTTTTTGGTCTCAATTAACATTTACATAAAAATTTGTAAAACTATTTTTGAGAATTCAAAAATAAATTTATCTGAGTAGTTTACTGAATAAAAGGAAGCTGCTACAGTGTTTTTTATAGACCAATATCGATAGATGAATATACAGATATCAAAATACAGAGAAAGAGAGAGGAATTCCCATTCTGAAAAGTGAATATTTAAAATACAATTATGTGGAGTCAACACTTTAAGGACATAATACCTGGATTAAGAAACAGAGTATTTACAGAAGGACCATGGAATCAAAGTATGGTGGTTTTGGTGACAATGAATTAAAAATTTGGAAACCTGAACCATACCCTCACAACCTCTAAAGTCCAGGTGTGTTCATCTGTACAATGATAATATTTCAATATTTGAGAGGATGATAACCAGTTATTTTAATATTTTTCACTGATAGCAACTATTAGGAAATAAGCATATACTGTCAAAGGAAAGATTTGGAATGAATGAAGAAATTATTTTATGTTAGAACGTATTATTAAATACTGAAACATGTCATCAAGAAAGCTTGCAAATTACTTTTCTATTCCTGTAATAGACTTTATTGTTAGAGTAGCAATACGTTCACAGCAAAACTGAACAGAAAGTACAGAGTTCTCATGAATTACCTTCCCTTACACACCCAGTCTCCCCTCCATTAACATCCTACACCAGAGTAGTACATTTATTTCAACTGATAAACCCACAATGACACATCATTATCACCCAGGGTCCACAGTTTACATCAGGGATCACTCAGTGTACCATATATCACTGCATCTGAACTATGCCACTTTTACAAGAGGCAGTACAGTTGAAGGAAACTGAAATGTGGTTGAACACACTGCATTCAAGAAACCTAATGTTTCTGACATATTTATTTATAGCATCCTAATGCTGTACTTATCTAAACTTTGAAGAATTTTAGAGAATATGGTACAATGTAACTACACTGAAAGCAATCAAACAGTATTTTCACCCTTTTCTAATGTTCTTTAATATTTGTAATGCTACTTTACATTATCTTTATTTTTCAACAGATTCTGAAGATACACCTAAAATAAACAGACCAGTATTTCCTGCTCCCAATAGCAATAAAAAGCTCATTATAATGTCTTATAAATTGTGTTTCCCAGCTTTCTTTAAGAAAAAGTAAAAAAATAAAGTTCATAGTGTTGAGTTTTTTATTTTGGGGGGGTTCTTTTTTTTAACAGCAGTTGTCAAAATACTGGAAATTGATAGTTGCCCAATGTACATTTATTCAATATATTTTAAATTTAAGAAAAATCATGGTAACCATTCCCTAAGCTCTGCCCTAACTCAAATCTGGCTGGTTGGTATTTTGCAATCCCTAACCCTAGACTCCACATCACAATCTCCAGGGTTTGGAACCAGGAAATGGGACGTGTACAAGTCCTCCAAGTAATTTTAATGTACAGTCATGTCTGGGAGCCACTCCCAGCTGAAACCTGGCCCTCTCCTTCTGACCTCTTTTTCTGTGGCTGTCTTCCCTTTTACAACTTTCTTCCCAATAGGCTAGAGACAGGATAGGTGTTCTTTCTTGTTGCCACTTTAAATTATCTCACCTGCCTCTCTAAAATTCCAGATGTGAGTTTCACATTATCAGACAGCACCGTCAATCCTCCTGTTGCAGTGGTCAACATGACATCCCCAACTTTAAACCTTAAAGACTTCAGCTCCTGGCAATGACACTCTCTGTAATACTGCTCTTGTCAAAACATATATTTTATTTTTACTATCTATCTAGATGACCTTTGACACATGCTTTCCTATAACCTATTACTCCACTTGGCTTCAGTTTTTCATTCCCACAGTCACACCATAGAGCTCATAATTGCCCTTAAGATGACTCTCTCCATAATCTCAGCTTCTAGAATCCCACTCTCTAGCCACTTCCCTATTTTTTTAATTCCCTCCACCTAATATCTTTATTCCAATATTTTAATATTCCCGGTCTACCATTGACTGACCCTACTACCTTTGCACTATCCTGCAACTAGTTTAGAATCCATGAATAATTTCAATTCTCCTATTTTAAATACACCCTCAATTATTTTGCCTCCTCTTCCTCCATCATCACCAGGCAAACTTCAATCCTAGATAAAACCTACTCTCTACGTAATCTACCCAGGTGAATTTGGCTAGAGAATAAAACAAACATAACTCTACTGGCTGACCTCACTGTATAATTATGATCTACTGACTCCAACTAGGCCCTTGGTGTGGACTTGTAACCACATACAGGTTCACTAGTCTCCTGGATGACTGGGTCACATCTTCTCCTCTTTTCCCATTTCCATAAATCCTCCCACCCCTCACACTCAGATGATCTCCCAATTCTCAGAGAAAATAAAGGCAATCAGAATCTCTCAGCTTACCTGCATTTGTGCCAAAGTACTCTTACTTCCCTCTGCCACTGTAGATGAAGGGTCTGTGCTTCTACTACAGTCAAACCCTTCACTGTGCACAAACCCATTACCTTTCTACTCAGCTTCCCTCCACAATTCTCCCCTCTTGTGTGTCATGAATTTCCTCTTCTCTATTACATCATTTATATTAGCATCAATCACATCATAATAGCTCCCATCATTTAAAAAACTCTTAATCCCACATCTTTCTCCAAAGGTCCCCTTTGGAAAAAGACTCCTAAAAATTATGTCAATTTTTTTTGTGTATGTGAGAGGGTTTACCAGGGAATGAACTCAGAGGCACTCAACCACTGAGCCACATCTCCAGCCCTTTTTTGTATTTTATTAGAGGCAGAGTCTCATTGAGTAGCTTGGCGCCTCCTCATGGTTGCTGAGGCTGGTTTTGAACTCACAACCCTCCTGCCTCAGTGTCCAGAACTGCTGGGATTACAAGCGTGCACCACCATGCCCAGCTTAAAAATGATGATGTCTATTTTTGCTGTCTCCAATTCTGGTTTTCCCACTCTCTCTTGAGGGTACATCGACCTAGCCTTAGCTCTTCACTACTCCACCAGAACCAGCTCCTGGGAAAGCCTTTAATGACATCCATATTGTTGAAACCAATGGTCAAGTCTCAATATTCATCTCACTACATTTATCAGAACATTTGACAAATTGCTGACTAGTCCTTTTTTGAAACAGTTTACGCACTAGGCTTTCTGGATACCATTCACTCTTGGTTCTCCTCTTTACTGAGGAATTTTTTTCAGTCTCTGATGTTGGTAAGCCTCATCCTCCCAACCTCTAAACACTGTAATAGCCCAGAGTTCACCTTGAACTTGTACCTCTCTATACTAATTCTTTCATCAGTCTCATAAGTGGCATTAAGCCACTCCCATATGTTGACATTAATACCTCTAATTCACACCTCTTTGTATTCCAGGCTCCTGTCATCACCTCCTCAACCTCAATGCTGAGCAAGCATTTGAAACTTCAGAATCAAACTGGCTTTTTCCCTCCACCCCAAGCCTGCTTCTGCGACAGATTACTGTAAATGAATGGCAACTCAAGTTATCCAGCTGCTGAGCCAAAAACCTACTTTTCCCTTTGCATTCCCAACAACATTTTTTGTTGGCTCTACTTTCAAAATGCATCCAGAAGCTGACCACTTTTCACTGCCTTCACTTTCTACAACCTTAGACTAAGTTACCGTCAGCTCTTGCCTGGATTATTACAGCCTTCTAACTATAACTAGTCTCCCCGCCTTCCTCCCGTAGACTCCCTTATAATCTCCCCTCAACATAGTAACTAGTATGATCCTTGTAAAACCTAAGTAAGATCATGCCATGTCCCTCTTCAAAACCCTCAATTTTCAGATGATGGTAACACTCAAGCTAAATAGCAAAGTCTTTACAATGGCCTTCAAGGCTCCCTATTAATACTCTCACTTTATCTCTTTCTTATCCCCTTACTCTATTCCAATCACACTGGACTCCTTGCAGTTCTATGAGCATGTCACACAGAAGGGTCTAGTCATTTGCTATTCCCTCTGCCTGGAATGCTCCTCCTCCAGTAAATCATATGGTACTTGCTCACTTCCCTCTCTATCCACAGTATTATTACCATATAAAATACTAGTCATTTTCTTGTTTATTGATTTCCTATTTCCCTTTCCTAGAATGGCAACATATGGAATTCTGCTTGTCACTTAGCAGTCCTCAATCCACCTGTTGAATGAATGAATGAATGATACCCACACTCATTAATTATTAGAAAAATGTAAATGAGACAATATGAGAAGTCATCATAGTATCTTCCCTTCTCCATGGGGAACATGTTCAAAGACCCCTAGTAGAAGCCCTAAAATACAGGTAGTACTAAACCCTGTATGTGCTGGGGTTTTTTTCTCCCTATATGTACCTACCTGTGTTAAAGTTTAATTTATAAGTTAAGGAAATAAGAAATTAACAACAATAACTAATAATAAAACAGAATAATTACAATATATGCTATAATGAGAGTTATTTAAAACTTAAAAGTAGTGTATTTCTAGAATTTTCTCTCTAATATTTTTTGGAACATAGGTGATCATGGGTAACTGAGACTGAGGAAAGTGAAAACACAGATAAAGGAGATCTACAGTATATATTAATCATATGCCAAGAATTTAAGTCTGCCAAAACCAAGAGGGACCAGAATGTGAAACAGGAAGTTTTACATACCACCCTTGAGAATATAAATTAATACAAACACTTTAGAGAACAACTTGGTAATGACTAGGAAAGCTGAAGATGCATACAACATTCACCCTGGCAATTGCATTTCTGTGAAAGTATCCTAGACTCTAGGGCTTACAAGAACTCTCTCACAAGTACAAACGGAGATCCCTGCAAGCATATTCACTACCAGTGGCTGGGGTAGTAGTTCAGTGGTAGAGTACTTGCCTAGCATGTGTAAGGCACTGGATTCTATCCTCAGCACCACATATAAATAAAATAAAGGTATTGTGTCCATCTACAACTAAGAATACTTTTTTAATATTTTCCAACTTCACTACCACACTGTTCATAAAAACACATCAACCAGAAACCTAGATTACCTATCATCATATAACCTAATTATAAAATACTACACAATAAATTACTACACAATAGTTAGAATGAATGACCAGTTTACAAATATCAACATGACTGTAGTCTAAAACCATAATGATAAACTAATTTTTGAAAAGTTATAGAATGATATGTATATTACGATATTTCATATTTATATATAATGTGCACATACATACATATATCCATATATTAAAATAATTGGAAACATGGAAAATAAAGCTATCTTGTATGTGGCTACATCCTTTCATAATTATATATATCAGAAGAGTGGTTACCCCTGAGCAGGAAGAAAGGGAGAAAAGGGTTCACAAAAGATTACACAATTGCTTCAGCTATATCCACTTTATTTCTTTAAAAAACAGCTGAGAAAATATCAGGATTGATAGAAGCAAATGATAGGTACATGGGTACTTATACTATTCTCTAAATTCTTCTGCATATTTAAAATATTCATAATTTTAATAAAGTATAAGTATATTCTATGGAAACTTGTTTGATTAAAATTTTATATTTTCCAAACTTCATAACTAAAATGGCCAGGTTCTTCTAATTTAAAAGTGGTGAAGCTGCCACAGCTTTTCTGAAAATTCTGGAATTCCACAGAGGGTTGGCTGTCCAAACACTCACTTTTCTTTCCACCTTAGTTTCCTTTCCAAGACCTCCAAGAGAGACATTTGTATTTAAATATTAATCATCTGTAAACATCATCATAACAAAATGCACTGCCCGAAGCAAGGTCTAAGAAATAGAAATGCAACTCAAAACAGACACAGAAGAACTCACATGAGCTTCTAAAATCACCAGTTGGTACTGACGACTAATTTAAAGGCAGACAGCTGCTCTTTCATTTAGAGACCTGGGTTTCTCAATCACAGCAAGAGAAGGATATCTCTGTGTTCTCAGACATTTTACCAAAACCAGAATGTGCTTATGTGAAGTCAAATCAGTAGAATACTCAAGATGGTTTACAAATTAGGTAATACATTAATAAATCATTATCTATAGCAAAAATGACTTTGGAAGGTAAAAGTTAGGGGATTGTATACAATATGAAAAGCAAATGTTTAGTCAATAAACAGATCAATCAGAAAGTTTAGATTAATTTCAGTGATTTCAATACAGCCAATTTGACCTCATAGACAAGATCATTTTTAAAATCTCAATGAGAACTAATAATACATGAGAACTAATAACTAATTTAAAGACCCAGAGGCATATATTGAACTAACTGGTATAAAGGACAAACTTCTTGATACCATGGTTTCCTTGTTATAACACACTATAGATATTGAATATTTGCCACATACCAATATTTACAAAGTACCTTTAAGAATCCAAGGACAATGACCAGACGCCATGGTGATCACCTGTAATCCCAGTTACTGGGAAGGCTGAAGCAAAAGGATCACAGGTTCAAGGCTAGCCTGGGCAATTTAGTGAGATTATGTCTCAAAATAAATAGGGCTGGGGATGTACTTCAGTACTAGAGTGCCCCTGGGTTCAATCCTCAGTACTGGGGGGGGGGGGGGGGGGGCGGAGATCATTAGTACAAAAGGGCAATGCAAAGCCTGTTGAACATAATCATAGTGAAGATTTCAAATTGTTGCATTAAGCAGCCATAAGCCAAAAAATGATGCCTGCCAACTAGCTCCACAACTCTATTATGCTTGTTATTTGAATAAACTGTTAGTGGCTGTGAGATGTGAATCATAAACAGCTTGCCACGTTTGCATATGATTTTGGATACTTGGTTTCCAAGGGCACTAATCTATACCAGAATGTGCTTTAAAAGGCCATCATCAGTTAGTACTGATTAAATAACTAATTTTCACAATTAGACACTGTTTGGAGGACACACCAAAGACATACTTTTCTACCACAAATGATCTGTCTGCATAAGGGTTGCTATATTCATTCTGAAAAGCATCTGCACAACTGAAAGTCACAAGCTCTCACCATTACCACCTTATATTAGCATAAACATTCTTGCAATTGTCCACAAGAAAGTTGGAATTCCCTAAGGCTTTATTTTAGCACTGAAGCAACATCTAGGTCTTGGGAAAACTCTGAACAGGGTGAGTTAGGAAAGCTACAATTATATCTTGACTGCCTTCATCAAATTACAGGAGTAGGAGGTAAAGACACTAATTGAGACACTCATAAAAGAATGCACTATTAAGGATGACACCTACTCTGATACATGAGGATCAAATACAGAAAAGTCACATGTACTCCTTACTTGGTAAATTTTCCAGAGCAGAGGAACAAGGAACGCATAGTTCATATCTCCTAGAGAGCAGATGTTCATGCATCTTTCTGACTGTAACCAATGCAGTTACTCTGATTTAATTAAAAGTTCTTATTCACTTTATTAATTAGAGTTAATTATATCTGTTTAAAGTGGACCGTGGAATTTGCAAATCCAACCTGTTATTTGTTTTTTTTTTTAAAGTGAAGACATTTTTCTCTAAGTACTAATTAGCATGGGTGTGTTTTATATTTGTTCCTAATACAGTTTCCAGTCTTGAAAGATTACATAGATTTCCACAGACACAACCACTGTTGCATGGCCACAAAAATGCAAATGTTAAATAATTGTGTTGGAGAATTTTGATTCAATATGTCCTATATAGAATTTTATTTTGAATGCTGCTAACATCCCAATGTCTAACTAGCATATTATAAATACTATCATTTCAGAATTATAGCTATCGTAGAGGTTATAGCCATAGGCATCTGAGAGAGAGAAACTAGGGAGGAGGTAGAGAATTCTTGGGCTTGATTAATTAGCCTTACTTTTCAAATATACAAATGGCAGGGCTTGGGACTATGTTAGGTATATTTTTGGTTTGTCCTTATGATTTTGCATCTAGTATATCTATATTAAGAATATATTTATATAAGCAAGTTTAATATAACGTTATAAGTACTTTAATTTCTACCTCTTTAATGTTTCTCACTAAAATATTAAGACATGAAGTTCAAGGACACTTATGGTAGTAAAACAAAAATCATAACTGTGCCAGCAAATCTGGAATGCTCTATGACTTTGATGGATCTTATCCAAATTAGGCTTTAAACATTGAGCACCATCTAGTGGCAAGTTAATTTTATGCTGGAGAAAAAATATGGATTATAATAAGTAATGTAAAACCTCAAATCAGTAATAACATTACAATATGAGTATAGATCAACACTTTTGACATTTATTGCATTGAGTAATGAGATATTGAGTATCCATTATTCTATGCTCTCCAAATTTATGTATGAAATTTTCCACAATAAAAGAAGGAAAAAAGAAGTCTCGGAAAAGCAGCCTGATTTGTCTTACAGAAAAATCTTCACACCCATATCCTAACTTATTCTAGCCTAAGGTTTCCAAAATAACTTCTGATAACATCACAAAAAGAATCTGGCCCAGTAGCTCTCATCAGCTTTATAAAAATGTAAAAATATCTCTATACATTGGAGGGGGAAAGACCTAAATTTACAGTTTAATGCTCAATGCTCACACAGAACTTGCAGCATTTTATTACAACAGTACCATTTAAAGGGGGAGGGGCTGTAAGAACCACGACTGACCTCTATAATGAAAGCTACAGAACACTAAAGAAAGAAATTGAAGACCTCAGAAAATGGAAAAATTTCCCATGTTCCTGGATAGGCAGAATTAATATTATCAAATTGGCCATACTGCCAAAAGTGTTACACAGATCCCAATGATGTTCTTCATAGAAACAGAAAAAGCAATCATAAAATTAAATTTGGAAAAATAAGAGGCCCAGAATAGCCAAAGCAATCTTTAGTGAGAAAAGTGATGCAGGAGGCATCACAATACCAGACTTTAAATTATACTACAGAGCGACAGTAACAAAAACGGACTGGTATTGGCACCAAAACAGAATTGAAGACCAATGGAACAGAATAGAATGCACAGACACATCCATATAAATACAGTTATCTCATCCTAGACAAAAGCACCAAAAACACACATTGGAGAAAAGATAGCCTCTTCAACAAATGGTGCTGGGGAAACTGAAAATCCATATGTAATAGAATGAAATTGAACTCTTCTCTCTCACTCTGCACAAAATTCAACTCTAAGTGGATCAAGGACCTAGGCATTAGACCAGAGACCCTGTGCTTACTAAAAGAAAAAGTAGACCCTGCTCTCTATCATGTCGGCTTAGGAACGAACTCCCTCAATAAGATTACTAAAGCATAAGAAGTAAAATCAAGAATCAATAAATGGAATTGCACCAAACTGAACAGCTTCTTCACAGCAAAGGAAACAATCAAGAGTGTGAACAGAGATCCTACAGAATGGGAAAAATCTTTACCAACTGTATCTCAGATAGAGCATTAATCTCAAGGTTATACAAAGAACTCAAAAAGCTTAACACCAGAAAAATAAATAACCCCATCAATAAATGGGCAAAGGAACTGAGCAAACACTTCACAGAAGAAGAAATATGAATGGTCAAAATATATATGAAAAAATGTTCAACACTCTAGCAATTAGAGAAATGCAAATTAAAACTACACTAAGATTTCATCTTACTCCAGTCAGAATGACAATTATATAATTTAGTCAATATCATCCCCCAGTTTAAAAAAATTAAAGAAACAATAAATGAATCATAAGATAGTCTCATTAGTCAACTTTTGAAAAATTATATTCTTTGTGGATTACACAATCAGTTGGATCATGTGAATTTTCAAGGGCAAGTCACTTTCTGTATGTGTCCCAGCTAGAACTTTTCCTACTAATCAATCAAATTCATAAGTGCAACATCCAAGACCAAAACAGATTAATGAGCAAAGAACACATGTATATGCTCATAAATTAGATGAAAGTGTAAAAAGAAAAATCTTGAATGGAATATCTACTGGGTAAAAACAGGGTAGGTTTTTTTTCTTCCTTTCTTTTTCTATTGAAGTGTTACACAAAGAAAAATGTACAAAACATAAATGTTCAGCTCAATAAATTGGAGCTGGGCACAGTGGTATGAGCCTTGTAGTTGCAGCTCTTGAAATGCTCAAGCAGGAGGATCACTGGAGCCCAGGAATACAAGATTAGCCTGGGGGTGCTGGGGTTGTGGCTCAGTGGTAGAGTGCTTGCCTAGCATGCATGAGGCACTGGGTTCGATCCTCAGCACCACATAAATGTAAAATAAAGATATTGTGTCCACCTAAAACTTAAGAGTAAATATTTAAAAAAAAAAAAGATTAGCCTGGGCAACACAGCAAGACCTCATCTCAAAATAATAATAATAAAATTTTCAAATGATTTGAATTGATGAGCTGATGCTCTGTAAGGTATAATAATTAATAGCATGTAAGAGTTCTGATGAAAAAATAACAATTATAATAAAATAAACTATAACAAAGCAAGCACCCATGTAACCAGAAGGGAGATCTAGAAGTAGAGCACAGCCAAGTACCCTAGCAGATTATTCCCTCTCTCCCCAATTAACTCCTCTTTCTCCTTATCAAGCATAAATATCATCTTGATTTTCAATATTTAAGTTTAATAGCATGTAAATTTGAAGCCTGTTCATGTGAGATTACATAGTATTCTTTGTGTTAGGGCTTATATTGTAAATGGACCTTTATTTTATTTATATGTGGTGCTGAGAATCGAACCCAGGGCCTCACACATGCTAGACAAGTGCTCTACTACTGAGCCACAACCCCAGCCCCCATGTTGGGGTTATTTTGTTCAAGATTATGTTTCTGAAATTCATCCAGGCTGTGTGTGAGCTAAGTTTGTTCATTTTCACTATAATATAGTAGTCCAAGGTAAAAACATAGCACAATTTACTTATTTACTATACTGTTGATGGAAATTCATCCATTTTCTCTGACTTGGAACTAATATAAATCACACTACTACAAGTTTTCCTACACCTATGACTCTGTTGCACACATGCATGCCATTTCTGAGGGGAGGAGGACAAGGTCACAGAGTAGGTATATATTCAGTTTCTATACTGCCATCCAATTTACCAAAGAGGTTCTGCTCATGTATACCATGTACACCCATACCAACCATGTAATGAAAATTCCCCTGCTCCATATTCCAGCAAACCCTCTGTACTATGTTAATCCTTCCAATTTTAGTACTCTGATGGATATTCAGTGGTTGTGTGGTTTTGATTTGTATTTCTCTAATGACTTACAGTCTTGAGCACCTGAAGTATCTGTTAACCATTTTTCTATTGCTTTGTTATTTTCCTTCTGATTCTTAGTCCTTCCTAAAATCCTGTATATAAACCTTTTGTCACAGTGTTGCAAATGCCACTCTTTGGCTTGCCTTTCATTTTCTTTAAGGTGATTTTTGATGAATAGAAGATCTCAATTTTAATAAATTCAAGTGAATTTATTTTTTTTCATGGCTAATGCTTTTTGTGTTTATATAAGAAAACTTTTCTTACTGCAAATTCATATAGATATTCTCCTGTGTGATCTCCCAAAATATTTATTGTTTTGCCTTTCACAGATAGATCCACAATTCCTCAGGAATTGAATTCGGGTGTGGTATAAGATAGAAGTTCTGATTTACTCTCTTATGTATGAATATACATGATGTTCCAGCACCATTTACTGAAATATCATATGCCTACTGTTCTGCATGCTGCCTATAGCATATATCAATTATCTGTAAAAGTATAGGACTGTATCTATACTCCTCATTCTGTTCTACTGATCTACTGAAAATGAATGTTGTATATCTTTGCACCAATACAATACTGTCTTTGTGTGGGCTCTCTCTCGTCCAGCGAGGAGGTCCATGGAACAGGGTAGAGGAGAGTGTGGCTGCGGAGTCACTAATCAAGACCTCTGGAGACCAAGCAGGAAGCAGGTCTGATTTTATTGCGCAGTTACTATATATATATATATATATATATACACACACACACACACACACACACACACACACACTCAGGCAGTAGCTAAGCAGATTACAGGCAGCCACCAATGCAATTTCTGCTAACTGCCCTTACTGCGACCAATCCACCAATCGAGGAGTGGGCCGTGGAGCAAGCACAAAGGACTGCAACACATGGCCTCATGCCCAGGGCTATGTCTACGGGGTAAGTGGCCTGCACTCATATGCCTAACACAAGGGGAATGGCCTGCCACTCAGACGCCTTTAACGTATGCCATGTATGCAGTACTCCATGCACTTGTCTCCACATGTCTTTATTAATCTAGCTTTATTTTAAAAATTTTGATATTTGACAAAACAAATTATTCTACATTACCCTTCAAGAGCGTCTTGGTTCTTCTTAGCATTTTGAATTTTCATATAAATTAATCTTATAATGATGGCAACAACCCTAACTAAATTGTCTAACCCATTTAAAAAACATTAACAATACAGGCCTAGCAAGAGTACATTACTTGCCTGAGGTCATAAGACCAGGGCTTGGATCTGAAGAGAGTCACTGTACAAGGTGCCTTTTTTTCACTACACATCTTCCCTGCTTAACTCATATCTGTGAAAAGGTTAGGACTAAAAACAAAAATAGAGAAAATAAAAACAGCAATGAAATATTATTTTAATACCCATTCAACTTATTATGAGTAATTCTTAAGATAATTAGTATTGCTGATTGTCTTAATCTACCTTATGCTAGCTATAACAGAATACTTGAAACCAGGTAATTTATAAAGAACAGTGGTTTATTTCTCACAGTATTGGAGGCCAGGAAGTATAAGATTGAGGGGCCCACATCTAGTAAAAGCTGCATCACCCCATGTCTAAAGGCGGAAGGGTAATAAAACATGAGAGAGAGAAGAGAGGATCAAACTTGCTTCTATAACAAACTCTCACCATAAAAAAATTCATTCTCCTGATGAGAGCAGAACCCTATCAACCTAATTGCCTCTTAAATGTCCCAACTCTCAGTACTGTTGGATTAAGTTTCAGTACATGAACTTAGGTAGACACGTTTAAAAAATAGCACCATTGATGGCAAATTTATCATGAATTAGTACTAAGTACCAGTAAAATTGAAAATTATTACAATCCTTTTTGAGTTCTAGAAATTAACAGTAACTACTAGTAAAGATACAAGAGAACTTAGTGTCCTAAAGGATTTAGTTACTGCCTGCTTAAAAATCCAAGTGTTATAAAATGTGGGTCATGTCTCCTTCTATACTGGAGCTATTAAGTTGATGAAATGGATAGGCTTTGAAAGGTGATGATACTTGCTAAATATCTGGGCTTGAGCAAAAGATGCTTATAAAAGGGAACTTTAACTACTAGGCAGTGTGGTAAGTGCTTAACATAATTTATCTAATTTTATCCTCACAATTTCAGCAGGTATTGCTGACCTAAGTTATGAATTTAAAAAGTAGGATTGGGAAAAACTAAGTCTCTTACCCAGGGTCAGAAAGTACTAGATATCAGATCTATTTTTTAAAATTTATTTTAATTAGTTATAGATGACAATATATTGCATTTATGCACTTTGATATATCATATATAGGTGGGATATAATTTCTCACTTTTCTGAGTGTACATATTATAAAATCACATTGGTCATGCAGTCACATAAATACATAAAGCAATAATGTCTGTTTTGTTCTACTTCTACATCCTTCCTCCCTCTCCTCCCTTCAGCTGAACTTTCTTGGAAAATAATAGAGGCCTGTAGTTTCTATAATAAGTCCCTTCCCAGTAGAGGATAGGGGCAATCAGGCATAACGAGGAAAGACTGAGTAATCGTTCCCTTTCCCAAATCAGTTATCAGGGCTCTAGTCCATGGATAGGATTTTGTTTTCCTGGTAGCCCCCTGAGTAGCAGTCTTTTTGTTGGATACCGGCCCCTCTGTTTCTGAAATGGGGGACCCAACATGGCGGCCGGCGAGGAAGCAGCACTTTCAGTATCTCCACATTAACGGGATCAGAAAGACCCATTAATACGCCTGGATTCTACCTGCTGAGGAACTTCTAGCAAAATTCCGCTGAAAGGAGACCTGCCGGGAATTAGTAAGTTTATTAGAGGTGACAGTTTGTCCCAGACGGGTGAATCTCGGCCACGTGGTGCAGAGATCCAGTCCCGCCGGCCGCCGCCTGCCCGGCTCTGCCCGGCTCTGCCCGGCTCTCCCCGGCGGCCCGGCGCAGCGAGAAGGGTCCACGCCTGGCCCGGCAAACGGCCCCCACCCTCCCGGCTCTGCGAATGGCCCCGCCCACACGGCGAACGGCCCCACCCTCACAGCAAACGGCCCCCGCCCGCCCGGCTCAGGAGGCGACCTGAAGGGACTCTAACCAAGCCTTTATGAAATAGCGAACTGGGAACTAAAACCACAGATTGAGTCAGACCAGAGAAAAGCCAGTCCCACCCCTCCCTTTGGACACTCCGGCAAGGAGCCAGGGGCCTGCCATAGCAGAGAGGGGAAGTCACCAAAGTTCTGCCAATGAGATTCCTTCCCAGCAAAATCTACTTTAGCAGGTGTGTGACTCCCACCCACATCAGATATAAACAACCGGGAAACTTCAAAAATCTCTCCGTGGGCATGACCGTAAGGGCCAAGGGACTCCCGAACCCCAACTCCCCCTACTGCCAGTGACGTGGGCATGACTGTAGGGGCGGAGGGAAGCAGAGAAGACTCCCCACCCCCAACTCCCCCAACCGCCAACGGAGAGGGCGTGACGGTAGGGGCGGAGGGAAACAGGGGACACTCCAGACCCCCAACTCCTCCTACCGCCAGCGGAGTGGTCATGATTGTAGGGGCTGAGGGAAGCAGAGGGGATCCTCGACCCCCAACTCCCATTACCACCAATGGCGACACCAAAGGTCTTAGCAGCCAGCTTCCGAGGGCGTGCCCACCAAAGGGGTCCGGAAAAATTAAACTATTGACTCCCAGACCACAGCTCCACAGCACTGGGGCTTAGATGAATGACAGAGAGAGTGCTCATTCATTAGGGAAATAGGGCACGCGGTGGGGCTGAAAGTCTAACCAGATCCTTGGGGAACCGCCTCCGGTGAGCAGGACCTGGCTGGCTGGCAGGAGGAAGGGGAGGAGGAGCCGTAGAAGTGAAATGGCTCTGGACCAACAGGATTGAGAGACTCCCAGGAGCCGCCTTACAGGGATTGCTGTTGACACATTGAGGGCAAAACTCAGATCAGAGGGCACAGCTCTGCCTACGGGAAGAGAAGAAAATGGACCTCTAAGACCTAATTTTATTTCTTATTTTATTTTATTTTATTTTTTCTCTCCCCTTTTCCCTCTTTCTTTCCCCTTTCAAATTATATTGTTCTTTCCATTCTCCTCTATGCTATCTATCTCCCTCTTCTTCTTTCTTTTCAAGAGCACCTTCCTTCCCCTTCCCCCCAACTTTCATCCCAAGCATTACGTCCTCCATTACGTGTAATTGTCTAAATGCAAATAGGTGAATGTTTCAAGGCCGCCTATAGGGCTCCTAAATACCTAGCTACTACCAACACCCTGATCCAATCGACGGTTAGTATCCCCCTTCAGTAGAGCAACCTTCTAAAGTAGCCAAGAAATACTAACCCTTATACCTTCATAGCACCTAACCTAAAGTCCTAAGAACAAACAACAAATCACTATATGCATACAGAATCCGGAAGCCCTTTATAAATTGAATGAATCAGCTCTAAAGTACAATAAAGCCCAACATCTCTAGGCATAATCTCCCACCACAAAGGAGAGACAACAGAGATATACAAAGCCAAAACAAATATATAGGAGAAAGCAGTTACAAAGCAGTCAAACAGAGCTGAAAAGTAACGTGAACAACATGAAAAAACAAGGGAAAAAAGGATTACAGATAATGCAGGACAACTTAAATCTACAGGAGGACCTAGAAGCATCAGAAACATGGACAGGGAAAGAAATCAAGGCATACCTAACTCTGATGGAACGGAATATTAGAGAAGACATGAGACAGCAAGTCCAAGCATTGAAAGTATATTTTGAAAACGAACTAAACAAACAAATTCAAACTGCAAAGAATGAGCTTTACCAGGAGATAGAGATCTTAAAAAAAAAAACCAAACAGTAATCCTAGAAATGCAAGAAACCATAAACCAGATTAAAAACTCAAACGAGAATATTACAAATAGACTAGATCAAATAGAAGTCAGAACATCAGATAATGAAGACAAAGTCTATCAACTTAAAAAGAATATAGTCAACACAGAAAAGATGCTTAAATCTCACGAGCAATCTATCCAAGAGATATGGGATCTCATCAAAAAACCAAATTTGAGAGTTATTGGGATAGAAGAAGGCACAGAGGTTCAAACCAAAGGAATGGACAACCTATTAAAGGAAATAATCCTAGAAAACTTCCCAGAGATGAAAGATGTAATGGATTGCCAAATCCTGGAAACCTACAGGACCCCAAACATCCAAAACTGTAGTAGACCAACTCCAAGACATATAATTATGAAGATAGCCAACATACAGAACAAGGAGCAAATATTAAAAGCTACGAGAGAAAAGAGGCAGATTACATTCAGGGGTAAACCAATTAGGTTAACGACTGATTTTTCATCACAGACTTTGAAAGCGAGAAGATCCTGGAACAATGTATTTCAAACGCTGAAAAATAATGGATTCCAACCAAGAATACTGTATCCAGCAAAATTAAGCTTCAGATTTGACAACAAAATTAAAATCTTTCACGATAAACAAAAGCTAAAAGAATTTGCAGCCAGAAAACCAGCACTGCAAAGCATTTTGGGCAAAATTCTACAAGAAGAGGAATGGAAAAATAGTGCCCAAAACTAACAGCGGGAGGTATCTCAGTAAAGGGGGAGGAAAATAACCAAAAAGTAAAAACTAGCCAAACTAAAATAAATAAATAAATAAACATGACTGGAAGTACAAATCATATTTCAATTGTAACCTTAAATGTTAATGGACTAAACTCACCAATCAAGAGACACAAGCTAGTAACCTGGATCAAAAAAACAATATGCTGCCTTCAGGAGACTCATATAATAGGAAAAGACATACACAGGCTGAAGGTAAAAGGTTGGGAAAAATCATACCACTCACATGGCCCTTGGAAGCAAGCAGGAGTGGCCATACTCATATCGAATAAAATCAACTTCAAACCTAAGTCAACCAAAAGGGATAAAGAAGGACACTATATCCTGTTAAAAGGAACCATCCACCAATAAGACATAACAATTATCAATTTGTATGCACCAAACAATGGTGCGGTAATGTTCATAAAACAAACTCTCCTCAAGTTCAAGAGTCAAATAGACCACAACACAATAATTATGGGTGACTTCAACACACCGCTCTCGCCATTAGACAGATCCTCCAGACAAAAGCTGAATAAAGAAACTATAGAACTCAATAACACAATCAATAACCTAGACTTAACTGACATATATAGAATATATCAACCATTACCAAGTGGATACAAGTTCTTCTCAGCAGCACATGGATCTTACTCAAAGATAGATCATATATTATGCCATAGGGCAACTCTTAGTAAATAAAAAGGTGTGGAGATAATATCATGCACCATATCTGATCATAATGGAATGAAACTGGAAATCAATGATAAAAGAAGGAAGGAAAAATCCTGCATCACATGGAAAATAAACAATATGTTACTGAATGATCAATGGGTTACAGAAGACATAAAGGAGGAAATCAAAAAATTCTTAGAGATAAACGACAATTCAGACACAACATACCGGAATCTATGGGACACAATGAAAGCAGTTTTAAGAGGGAAATTCATTTCCTGGAGTTCATTCCTCAAAAAAAGAAAAAACCAACAAATAAATGAACTCACACTACATCTCAAAACCCTAGAAAAGGAAGAGCAAAACAACAGCAAATATAGCAGAAGACAAGAAATAATTAAAATCAGAGCAGAAATCAACGAAATTGAAACAAAAAAAAAAACCATTGAAAAAATTGATAAAACTAAAAGTTGGTTCTTTGAAAAAATAAATAAGATTGACAGACCCTTAGCCATGCTAACAAAGAGAAGAAGAGCGAAAACTCAAATTACTAACATACGGGATGAAAAAGGTAATATCACAACAGACACTACAGAAATACAGAAGATAATTAGAAAGTATTTTGAAACCCTATATTCTAATAAAATAGAAGACAGTGAAGATATCGATAAATTTCTTAAGTCATATGATCTTCCCAGATTGAGTCAGGAAGACACACACAATTTAAACAGACCAATAACAAAGGAAGAAATAGAAGAAGCCATCAAAAGACTACCAACCAAGAAAAGCCCTGGACCGGATGGGTATACAGCAGAGTTTTACAAAACCTTCAAAGAAGAATTAATACCAATACTTTTCAAGCTATTTCAAGAAATAGAAAAAGAAGGAGCTCTTCCAAATTCATTCTATGAGGCCAACATCGCCCTGATCCCAAAATCAGACAAAGACACTTCAAAGAAAGAAAGCTACAGACCAATATCTCTAATGAACATAGATGCAAAAATTCTCAATAAAATCCTGGTGAATCGAATACAAAAGCATATCAAAAAAGTTGTGCACCATGATCAAGTAGGATTCATCCCTGGGATACAAGGTTGGTTCAATATACGGAAATCAATAAATGTTATTCACCACATCAATAGACTTAAAGATAAGAACCATATGATCATCTCGATAGATGCAGAAAAAGCATTCGACAAAGTACAGCATCCCTTTATGTTCAAAACACTAGAAAAACTAGGGATAACAGGAACTTACCTTAACATTGTAAAAGCTATATATGCTAAGCCTCAGGCTAGCATTATTCTAAATGGAGAAAAACTGAAGGCATTCCCGCTAAAATCTAGAACAAGACAGGGATGCCCTCTCTCACCACTTCTATTTAATTTAGTCCTTGAAATACTAGCCAGAGCAATTAGACAGACAAAAGAAATTAAAGGCATAAAAATAGGAAAAGAAGAACTTAAAATATCACTATTTGATCATAGCAGCACAATTCACAATAGCTAGACTCTGGAATCAACCTAGATGCCCTTCAATAGATGAATGGATAAAAAAATGTGGCATTTATACACAATGGAGTATTATGCAGCACTAAAAATGACAAAATCATAGAATTTGCATGGAAATGGATGGCACTAGAGCAGATTATGCTGAGTGAAGCTAGCCAATCCCTAAAAAACAAATACTATATGTCTTCTTTGATATAATGAGAGCAACTAAGAACAAAGCAGGGAGGAAGAGCAGGAAGAAAAGATTAACATTAAACAGAGACGAGTGGGGGGAGAGAAAGGGAGAGAGAAGGGAAACTGTATGGAAATGGAAGGAGACCCTCATTGTTACACAAAATTACATATAAGAGTTTGTGAGGGGAAAGGGGAAAAAAAGAAAACAAGGGAGAGAATTGAATAACAGCAGATGGGGTAGAGAGGGAAGATGAGAGGGAAGGGGAGGGGGGATAGTAGGGGATAGGAAAGGTAGCAGAATACAACAGTCACTAATATGGCATTATGTAAAAATGTGGATGTGTAACCGGTATGATTCGGCAACTTGTATTTGGGGTAAAAATGGGAGTTCATAATCCACTTGAATCAAATGTATGAAAGATGATATGTCATGAGCTTTGTAATGTTTTGAACAACCAATAAAAAAAAAACTGAAATGGCTGCTCCATTGTCCACCAGGAAATGGACAGGCTTGCCCCAACAACTGAAGTTACCCTTGGCTCCTGGGGGCTTATTTGGATGGAGCCAGGGGATTGTCAGTCATCAGCATTTTCCAAGTTGAGGACAGTGGGAGACCTCTATCTCTGGTTTAGGCACTCGTTTTTCCAGTGTCTGTTCTCCTTACATTATGCACATTGGTCCCTGGACAGTGGGGTCTTCAGGCCCTGTTTACCAGTTGGGTTCTTTGGCTTGAAAGGAACCCTATACTTGGTGGTCTGAGGTTCAGATATAGCAGCCACCATGAGTTTTGCCATTTTTTTAGCCTGTTTTTCCTCAGGAGTACCTCTGTTGTTGAAAACCTTCTAGGCAATCTCCACCAGTTCTGACAGCAGCTTCCCTTCAAATCCTGTCTCTGTAATTTCCTTTTAATATCTGGGGCTGACTGGGTGACAAAAGCTATATTAAGAGCCCTTCTGTTCTCTGGAGCCGCTGGGTCTATCACTGTATAAACACAATGTGCCTCAAGGAGTAGGAAAGTAGCCGGGGAATCATCAGGTCTTTGAACTGTGTCACTTATCTTTGACAAATGAGTATGTTTCTTGGCGGCTGTTCTTAACCCTCTCAGTAGAGTCTGGTAATACTGATTGAGTGCCCCCTTACCTGCATCAGAATTAGGGTCCCAATCAAAGTGGATTGAAGGGAAAACAAATTCTACCTGAACTGGATCATCAGAGGGTTGGCCATCAGTGCCAAGGACAGTTTTCCAGGCCTCCTTCCTGATCTGTTCATGTTCCTCTGAAGTGAAAAGGGTCTGGAGAAGTTGCTGACAGTCATCCCAGATTGGGTAACAGAAAACAGACTCCAAGAGGGAAATGAGACCTTGGAGTTTCTCAGAGAACAAGGGGTTCTGGTTCTTCCAGTTATAAAGATCACTAGTGGAAAAGGGAACACAGACCATAAAGGGGCTCCGCTCTGTGTCCCCTGGGGAGCCAGGAGCCTGTCGGAGAGGAAGGAGTGGAACTGGGGACATAGAGGAATCAGGAACAGGGATGGGGGGTAATAGCTGGAACCACTTCTGGTGTAGGGGGCACTCATAGGAGCAGATTGGTCAGTTTCAGGCAAGGGAGGAGAAACAGGAGCTGATGGTGGGGATGAAGCAGATGAGTAAGGAGAGAAAGGTCCTGATCTTCGGGAATCTCTGGCAGAAACTGTGGTTTCCTTGGGAGAGGGTTTTGTTAGTAATATACTCTTGGTTTTATTTTTGCTTTTATCTTGGAGACATGAATGTTACCATTTTGGATCATCCAAAAGAATATTAACCCAAACCTGAATATAAGACACCTGATCTGGATGGCCAAGCCGCCCCCAAATAACCTTTTGAACACAAGTTCAAAAGTCGGTGGTCCCCTCTGGAGGCCATTCCAATTCACAAAACATTTTAAGAGAACATGTATCACATGAGACTCCATAGTCAGCAGTTTTCTTCTGGAAGTGAGACAAAAAACATTCAAGGATGTGTACAAGACGAGCAGGAAGGGGCTGGGGATGTGGCTCAAGTGGTAGCGCGCTCTCCTGGCATGCGTGAGGCCCGGGTTTGATCCTCAGCACCACATACAAACAAAGATGTTGTGTCCACCAAAAACTATATCTGTCATTAAATAGTCATCATTTAAAAAAAAAAAAAAAAAAAAGACGAGCAGGAAGAGAACTGACTCTGACCCAAGATGAAACAAAGACTAACAATAAAACACACAACAGGTAAGGCACCACAGACACACTAACTGACAAAAAATCAGAAGTAAACTGGTGGGCTGGTAGGCAACATCTCACCACAGCCCTGGACTCAGGAAGTAATGCTGCGTTCAGCTTTCCCTGAGTCTCCCAACATGGATCCACTCAGATCAGACTTACCTTCCCCGGGAAGAATAAACTACTCTCAGGAAAGCAATTTTCAGGTTGGCAAGAGCCAATGGAGAGAACCTAGGGCTGAGGAACGTCTCTCAGAGGCTTTCCCCTAAGTTGTCTCCAGCTCACCATATCTCCTGGGTGTCACTGAGCGAACTTCTGGCTTTGAGGAAAAGTAGATCTTGTTGGGGCCTCCAAATATTATGGAGCGACCGCTCAGAAAATACTCTTTAAGTCTAAATTTAAAGCAAATTTGAGTCTTTATTATCTGGCCAGACTGTGCCTCACAGAATCCAAGTGACCCTATGGAAGAATATCCTCAAACTATCTGTGGCCAGAGTATTTAAGGAAGAAAACCAAAACCTATACAATCTGCAAGTCGCAAGCAAGCAGGATACAGGGGCTGAGAAAGCAGTTAGCAGAGCAAAAACAGACAACATCCAGGGTTCAAGAACATTCGCAGGGGGCACTTGCCTCATACATGTGAGGCACTGGGTTCGATCCACAGCACCATATAAAAAATAAATAAATAAAGATATCATGTCCATCTACAACTAAAAAATATTTTTTAAAAAAGAACATTCATGGGTCTACATCCTGGGTTCAATTATAGAAAAACCAAAAAAATTTTAATAGCTTATATGACAAGTTCAGAGAGGGGTTATAAAAATGGAGTCACTACGACTTATTGATTTAACATTTTCTATATCTATGTTAACCTATTAGTCTATATTTTTTTTAATTTTTATTGTTGGTTGTTCAAAACATTACATAGTTCTTGATATATCATATTTCACACTTTGATTCAAGTGGGTTATGAACTCCCATTTTTACCCCGTATACAGATTGCAGAATCACATCAGTTACACATCCATTGATTTACATATTGCCATACTAGTGTCTGTTGTATTCTGCTGCCTTTCCTATCCTCTACTATCCCCCCTCCCCTCCCCTCCCCTCCCCTCTTCTCTCTCTACCCCCTCTACTGTAATTCATTTCTCCCCCTTGTATTTTTTCCCTTTCCCCTCACTTCCTCTTGTATGTAATTTTGTATAACCCTGAGGGTCTCCTTCCATTTCCATGCAATTTCCCTTCTCTCTCCCTTTCCCTCCCACCTCTCACCCCTGTTTAATGTTAATCTTCTTCTCATGCTCTTCGTCCCTACTCTGTTCTTAGTTACTCTCCTTATATCAAAGAAGACATTTGGCATTTGTTTTTTAGGGATTGGCTAGCTTCACTTAGCATAATCTGTTCTAATGCCATCCATTTCCCTGTAAATTCTATGATTTTGTCATTTTTTAATGCAGAGTAATACTCCATTGTGTATAAATGCCACATTTTTTTTATCCATTCGTCTATTGAAGGGCATCTAGGTTGGTTCCACAGTCTTGCTATTGTGAATTGTGCTGCTATGAACATCGATGTAGCAGTGTCCCTGTAGCATGCTCTTTTTAGGTCTTTAGGGAATAGACCGAGAAGGGGAATAGCTGGGTCAAATGGTGGTTCCATTCCCAGCTTTCCAAGAAATCTCCATACTGCTTTCCAAATTGGCCACACCAATTTGCAGTCCAACCAGCAATGTACTAGTGTACCTTTTTCCCCACATCCTCGCCAGCACTTGTTGTTGTTTGACTTCATAATGGCTGCCAATCTTACTGGAGTGAGATGGTATCTTAGGGTGGTTTTGATTTGCATTTCTCTGACTGCTAGAGATGGTGAGCATTTTTTCATGTACTTGTTGATTGATTGTATGTCCTCCTCTGAGAAGTGTCTGTTCAGGTCCTTGGCCCATTTGTTGATTGGGTTATTTGTTCTCTTATTGTCTAATTTTTTGAGTTCTTTGTATACTCTGGATATTAGGGCTCTATCTGAAGTGTGAGGAGTAAAAATTTGTTCCCAGAATGTAGGCTCCCTATTTACCTCTCTTATTGTTTCTCTTGCTGAGAAAAAACTTTTTAGTTTGAGTAAGTCCCATTTGTTGATTCTAGTTATTAACTCTTGTGCTATGGGTGTCCTATTAAGGAATTTGGAGCCCGACCCCACAGTATGTAGATCGTAGCCAACTTTTTCTTCTATCAGACGCCGTGTCTCTGATTTGATATCAAGCTCCTTGATCCATTTTGAGTTAACTTTTGTGCATGGCGAGAGAAAGGGATTTAGTTTCATTTTGTTGCATATGGATTTCCAGTTTTCCCAGCACCATTTGTTGAAGATGCTATCCTTCCTCCATTGCATGCTTTTAGCCCCTTTATCAAATATAAGATAGTTGTAAATTTGTGGATTAGTCTCTGTGTCCTCTATTCTGTACCATTGGTCCACCCGCCTGTTTTGGTACCAGTACCATGCTGTTTTTGTTACTATTGCTCTGTAGTATAGTTTGAAATCTGGTATCGCTATGCCACCTGATTCACACTTCCTGCTTAGCGTTGTTTTTGCTATTCTGGGTCTTTTATTTTTCCATATGAATTTCATGATTGCTTTCTCTATTTCTACAAGAAATGCCGTTGGGATTTTGATTGGCATTGCATTAAACCTATAGAGAACTTTTGGTAATATCGCCATTTTGATGATGTTAGTTCTGCCTATCCATGAACAGGGTATATTTTTCCATCTTCTAAGATCTTCTTCTATTTCTCTCTTTAGGGTTCTGTAGTTTTCATTGTATAAGTCTTTCACCTCTTTTGTTAGGTTGATTCCCAAGTATTTTATTTTTTTTTTGAGGATATTGTGAATGGAGTGGTTGTCCTCATTTCCATTTCAGAGGATTTGTCGCTGATATACAGGAATGCCTTTGATTTATGCGTTTTGATTTTATATCCTGCCACTTTGCTGAATTCATTTATTAGCTCTAATAGTTTCTTTATAGACCCTTTTGGGTCTGCTAGGTATAGAATCATGTCACCTGCAAATAGTGATAATTTAAGTTCTTCTTTTCCTATTTTTATGCCTTTAATTTCTTTTGTCTGTCTAATTGCTCTGGCCAGTGTTTTGAGAACTATATTGAATAGAAGTGGTGATAGAGGGCATCCCTGTCTTGTTCTAGATTTTAGAGGGAATGCCTTCAATTTTTCTCCATTCAGAATGATGCTAGCCTGAGGCTTAGCATAGATTGTTTTTACAATATTGAGGTATGTTCCTGTTATCCCTAGTTTTTCTAGAGTTTTGAACATAAAGGGATGCTGTACTTTGTTGAATGCTTTTTCTGCATCTATCGAGATGATCATATGGTTCTTATTTTTAAGTCTATTGATGTGGTGAATAACATTTATTGATTTCCGTATATTGAACCAGCCTTGTATCCCAGGGATGAATCCTACTTGATCATGGTGTACAATTTTTTTGATATGTTTTTGTATCCGAGTTGCCAGAATTTTATTGAGGATTTTTGCATCTAGGTTCATTAGAGATATTGGTCTGTAGTTTTCTTTCTTTGAAGTGTCTTTGTCTGGTTTAGGAATCAGGGTGATGTTGGCCTCATAGAATGAATTTGGAAGTTCTCCCTCTTTTTCTATTTCCTGAAATAGCTTGAAAAGTATTGGTATTAGTTCCTCTTTAAAGGTTTTGTAAAACTCTGCTGTATACCCATCCGGTCCTGGGCTCTTCTTAGTTGGTAGTCTTTTGATGGTTTCTTCTATTTCCTCAATTGATATTGGTCTGTTTAGGTTGTCTATATCCTCCTGACTCAATCTGGGCAGATCATATGACTTAAGAAATTTATCTATGCCTTCACTATCTTCTAATTTATTGGAGTATAAGGATTCAAAATAATTTTTGATTATCTTCTGTATTTCTGAAGTGTCTGTTGTGATATTGCCTTTTTCATCCCGTATGCTAGTAATTTGAGTTCTCTCTCTTCTTTTCTTCACTAGCATGGCTAAGGGTCTGTCGATTTTGTTTATTTTTTCAAAGAACCAACTTTTAGTTTTGTCAATTTTTTCAATAGTTTCTTTTGTTTCAATTTCGTTGATTTCCACGCTGATTTTAATTATTTCTTGCCTTTGCTACATTTGCTAAATCAACTTCAAGACTAAGTTAATCAAAAGGGATAAGGAAGGACATTATATACTGTTAAAAGGAACCATTCACCAACAAGACATAACAATTATCAATATTTATGCACCAAATAAGGGTGCTTCGACGTTCATAAAACAAACTCTCCTCAAGTTCAAGAATCAAATAGACCACAACACAATAATTATGGGTGACTTCAACACACCTCTCTCACCATTAGACAGATCCTCCAAACAAAAGTTGAATAAAGAAACTATAGAACTTAATATCACAATCAATAACCGAGACTTAACTGACATATATAGAATATATCAACCATCATCAAGTGGATATACTTTCTTCTCAGTAGCACATGGATCCTTCTCAAAAATAGACCATATATTATGCCGTAGGGCAACCCTCAGTAAATATAAAGGGGTGGAGATAATACCATGCATTTTATCTGATCATAATGGAATGAAACTGGAAATCAATGAAAAAAGAAGGAAGGAAAAATCCTACATCACATGGAAAATGAACAATATGTTACTGAATGATCAATGGGTTACAGAAAACATAAAGGAGAAAATCAAAAAATTCTTAGGGATAAATGAAAATACAGACACAACATATCGAATCTACGGGACACAGTGAAAGCAGTTTTAAGAGGGAAATTCATCGCCTGGAGGTAATTCCTCAAAAAAAGAAAAAAGCCAACAAATAAATGAGCTCACACTTCATCTCAAAGCCCTAGAAAAGGAAGAGGAAAACATATCCCATTTTTCCAAGTTGGCAGGGGAAGATAGGGACTTTCCAAGTTACTTTCCATTTCTCAGAAATAGAAACTGACATTCTCATGTAAGATGGCATCTGGGGATAAAATGGATTCCCTATTGTTCACTTATTACAACATGGGGTGGCTGTCAACCACATTGGATACACAGGTGGTAACTTGGCATCTCTTGGCATTGCTCTAGGGATTCCCCTTATCTCTCTCCTATGTTGGATCTCCTGTTCCCTGTATCCCATGTCCTCCTCTGTTTTAGATTGGTGTTTCTCACCTTCCAATAGCTTTTAATAAAAAGGGGCAGGGGAAGTAAATGTTCTAAGACCTTGCGTGTCTGAGAATATCTTTATTCTAACTGGCCATAATTTGGTTACATAAAGAGTTGAAAATTATTTTCCTTCAAGATTTTGAAGATATTGGTCTACCATTTTCTCACTTCCACATTGTTGCAGAGAAATCCAGAGTCATTCTGATTCCTGGTAATTTATACATGATTTGATTTTTTTCACACTAGAATCATCTCTTTGTCCCTCCCAGTGTTCTGAAATTTCCTAATGGAGTGGCCTATTTATTAGGTTAGACACTCAGTGGACAAATTCAATTTGCTAACACCAACCTTCAATTATTATTATTTTCTTGAATTATTTTTTTTTTATTTCCCCCTATTTTCTCTATCTTTTGGAACACAATTTTACAACTACTGAAGATAACGAATTGTCAGCTAAATGTCATCTCTCTCTTCTATTTTCTACCATTTTATTCTACTTTCTGGGAGATTTCCTGATCATTATCTTACAATCCTCCAAAGCTTTCCATTCCTGCTACCAAATTTTAGTCTCTTTTTCCCCTGACCAGTCTTTTATGTAGCATGCTATCTTTATTTCATCTTCATCTCCTATCTCTCTGAATATATTAAAAATTGGTGTGTGAGGTTGTTAGTGGTTTTCTTCTCCCTGAAAAAGTCTCTTTTTCTGAGTTGTTTTGTTTTGTTTGTTTTAGTTCCCGTTTTCCATTTGTAATATTGGATGCTTTCTGATAATAACTGATAATCCTTGGGTATTTGCTTATGATTAAGAACAGGGCCTAGAAAACTTATAAAACTGAACTTATGGATGCAGCTAGGTGACTTGGAGCTTCAAGAAATTCCCTCTTAGTTCTTTTCTTTAGATCTACCCAGAAATCCAACAATAATATTTCAATCTACTAGCATTCTGTGAGCCTAGAGAAATTGTGGGAGAGAGGAGAGTGTTTGCAAGAGTGACTTTGGTCTCTGATTCAGTATGTGTATAATCACTTCCTCCTCTATTTTCAGTTTGATAATGAGTATGCTCTTTACAAATTCTGAGCAGATATTAATCTTAAGAATTTGGGAATAAAAAAACTGGACTCCCCCCGTATCACAAGCTATTCTGTATTCATAAGCCTTCACTTAAGGGGCTGGAGTTGTGGCTCAGTGGTACAGCACTTGCCTAGCATGCGGGAGGCACTGGGTTCAATCCTCAGCACCACATTAAAAAATAAACAAATAAAATAAAGGTACTGTGTCCATCTATAACTAAAACCATTTTTAAAAAAAAGACTTTGCTTAGGTATTTTAAAATAATGAGGGATAAAAATAATAAATAGAGAATAATTTTCCTGTGATAGAGTTACACTAAGAGTTTCAAGGATTTTATATTAAAAAATAAAGATGTAATAATAAACCCATGGTTTTGTAAACCAATACACTCATTATACTCTCAATATTATTTATTGAGAAAACAAGTAAAATGATCTCTATCTGGTATAAATATGGAATAACAGAATACATTAAAAATTAGTACAAAATAAATGCCAAATAAAAACCATAATAAAATAAATATAATAAATATAAAATAAAAATATACTATTATATTTAAAAGCTACCATCCTTAAAATGAAATTTTAAAACACACCAAGCATTGCTTGCCTTTTCTAATAAGATTGATATTCCATTAAAAACAAACATTCCAAATGTAGGAAAAAACTCATTCATTTTATGTTGACACTGATTAATAAGAGTGCCTCAAAAAAGCACCTTCAAGTTGATTGCTAGGAGTACTTGTTGCTTCCTATAAGCTTATTTATTTTCTTAACAATAAACAAATTTTTGTACTTACTTTGATTTTGGTTTTGCCCTTGAAATCGATATTGCTTTTACTAATTCAGATTTTAGATCAAGTTCTTATTTGGCATATTTCACGTTGGCATACTTCACAAAAACATATTTTTTCTCTTGCAATTCCTCTCTTATTTATAAAGAACTACAGTCTACAGTGAACATTCTAAACTCAGAAACACTAGCAAACATTGTTGGGTAGTATTCATGCACACATTTGGATCTCATAACTAAGGATAATAGTACTATACAGAATAAGATGCTATATTGCCAGGCTGGGGTTGTAGCTCAGTGGTAGTGTGCACACCGTGCATGTGGAAGGCACTGGGTTCAATCCTCAAGTACCACATAAAAATAAAATAAATGTATTATGTCCATATACAATTTAAAATTAAAAAAAGATGTTGTATTGCCAATTTTAGGATTTATTTTGCTTTGAAACTTGTTATTTCTTGGAACACCACTCACAAAATTTATATGAAGTATAACATACATATGAATTTTTCAATATTTATTTTATTTCTAAGAACAATTCACTATTAGCAGCAGATAGATCATAAAAACACATTTATAAAGAGCAACAAGCAAGACTGACTGATTAGATCATGATGTTAAAGATGAGGCAGCTCCCCCATGTGGTAGAAAAGACTAGAATACACAACATCTGAAGTCTCACTGATCACATTCTATGACTCACAGATTTATCCATAACACAAGAGTTATTTCTGCCACAAAGGTTAATTTAAGGAAAGCATTAACTGCAAATACTTAACACTCTTAGAAAGTAAATGCATTAAAGAATACTTTTATCCATAGAATGCTTTACTAATAACACTACAAGGATAAGACATATTTTGAAATAGGTTAAAAAAAAAACAGATCCCAGAGTTAAATTTCAGTTCTTAATTAACTTTCTTATTTTTCTGACATAAAAACTGATAAATTATTTTCCAGGTGACAGAAAGCCACACAATCTAGTGTTCTGAAACAGCACAACACTGCCACCTGTTGGAAGGCATCACTAGCAAAATGTCTTCACTCCTCTAAAAAAAAAATTAAAAGGACTATGTTTATTTTAGATAAACCCCTAGTAAAGAGGAAATACAGGAGTGAAACTTTTCTGTTTTCCACAATAAAAAGCACAAAATGATATTTACTTTTTAGTTTTGTTTACCTGGATGAGGGGAAGGTGTGAACATGAAGAGAAAGCACTAGGGAGTAACTATTTTGTGTCCTATTAACAGTGGTGGTTACACACAGATCTATACATGGGTTATAATTCATAATACCTTAAGCCAAAGGAAAGAGTTAATTTTATTATACGACAATTTTTAAAAAGACAGACACAGTTAAGACAATTAAAATGCTTAGTGCCAGTCAGAAACATTGGCATTTGCCTGTAATTCCAGCTGTTCAGGGGGCTGATGCAGGAAGATTGCAAGTTCCAGTCTGGGCAAATTAGCAATATACTGTCTGAAAATAAAATACACAAAAGCCTGGGGGTGTAGCTCAGTAGTACAGCACTTGCCAGCATATGCAAGGCATTGGGTTCAATCCCTAGTACCACCAAAAAAAAAAAAAAAAAAAAAAAAAAAAAAAAAACAGATAGACAGAAAGAAAGAAAGGAAGAGGGAATTTTTTAAAAGTAAGAACATAAAAGTATTCACATAAAATTCAACATTTTTGCCCCTTATATCTCAAAGACCAGAGGCCCAAACACAATTAGGAATGTGATACAGAATGTTCAAATATGTAAATATGAACATAGGAGGTCTTTTAAAGGCTACCAATGTATACTAGAACTCAAACACAGTTTATAGCACAGGAAGGTCTGATGACAGAAAACAATCCATAACCAAAAGCTAGGAATCAATGTCTACCTTTTATTCTGATAACCTCTAGGTCTTCTAAAGGCTTTTTCTACTGTGTTTTTGTCTCCTTCAAAAAGCTGGGACATAAACAGGCAAAACAGGAAGCTTAGCATCTATGTAATCTTGGTTATTCGCTGGGTGTGGAGGAAATCATATAAGAATCTATCTGATACCAGAGTTCCAAGAGATCCAGAGCATCCAAATACATCTGGGAATCTTGTCATTGCATTTCAGATGCCAAATGACATAAGGTGACAAGAGCCTACAGGATCACAGGAAAACAGGTAATAGTTCAGACCACAAAAAGACTCAAACTGAAAACAAGAGTCATATTAACACATTTATTCCTCCCATCTCTCTGATAATACACTTGCTATTTATAATATGATAGAGGTTGTAACAACAATGAGAGAATAGTAAACTGGAAGCTTATGAAAGATGTGTCAGTGGAGGGCTGGAAATGTGGCTCAGTGGCAGAGCGGATGTGTAGCAGTATGCATGAACCCTGGGTTTGATCCCCAGCACCCCAAAAAGAAAAACAAATGGACTAGCTGAAGCAGATTACAGCCTATTTTTCAAGGTAGAAAGATAAGGAGGAACCAATGTTTCAAGCAATGAACACTAATGGGTTAAATATAATATCTGTAACTCAAATGTCATACTAATCTGAGAACTGCTATAGCAGTTTCCAAAAATGCCTCTAACTTAAAAATAATACCCAAACTATTAACCAGAAGCCCTTTAAAGGAAAAACTAACACTCCTAACTATATAAAAATATAAACCATCAGTATAGTAAAAGATAGAAAACAAAGGCAATAGGTAAACATGCTGAAAATATCTGCTACATTAAATGACAATAATATCCCCACACAAAGAATTCCTAAAAATCAATAAGGAAAAGAAAATAAAGAATGGACAAATTATATGAACAGCAGATTCCCCCAACGATTTTTCACAACATTTTTTCCTGAGCTAGCCTTCCATATAGAAGTTCTTGGGAAACAGATCACTCTGAATTATCCTCACACACCTATAATGAGGTCTCTACGGAGTGTAAAAATTAACTTCATGTGCTTTTCAATTAAAGGAACCATCACATAATCTAAAAGACTGTCATATATATCTGATAAGCAATATGTATCTAGAATATACAAAACTCCTACAACTCAATAATAAAACAATTTTAAAATGGGTAAAGGATCTGCATGCACATTTTTCCAAAGAAGATACACAAATGGGCAATACACACATTAAAAAAAAAAAAAAACTTTAACATCCTTAACCATCTGGATAAGGATCACACACGGAGAATTAAAAAGACAGATAATGACAAGTGTTGACTAGGAGAAATCAGAACCCTAATACACTACTTATGGGAATGTAAAATGATGCAAGTGCTTTGGAAAAGTCTGGCAGTTCCTCAAAATGTTAAACATAAAGTCACCATATGACTAGCAATTTCACTCACAGGTTTATAACGAAGAGAAATGAAAGCATGATGTCCACACAAAAAAATTGTACATCAATGTTCACAGTAGCATTATTCATAATAGTCAAAAGGTGAAAACTATCCAAATGTCCACCAATTGACCAATGGATTAATAGTGCATATCCCTACAATAAAATATTATCCAACAATAAAAAGAAATGGGGTACGGACACATGGACAACCATAAATATTTAGTGAAAAAAGCCAATCAAAAATGATAATATATTGCATGATTTCCTGTATATGAATTATTCAGGAAAAGCAAATATATAATAGTAGACTGGTAGTTGCTTGGAATTTTAGCATGGGGAGCCAGACTGGGAAAATCAGGAGAGACTGCCAAATGGGTACAGAAGGTGATGACAATGTTATAAAATTGATTGTGGTGATGGCTGAACAACTTTGTGAGCACATTAAAAATCATTGTACATTCTGAATGGGTGAATTCTAAGGTATGTGAACTATGTCAATAAAGCTGTTATTGTTTTAAAGGACTGTAAACTGAATTCCACCCCCCACCCCATTTTATCCCCATTTCTTAAAACAGAACCTGGCAATATTAAGAATTAAATAGGTTCTGGATGAATTGGAGAATAAAAACAAAAATTTAGGTAAGCTACATAAAATTCTTGTCATATCCTGGGCTGGGGTTGTAGTTCAGTGGAAGAGCACTTGCCTAGCATGTGTGAGGCACTGGGTTAGATTCTTAAAACCACATAAAAATAAATAAATTAATCGGGGCTGGGGCTGGGGCTGAGGCTCAGCGGTAGAGCGCTTGCCTGGCACATGCGAGGTGCTGGGTTTGATCCTCAGCCCCACATAAAAATATATAAAATAGGGCTGGGTTGTGCTCAGCAGTCGAGAGCTCGCCTAGCATGTGTGAGGCCATGGGTTCGTTCCTCAGCACCACATAAATAAAATAAAGATATTATCCCCAACTACAACTAAAAAATAAATATTTAAATATATAAAAATAAAGATATTATGTCCAACTACATCTAAAATATACATATGTATTTTTAAAAATTCTGTCATATACAAAATGATCAACTTTACTGCAGGTTGGCATGCTGAAAGCATTATCTGTGCATGTGTCTTCCATAAAAGGAATTGAGAATGAAAACTTCAGCACAAGCAAGATCTTGAAGGGTCTTGTGGCCAAGTTAAGACATCTGTATCATACTGAACACACTGAGAAGGCCAGACAGATTCTGTGCACAGAAATAACAATCAGATCTGTGTTAAATGTGCAAAGTGTAAGCAGAGTTGCGACTTGTAGCCAAAGGTCTGCTACCTTAGAAGTAGAGCAATATCTCAGGTGAGAATGGTAAAGAGTTAAATCAGGTGAGGAAGAACGTTATCAAATAACCAGAATCTCTATATTTATTAAAAATTACACCCAGTATTCTACCCCACACACACTCTTGTTGGATGTCCTATTTCTCAAGGGTGATGGGGGCAGACATTTCACAACCACTGAACCAGAAAATTCTTTCCCACAGCCATCTGGAAAATCTCCTCGAGGTGTAATTTAGGACTACCAACAAAAGTGCCCAGTCTCTGAGAGAGGACCTCATATCTTTATGCATGTGCTGCTGTGGATGCTCAGCCAAAACTCCAGAACACGGCTAGGCTGGCTTCACGCCGTCACGTAACTCCTAAGTGGAAGGGACATCCATGGCATCCCAAGGCGCAGAGACAAGGCCAGAACGTCGCGAGCTGGCTGGGGTGCAAGTCGTCTGAGGTGACCTGAAGGAACTCCCCCTTCGCACCTGCCACCCCGCACCCAAAAGCGGCCGCCAGGACTGAGGGCGCAAATACAGCTGAGTGCCGGAAAGACCACAAACCCGACCGCCCGTAAAATCTAACCGGTCAGCAATAGAAGTACCATATCCCACAGAGCTTGAAAAGCCCTTCCACCTGTAGGCAGTCGGCCAAGAAAAACCCGCGCGCCCCAAGAGGAGCAGTCGAGACTTCCGGCGTCCCCGCCTCGCGGAACTAGAGCGTCGACCCGGCGGCTGCTGTTGAGCTCGCACCTGCGCCCTGGGTCTAAACATCAACACTGGGGGTCGGGGAAAGGGTTCATCCGCCTCCTGTCTGCGTGGGGAGGGTGGGGCGTTGTTTGTTTTGTTGTTTGTCTTTTGTTGTTTGTGTGTTTGTTTTTCCTGTATCTCGTTAGTCCCCAACATATATTTAATCCCGCCGCACTAGCCTAGGAAATCTAAGCCACCAGTTTATCTTGCTTGTGGCAAGGATCTGGCGCTGTATGAGATTAAGATTACAGTGCCTTATACCAAGCTTGATCCTTTCTTCCTTCTTCCTTTCTCTTTCTTCTGTAAAGACTGACTGAATAGAGTTGAAAGTCACAAAAGACCAGTACATAATGGCATATGTGTGTGTGTGTGTGTGTGTGTACCTATATATGTATGAAAACACAAATACAAAGACCATCACCCCTTTACATTTTAATAACCTCCTTATTTTTGTTTTACACATTTTGGCAGAATATTTTCTTCTCAAAGACATTTTGATCAGTATTTCTACATCATATTTTGATGCCATCTTACAGATGACTGATCAAGACAGTTACTAGTGTAATAAATGTCGTATAATAGTTTTCTTAGCATATTTTAGGTATGGTGGTAGATATATGTAGTATGCAAAATCTGACAATTGAACATTTTCTCCTTTTCAATAAAACTAACAATTTTCATTATAACTATCACGTCAAATGCCCAAAATTGCATATTTTCTGTCCTTCCCTAAACCTCCCTATGTCTTAAATAGCCTTTAAAATGTTATCACATAAATGTATTTCAGATCTATGAGCTTGAGATTTTCAAAATCCAAAATTACTTCCTTATTCAAAATGGCCATGAAAACAGCAATTATATATATATATATATATATATAGTATGAAAATAGCAAATCAGAATTTTATCTGTATAGCTTCTTTTATAAAAATGGAAATCCACAAAAAGAAAAAAGTCATTAATTTAGTTGGTCTGAAAAAGTACTCCAGCTCCTTAATTCCACTTTTGAAGAAGAAGGCAGAGGCAAATTTATGCTATTCAGAAAACTGAATAAATGGCTTTATTGGATGTATTCAAGAAGCTTCCACTTCAATAGGAGATGTAAGTGTTGTGGGAAGAATTATCATGTAATTCTATTTTCACATGAATATCTGTAAGACAAACTTCTGATCTGATTTTTTGGTGGGGGATAGTAAACCATTGCTTCTACCTCCAGCCCCACCTTCAGGGATGCCTGGAGAACCACTCTTTTTGCTCAACTATTGAAAAGAGTTTTGACAGTATGGCTTCACTTGTAGCCCCAGCTTTCATGTTTGGATTTTTTTTTCTGACCCAGCATGTAATAATATGTACCATTGGATGACACAGATCTGTTTGGTGTTTTAGCAGAGCTTCCTTGGTCTTTTGATGAGGCATCCATAGGCCTTCCAACTGCAGATGATGGCTGCTTTGCTAAAAGAGACTATAGCTTCATAAGAACACTTGCTGGGGGGAGAGGGGTGGGTACACACTTGTAGTTCCAGATACTCAGGAAGCCAGGGCTAGAAAATCACAAGTTCAAAGTTAACCTGGGAAATTAGATCCTGTCTCAAAATTAAAAACATTAAAGGGTCTGGGGATGTAGCTCAGTGATAGAGCACTTGCCTAGCATGCACAAAGCCCTGGGTTCAATCCCCAGTACTGAAAAGAAATTGCAAAGAAAGACAGCAGCCTTAGTCATCTTTTGCCATAATAACCTTCTCATGCATAAACTTTCTCTAACAGGTGGTATCTTCAAAATTATCTTCTATTTTTAATGTTTGAAATTTTTCATATTAATTTTCCTTATTTCTGTAAAGATTCAAAAGCAATTCAAGAATTTAACACATAAAACTAGAGTGTCCTTCAGAGAAATGGCATCCAAAGAAAATATGAGGCTTTTGTGATATAGATCTCCATCTAAGATCTATCTATTGCATCTTGTTTGAACATCTCTGTCTTCATTGTGCACATTTAAGTATAAATATTTCAATCCTCCTCCTTTATTTTACATCCCTATTCCCTGAATTTTTTTTCTTATTAAGCTTGGTTTTCCAGCTCCATCTTTACCCAGCAGCAGCACATTTTTTCTTCCCTGCTGGGAACTAAGCATGTGAGTGGGGAGAGACCTTGCTGAGGATGCAGAATCAAAGGTTCTGTTGGTCCTTGTCATCTCCTGCTGCGGCCCCAACATTGCCCAATGCTAGTTTGCTAGCTTGTTGGCAAGAGGAATCCCAGTATAAATTGAAGCTAATCCTGCCAAGAGGAACTAAAGGAATCAATTTGCTTCAGGCCTGCCATCTTGGTAAAGTATCACACAGCTCTAAACTTTGATATTCCACAGAAGAAATCAATTAATGAAAAGCTTATGAAGTTTTTATATGTCTATTTCATATAATTCATAAAAACCAGCTCCAGATCAACTAGCTTCTATTCTATACCAGAAAAAGAAACGTTGAACTGGGCACACCTGTAATCCCCCACTGGGTAGACTGAGGAAGGAGGATTGTAAGTTTGAGGCCAGCCTGGGCAATATAGTGAGATCCCACACGCCCCACCAAAAAAAAGAGAGAAAGAGAGGGAGAGAAACATGTTTTCTTTGTTGTAAGAAAAGCTAAAATAGCATTCCAGTAAGAGTGGCAGCCATTATGAAGACAAACAACAACAAGTGCTGGCGAGGATTCGAGGAAAAAGGTACACTCATACACTGCTGGTGGGACTGCAAATTGGTGCAACCAATTTTGAAAGCAGTATGGAGATTCCTTTGAAAACTGGGAATGGAACCACCATTTGACCCAGCTATTCCTCTTCTTGGACTATACCCAAAGGACCTAAAAACAGCATATTACAGGGACACAGACACATCAATGTTTATAGCAGCACAATTCACAATAGCTAAACTGTAGAACCAACCTAGATGTCCTTCAGTGGATGAATGGATAAAAAAAAAATGCGGCATTTATACACAATGGAATATTACTCAGCAATAAAAAAGAATAAGATCATGGCATTTGCAGGGAAATGGATGACATTAGAGAAGATTATGCTAAGTGAAGTTAGCCAATCCCCAAAAAACAAATGCCGAATGTCTTCTCTGATATAAGACGGGGTGACTAAAAATGGGGTTGGGAGGGAGAGCAAGGGAGGAAGATTACCTCTAGATAGGGAATAGGGGTGGGAGGGAAAGGGAGGGAGAAGGGGAATAGCATGGATGCTGAAAGGAGACCCTCATCATTATACAAAATACATGTATGAAGATGTAAATTTTGTGTCAATATACCTTATATATAATCAGAGATATGATAAATTATGATATAATGGTGATTAAGAATCATAAAGCAAAAATAAATACATAAATAAAAATATCAGTTCAATCCAAAAAAAGAAAAAAGAAAGAAAGGCTAAAATAGGCTTTTTGGACCACTGGCTTAAAAATTCAGAATTTATATTTCTAGCACTGGATTTTAATCTGCTTAAATTTTAATCTAAATGTTAAGTAAAACAAAGCAAAACTCTATGTGAATAATGTTGTTATATATGTACCAATATTATTGCTTAAAACTTCCATTTTTTTTTCAGATAGCCACTCTATTCCCAGCATCAGAAAATGATACAGATTTAAACCAGTCACCCAACAGAATGCCCTGGGGAATAGTTATTGATCAAAGAATGAGCAAATGATTGAATTGATTCATTGTAACTGAAGGAAAGGACTTCTGCTTTCTGTGTAGGAGAAAGTTTCTAGCACACTATCTTCTTGCCTTGGAAACATCTAGCCCACACTGTTACTGGTAACCATGTTACCCATGATGAGAGAATAAAGTCCATGCTAAGGACAAGTGAACCAAGTGATAGAGAGAGGTCCTTAGTGACATCACTCCAAATCTGGAGCTCAACTCTCTTTGAACTTCTTATGGGGATGACCAATAGGTTTGCCCATTTTCTTATAGAGATGTCATGAAGATTAAAAAGCTAAAATAGGCCAGGTGCTGTGACCCACACCTATAATCCCAGTGGCTCCAGAGGCTGGCAGTAGGATTTTAAGTTCAAAGCCATCCTCAGCAATTTAGTGAGACCCTAAGCAACTCAGTGAGACCCTGTCTCTAAAATAAAATAATTTGTATGGAATTAATAGCAGGGCTTTAATATCTATGAAGCAAAAACCAAATAGAAAGTAGAAAAATAAAAAATTATAGTGGACAATTTAAATTCATTGATTGACATAATGTACAGTTACGTTATCATAATTATATTGGAAATCAGTAACAGAGCTATCTGGGGAAATACCAAATATTTTTAAATTAATGCACTTTTAACTAAAACATGAGTTAATGAAGTAAGAAACTGAAATGTACTTTTTAAAATATTTATTTTTTAGTTATAGTTGGACATAATACCTTTATTTTATGTATTTATTTTTATGTGGTGCTGAGGATCAAACCCCTTCCTCATACATTCTGGTTAAGCTGTCCACCACTGAGCTACACCCCCAGCTCCAGAAAATGAAATGCATTTTGAACTCAGAATTAAAAGCATATATGAAAAGGTATAGTATGGCACATGCCTGTAATCCCAGCAACTTGGGAGGATGAGGCAGGAGGATCATGAGTTCAAAGCCAGCCTCAGCAAGTTATCAAGGCCCTAAGCAACTTAGTGAGATCCAGTCTCAAAATAAAAACTAAAAAGGGCCGGGGATATGGCTCAGTGGTTAAGCATGCATGGGTTCAATCCCCAGTAACAAAAAAAGGGGGGGTAATGGAATGCAGTTAAAAAGTAGTGCTCAGCAAGAAAAATTATAGATTTACAGGTTTCTACAACAAAAGAAGAAAAGTCTCAGTGAAATTATGTAAATTCCCACTCTGAGAAATTAGGCTGTAGCTCAATGGCAGAGCACTTGCCTAGCATATGTGAGGCACTGGGTTTGATCCTTAGCACCATATAAAAATAAAAAACATAAAAAATAAAGGCATTCTGTCCATCTACGACTACAAAAAAAAATTTAAAAAGGAAATTAGGGGGGAAGGAAATTAAATTGAGTAGAAAAGCTGGTTCTTTTAAATGATCAATAAAATTGATCTAACTAAGCTAATCAATGGAAAAGAGAGACAAAGAACACCAATTACCAATACCAGGAATGAAAGAAGAGAATTAAGTAGAGCTTCTACACACAATAGAAGAAAATTAAGGCATTCTGCTCCTGTTAACAGTGGAGTACTTCCTATTGCACTAGCCCTCCACGAGTTAAAAACTGCAAACTCTGGGCCAAGCACAAAAAATAACTACCTGAAGGTAGTCATTTCAGTAGTTACTGGGGAAAAAAATTTAAAAGGCAAATACTGGAGGTAAGTTGATGATTGAAAAAAGAAAGGGGCTCAGGGAGTTTTCCATTTTATGCAGTGTATCCTTCTCTTTTACTGTAGATAAACACTATGATTTCATAATCAAGGACTAGAGTATTCTTTAATTTTTCAGATGGGCTTATGAAGCAGAAGCCAGTATCAGCACATTTTGACATTCACCAACAAAAGCATGAAAAATCATCTTGGTATTACTGGTGAAAAACCTACATTTTAGATAAGACTATATAGAATAGCAATGTAGCTGGGTTTTTTGTTTGTTTGTTTTGTTTTGTTTTGAAATTTATATATATATTTATGACAGTGGGATGCATTACAATTCTTATTACACATATAAAGCACAATTTTTCATATCTTTGGTTGTATACCAAAAGGACTTAAAAACAGCATACTACAGGGATACACCCACATCAATGTTTATAGCAGCACAATTCACAATAGCTAAACTGTGGAACCAACCTAGATGCCCTTCAATAGAAAAAAAAATGTGGCATATATACACAATGGAATATTACTCAGCAATAAAAGAGAATAAAATCATGGCATTTGCAGGTAAATGGATGGAGTTAGAGAAGATAATGCTAAGTGAAATTAGCCAATCCCAGAAAACCAAATGCCAAATGTTTTCTTTGATAAAAGGAGGCTGATTCATAGTGGGATAGGAAGAGAGAGCATGGGAGGAATAGACGAACTCTAGATAGGGCAGACAGGTTGGAGGGGAAGGGGAGGGGGCATGGGGTTATTAATGATGGTGGAATGTAATGATCATTATTATCCAAAGTACAGGTATGAAGACACAAATTGGTGTGCATATACTGTGCATACAACCAGAGATATGAAAAATTGTGCTCTATATGTTTTTGTTTTTTGCTTGAGAGCAGGTTTGTTAACCTTAATCTTACTTGCTTGAAAAATCAGAAGACAGAGTTGGACAACTAGAGCATCTAGAGAGTAGAGGGAAATTTGTGAAAGGAAATCCCTAAAACCCTAAAAAGATAGAAGTCAGAGAGAAGGAAATTCTGTGTACAAGCTGCCCACATTTCTGGCTGACACCTGAGACACATGTGTCAAGCAGACTTTTAAACCATCTAAGACTTAAAAACTGAAGAGAGATATCAGTAGGTGAAAGTAACACAAAGAGAGATAAACAGATATATCATTATGGCTGGAGACTTCAACACTCCTTTTTCAATAAATAGTGAGAACACTTGATAAAAAAATATAGTAACAATGTAAAAGATCTAAGTTGCCTTATCAACCTCTTTGGGCTAATTGATATCTTGTAGACTACTGCTCTCAACTGTAGAATACGTGTTCTCTTCAACTGTACATAATTTGTTCACCAAGAAAGACTATATGCCAGACAATGAACACATCTCAATAAATTTTTCTATTTATTTATTTATTTATTGTACCAGGGATTGAACTCGGGAGCATTTAACCACTGAGCCACATCTTCAGACCTTTGTGCATTTTATTTAGAGACAGGGTTTCACTGAGTTGCTTAGGACCTTGCTATGTTGCTGAGGCTGGCTTTGAATTTGAGATGATCCTCCTGCCTCAGTCTCCTACACCGCTGGGATTACAAGTATGTGCCACCATGTCCCACTCAATAAACTTTAGAAGATTGAAATCATGCAGAGTATATTCTCTAACAATAATGGGTTTAAATTAAAAATAAATAAAATAAAATATTTGGAAAACCCAGGTAGGAGTTAATTATAGTTTCACATGCTTGTATTGCAAAAGAAGAAAGGTGTAGGGCTGGGGCTGTAGCTCAGTGGTAGAGCACTTGCCTAGCATGTGTGAGGCACTGAGTTTGATCCTTAGCACCACATAAAAATAAACAAATAAAATAAAGGCATTCTGTACATCTACAACTACAAAAAAAATTTAAAAAAAAAAAAAGAAGAAGAAGAAAGATGTAAATCATGTCCCATATTTCCACCTAAGGAAGTTAGGAAAGGGAAACCAAGAAAGACCAAAGAAAATACAAGGAAGAAAATAATAACAATTAAAGCAAAAATCAATGAAATAGTAAGCAAATTTATAAGGCCAAAGGTTGGATCTTTGAATCAACAAAATCCATGAACTGCTACCAAGACTGATCAAGAATTAAAGAAAACACACATTAACAATATTAGGAATGAAAGAGGAGTTAATCATCACAGATCCCGCAAACATTTAAAGATGAGATGACCTTGAAGCCAGATTTAAAATTAGGTAGTCAGTGTAGTTAGGTAAATTGGGTCTAATATTGAGTAAGATCTAAAATGGAGGCCATGCTGACAATGATTCTGGAAATGCAGGACCACTCATGGAATGTTAATGAAGTCCCAGAAAAGCCCCTAGGCCCAAAGTCCATCCCAAAGAAATGTTAATGAACAGCCCCAGCAGATTTGAAGATAGCCCATCCCAAAGAAGTGATAATGAAGTCCTTCCTGCCCAGATTACTTCTTTGGCCCACCTGTGTCCCACCCCTTGGGCCTTCCAACCTACATTCCATCACTGAAAGAACTATAAAAAGGGAAGACAACCCGCACTTCCACGGATTCCACCTCTTGGGTCCCCTTCTTCCTCCGGGAGAAGTCTTTTCTGCTGTCCTTTAATAAACTTCTAATTTCTACTCTGACCTTGCCTCGGTGTGCTTCTCTGGTGTTATTCTTCAACATCTGGGGAAGCAAGGACTCGTCACCGGCCAACAGCGGTAACATATTGGAGGTTCCACCAAGATTCTACACCTACACCAAGGTAAGCGCCTCTCCACGCACTCCATGTCTGTTTGAGGTGCATCTTTCTCTCTCTTTCTTTCTGGAGGGTAAGGTGGGCTACTTAAACGCAATTAGTGCAGCCGCCACTCTTCAAGACTCGGGTGAGAGGTTTCCCAGCCTAGGCAGCTCTCAATCACCTGTTCAATACAGAGCAGGCATGTTGGGTTCTGTCAAAGCCGCTTCCAACTTTTCTGTCTGGGCCCGGAGAGCAATTGGCGTGAGTACACAGTGTCCCAAATCCCGATCTGCCTTGGATGCGTGGAAGTGGAGGAAGGAGTTTGGAACAACTGCGGGCTACACTCAGACGTATTCCTAAGGTTCCTTTCTCTTGAGCCCCCTCCCGACAGCCCTCAGGGGTATCTAGGGTGATCAGTAGATGAATGGCACTGAGGGAAAGCCCCAGTTACATTTGCTTCCATATGGGCTATGCAACACTCCCAACCCCACATCCATTCCCTCCTGGATGCTCCCCTTCCTTCGCAGGTCAGAAATTTTAGCAATTCAGGTTGTAGGACTGAGAGAAAGGCATGGGATAATTAGTAAAATCTGCCCAGGTTCCCTAAGGTGCATAGGTAACTTTCACTAGTCTGTTTTACCACTCCAATGTTTAAAATGTGCTGTGTTCTCCTTAAGCTGCTAGAGAGGCATTTTTAGAATCAACTCCTCTGGTAATCTCTGTGATAGAAAGCACTACCTTACAACCAGTAGATATCCCTTAACACTTAGGCGGTTCCTTTAGTCTACAGAGCAAAGACAAAAAAGAGTGCATGTTTCTCTTTTGCAATGGGTTTTTAGTGGCCGGGAGGATAAGCAGTAATGCCCTTAAGTCTGAATCCTCCCAGGGTCTCTGGCACAGGGCAAACTGAGACCCTAGCACTTTGCTAAAGGGGACCAGAAACCCCTTGGCAAAGCAAGGTGAGAGACGGGTTTTCTGGACTGTTTAGGAAGCTCAAGCTTAGGGAGACGTCCCTAATGAGAACAGTTTTCTCCGGTGCGGGCACCTGAGTCCTGTTTTCTCACTCAGATGGGAGCTTCTCTCTCTCCAATACCCCAGGTGCACCTCTAGCCTGCGTATTGAAAAATTGGGATAGATTTGACCCTCAGACACTCAAGAAAAAGCGCCTCATTTTCTTGGTCTGGCCTCAATACAAACTCTCTGATGGAGAAACCTGGCCACCAGAGGGAAATATCAATTTTAATACAATTTTACAGCTTGATAAAATTTGCAAAAAGGAAGGGAAATGGTGTGAGGTGCCATATGTTCAGGTTTTTTTGCTCTAAGGGAAAATCCTAAATTATGCCAACAGTGTAAAGCAGACTTAGCTATGATATCTGCCATGAAGAGAGAAAATATTGGGAACTCACTGAGGAAAAAATCAGGAGGACACACAAAATCTCCATCTGCTGGCCTCTCTGCATCTGCCCCAACAGGCAAACCAAATATATTACCTCTCCAGGAGATGCCAGAAGGAGAATTTGGGCCGATCAAAGTACATACCCCCTTCCCCCTTCAAGACCTAAGGCAGATAAAAACTGACTCTACTGGAAAGTTAGGAGATATGCCAGATTGCCTGGGATTGGACCTAACCAAAGTAGCTAATCCTGTAAGTAAAAGGAGAGACTGAGGGACTCCCAGCAGCTGCTAAAGCCATTTCGCTTTGGGGAACTTCCTCATTCATGGGTTTTTGAAGCATTGCACAATCTTACAGTTAAAAGTTGGGTTTAGGTAATTGTTTAGTTTGTGATTTCAGATAGTTCATGCTAGAAAACTTAAATACTTAGGATGGAAAATTAAAGAACTCTACTTCCAAGTTGGCAAGTAACTCCCAATCATTTAGTTTTATTTTTTCATCAATTTTGAACTGGGTAGCCTGAGAAGATTTCACTATGTGTACCAGTGCATTAACTTGGGCAAGGATAGTAAATTATGATATGGTATCTGTTCCCCTCAGTGTGTAAGATTTAGGAAAGAAAAGTGTTGGATTGGGATGCTGGTCTGGCTTATTAAAATGACATTAAATAGGAACAGTCTTGAAAATTTTTAAAGCTTAATTTTGGATATACATGGTAGTGTGTGGTTCTCTTTTAAAATTTTTTCAGATGATTTAATGTAACTTAATACCTTAGGAATTCAGAACAAAGAAAGTGGCTTAATGATCCTAAAGAAATTTCTTCTGATGGTAGAGATCCTATTTTCAGTTTTGTGTGAGCAAGTTTTTCTAGTGTAGGAAGATATAGAGGTATAAAATTTTTCGAATTATATCTTAAACTTGTATCATAATTTTCAACATCCAAACCTGAAAATTGTGACTTATGGTTAAAATGCCTTAGGCATGAGGCTTCTCCTTGGAATTCCAGTTTTTCTTGCTCCTTCCAGACCTCAGGCAGGATTTAAATTGAAATGCAAATAGAAGAAGCCTGCTAGCTCAGTAGGAGACTGACCTGAGGCCCAAGGAAAAAAAGTAAAGGTGTCCTTTACCTGAACTCAAACTAGATTAAACCAAAAAGTAAATTGTGTGGCATTTACTAATTACTGGCCAGTCATTTTTCTAGGACTCTTGCTTTTTCTTAGATTCTGTATTTTTTTGAGCTCATGATTTTGATCCTACAGACAAGTTACTGTTTTTCTGATAAGTTCTATTTTTGATCAGCTGTGGAGTTTTTAAACATTGCAATGGAGATTTCACCTGAGAAAAGCTACAAGACCTTTACTATTGTGTTATGTGTTACACTTGTGTTATGTGTTGTATGTCTGTATGTGTGTATGTCCATATATCATGCAGTGATATGATAATTGGCAGATATATGAGGAGCGCTCATGAAAAATTAAAAAATGGATCCAAATATCTTTGATTCACGTAATACAAATGGTTCAATTTAAATTTGGTAAATAGATGAAAGTAAAGACATCTTTAAAATTAAGCTTATAGAACAACCAACAATAAAAATTTTTAAAAATAAATAAATAAATAAAATACAAAATAAAAAAAAGAAAATTAAACTAAGCTTATAAATTTTTCTAGGTGTTCAAAAAAAGACCCTAATAAAATGTTGATGTCTATAAAATAATCTGCCTAAATTCAGAAATTTACAAGTGTTGTTTCAAAATATTTACATTAACAGATGGAAAAGAGAAATTTAAAATGTTCTAGGTATGGATTTAATAAAAGAAAAATGTGTTTCTGGATAAGAGTCTATGTGATTAAGTTAATAAGAGGGTTTAAGTAAGTGATAAAGAAGGTCTGTGTAAGTTGGTTATATGTGTAAGTTTTTGAGCAAGTAATATTAAAGAAATTAAACAGCTGGTTAAACAAGTACTGTTGTTTTAGAGAATTGTGCTATGTAATTTCTTTAAAAGCTAAACTTGGTTGATATAAAAACATCAATGTAATTGTGGTGCTATTAATGTGTTCATATCTTCCAGGTATACAAGTCTGTAAGGTAGAAGTTTTAAAAGAGCATTATATCAAGCTGGTGTTCTAAAGTTGTATGGTAATTTTAGGCTTAAAAAAAATGTTGGAGATTTATTTATATCATTTGTGTTCTATAACTGGACTTGTTATCAATAAGATATGTAAAGTTCTATGTTACTTTTTATACTAAGATACAATTTAAATTATTTTTAAATTAATGAGAGCCTAATCTGCATAAAGGTTTTATTGCAAAACACAAAAGTACTTTGCTACTTTTCTACAAAAGGTCAAAAGCTTTCAGCCTTTCTTTGATTCATGTTTTAGGTGTGATATTATATTGTGTTAGCTAATATTCATGTAAACTTGAGCAACAATTTATGTAGGCTTTATAAAATGATGTCTAAAAAGCAAAGATCGGCTTCAGAACTATAGTACTTAAGATTTATGAAGAACCTCGCCTTACCTGAGATAAGGCTCTATGTCCCATCTCACTACATGTAAAAATGACTATGAAAGAAGTAGGCCAGATTTCAGTACATTTAAAGTTGTGTCCAAAAGTTGGTTTTTGTCACGATTACTAGGATCTCCAACAGGGGATTATAATGTATAACTCTACCAAAATCCAAGGTAGCTATTACATGAACTAAATATGTTTTTTCTCTTGTTAATTTTATTTTGTAGTTTTCTTATAAATGGTCTAAAGATTGCCTGTTAATGTTTTGCAGAGGTACTGCTTTAAGAACTCACAACCTGGGTTAATTTAAGATAATGAGTTGTCACCTACAGGATAGAGAGATAGACATTAAAGCCCAGTACTCTTAATATAAGGCTGTTGAAACTTATTTGCTGGATGTTTAAGATTAAGTTTTAAAATTAAAGTTAAATTAAAAGGGCCAAGAAAACCAATGTTTGGCTCTTGCCCTCTGAGTCAGTCTTGTTGGGAAAACATAACGGCAGCCGCACCCCAGAGAAAAACCCCAGCATGGCATCTAACAACCCTCCTTCTCCTCTTGGTTTCTTTCACTGGTGCGAAACATTCCCGCCGGCACCAATGTTCAAACCCTGCTGGTAGGAAGCCTTAGCCCCAATTAGAATTAACTTCCTGGGCCCTGGAACTGACATATGGAAGAGCTTGCCAATAAACGGGCGACCTGTTATCTACCTCAGCCCCTGCTACCTCTCTTAGACCTATATAGACACACAGCCTTTTGTAATAAAAAGAGACCTCTTTGGTAATCTGTGTCGTGTGGTGCAGCGTTTTCCAGTCTTACAAGTCTGAATCCAGGGAACAGGGGACTTCTCCAAAGAGCTTTGCAACTCTGGGCCACATAACCTCCCGATCAGGGAGATTAATGAGACCACTGGAGAACAGAAAGCCAATCAGTGCATTTGCTATGAAGAGGAGGGTCATCAAAGAAGGGAGATATCCCTGATGCTTCCAAGGGAAGCCACATGGTCAAGCAAGGCCAGGACCCATCCTAGCACAAATGGCACTAGCGGAACTGAGAAGCTGCTGTAAAGTTCCCCCATGATTCCCATGGAAACTCAGCTGACTGTTAACAATAGATAAAAACAAAAGTTAGTTTGACTTGCTTCATCTTAAACACTTAGCAAAGATGGTTAAAACCAAAACACAGCTATTCCTGGGCATTTTAAATAATAATAATAGTTAAATGTAACTTCCAAAAATAAGTAAACTGGAGGCTACAAAGGAGATTCTCAGACAGAAATGCCTGATAACTATTAAAAAGAACTGCCAGAATAGTTTTTAGTTTAAGGCCTTTATTTCTAACCTACACAGGTAGGCTTGGTGTTTACTAGTATGATTATCCAGCCCTAATACAGAATTAAAGGTCTCTCTATTAGACACAGAGGTCATACTAATAAAAGGATTTTGCAAGATCAGATGACATTAAATTATTAAAGTGTATCTTAAGGGGAAGGACATCTGTAACCCTAAAAGTTAAATGTTGTGTTTACATCCCTGACAATTCTGGCAATGTGACAAATATCCTTAAAGATTACATGCTCAGATAGAAGCCATGTCCTCAGCAACTTTGTCATGGAAACAATATCTTAGCTCCTGGTTCTCTGGTACTTCCTGGTGGAAAACAGTGTTAGTCTTTGTCTTTGACATCATACTCATTGGCATATTCCTGTGCTGTGGCATTTATTGCTGCATTAATCTTGTTCCAGTACTAATGAATTCTTGTTTCTCTTATAGACCATCCATCACTCAAATGGCCTTCCAGCCTATTACTTCTCAATCAAACTTCTATCATGGACCATTCGATAGACCCAATTTTTAAAGGGGGACTCCAAACTGCTTGCCCCACATCGTCCCTTTTCAGCCTGAAGAAGCCAGGCTTTCCTTACAGCAATAAGGAGTTCCCAAAATTAGAGGGGGGAATGAAGCCAGATTTAAAATTAGGCAGTCAGTGTAGTTAGGTAAATCGGGTCTAATATTGAATAAGATCTAAATGGAGGCCATGCTGACAATGATTCCTGGAAACGCAGGACAACTCATGGAATGTTAATGAAGTCCCAGAAAAGCCCCTAGGCCCAAAGTCCATCCCAAAGAAATGTTAATGAACAGCCCCAGCAGATTTGAAGATAGCCCATCCCAAAGAAGTGATAATGAAGTCCTTCCTGCCCAGATTACTTCTTTGGCCCACCTGTGTCCCACCCCTTGGGCCTTCCAACCTACATTCCATCACTGAAAGAACTATAAAAAGGGAAGACAACCCGCACTTCCACGGATTCCACCTCTTGGGTCCCCTTCTTCCTCGGGGAGAAGTCTTTTCTGCTGTCCTTTAATAAACTTCTAATTTCTACTCTGACCTTGCCTCGGTGTGCTTCTCTGGTGTTATTCTTCAACACTGGGGAAGCAAGGACTCATCACCGGCCAACAGCAGCAACAAACTTACTAAGATGTCCTGAGATGACACAATACGGGGGACTTATATGTCCCATGCTAATTAGTTGTTGGATTTTGGCCACTCCAAGAAAGGGACATGGCTATAGATTTCAAATGAAGCAATTCCTGAAGGGAGCTCCTGCACCAGTAATGAGCTCTTCGTTACAGGTTGTGAGCCACACAACCTTCCAAGTAGGAGAAGAAGAGAAACACGTTCGGTAATTTTCTGGTTAGACTGAAATTATATCAAGTAGGTCAATAAGAGAACAAGGAAACAATAAATTAGGTCAAGCTGCCTGGAAGATGTCTTAAAAAGACAGGTAGAATTTACATATTGGAAGGCAAGAGTATTTCCAGCAGAGGAAATGCTATGAGACAGAGCAGAGTTATGAAGATGAATACCTAATTTCTAAAGTTATACAAACTTTATGTAGATTTGCAAGTATGCAGTATTTAAAAAAAAATAGTTGTTGATAGACCTTTATTTTATTTACTCATTTATATGTGGTGCTGAGAATCAAACCCAGAGCCTCACATGTGCTCAGTAAGCATTCTACCGCTGAGCTACAACTCCAGCCCCAAGTATGTAATATTTTTAAAACTTTCTTTTTTTTTTTTACTTTGAAATAATTATAAGTTGGCAGGAAATTTGAAAAAAAAAATGTAAGAACTGGTCCTGTGAGTCCTTTGACCCATATTCTCCAATGGTAACATTTTTTAATAACTATACTAAAATAAGAAATTGACATTGGAAAAATCTATAGAACTTATTCAGATTTTACCATTTATAGCCACAGTCAATCCCTATCTTTCTATCTCCAGTCTACTCTGTAACCTCTGCAAACCATTAGTCTGTTCTCCATCTCTATAATTTCATGGCATGTATATTTTCTTCAGTTAAAATATTACTTGCATCACAGTCCATATTACATTATGAGGAAATTATTAGCATCATCACCTTAGACTTTTAAAATATCTCATAAATTCTTTCATGTTTTAGTTAAGATTCTTCAAAACACTACATACCTACTGTCTTTAAATTTTTATTCTCTAGTTCTTCTTCCCTATAACTCTAGAAGATGATTGTGTCAAATGCTTTACAAACCAACTATGACCACAGAGGTGTGAGTCGTTTTATCTCATTTTTATTGTTTTTTTTTGTTGTTGTTGTTACATTTTTTTTAACCCATCTCCCTTCCCTTCATTCCTCTTTGTCTAATCCACTGAACTTCTATTCTCCCCCACCCCCATTGTCTGTTAGTGAAGCCAGATTTACAGATAGGTAGTTAGTGTAGTTAGGTAAATTGGGTCTAATATCAAGTAAGATAAATAAAATGGAGGGCATTATAGAGAATGGAGTAGAAGAAACCAGAGCAGCACTTGGGGAAATTGAAATGTTAATGTCTCCAAGCCCCTGAACACATCCTAAGGAATTGTTAATGAAGCAGCTCCCAGCAAACAGCGAGATGCTAATCCAAAAGCCAGGCCCTTCCTGCCCAGATTACTCCTCCAGCCCACCTATCTCCCACCTTTTGGGCCTTCCCACCTGCATCCTATCACTGAAAGATAAAGGGAAACAAAAGATATGAATGTGGGAAAGCTGAAAGAAGACCTTAGCTATAAAAAAGGGAAGACTTTCTTCCTCCAGGGAGAAGTCTTTTCTGGTGTCATTTAATAAAGCCTTCTACTTTCCAGTCTAAATTTGCCTTGGTGACATATCAGAGAGAACATTTGGCCTTTCGTTTTTGGGGGGGATTGGCTTATTTCCCTTAGCATGATAGTCTCCAGATCCATTTACCAGCAAAAGTCATAAAGTCATTTTTGATGGCTGAGTAATATTCCTTTGTGTATAGATACACCATATTTTCTTTATTCATCCATCTAGTGAAGGACACCTAGGTTGGGTTCCATAGCTTAGCTTACTTTTTAACCTTTGCTTTAAAAGCTTACTGTCAGCATATCTTCACTGATTGTTTCCTCCTGCCCTAAGGCTCAAATATTCTCATTATTCTCTATTATTTTTGTAGACACTTTCTTTTCAAGCTTTCCCTCCTTTAAAAGTGTTATCCTCTCCCTCAACAACGTCTTTTGTGAGTATGTGAGCTTGTAACCCTTCTCAAATGAACATTGATTGAGAATCCACACCACACAAAGTTTCCAGCACAAAGGAGTCTTAGCGAGGGAGACATAAATCATACTAAGAGCTTGAATTCTACCACAGCCCATCAGTGGGTCCCCAAAGGTTGCCAAATATAAAAATAAGTCTGTACCACTTGATAAACAGTCAATGCTATAAGACCCTGTGTGTCCCACCTGGGAAAAAAGGGTGTTAAGTCTGAGACTTACCAGATATCCTCAAGACCCAGCAACCAAAGGCCTGGCAATACAGACAGCTTCTGTTATGACATTTTGAATATCTGCCACAGTCTGGCTGGGCACAAAATCATGAGCCACTCAAGCAGGAACAAAGTTTATTTTTTGAAACTGCCGCCAATGTCCGGTACCCCCCGGGGAAGATTTTTTCCACCCACGCAGCCTCCTCCCGGACCCGCAGAGAGCGCTCCTCCCCCGGAACTCCCTCCTACTGTACTTCCCCAACCAATGGGAACTCTCCAGGAGTCCCGTAGCCGGCCTAGGTGAACAGCAGGAATCCAATATCCATATGAATGCAAATCTTAACATAATCATATCATCTCAATGGCTAGCTGGCGTCACCTTTCGACCAAAAATGCCATGCATCATATACTTGACTCTTAGCAAATATCGCTCCTTCTTCTACCATTAAATACAACAAAAATGTGAGAAATGTTATCTTGGTGACTTTTAAAAGTGTTGTAGAAATTCAGAGAATGGAGTACTCATTGACAACATCAGATGGAATGGAACTCAGAGAGACAAGAGAGCATCTGGGAGAAGCTTACTGAATATATTAGTGTTTCCCAAACTTTCAATAAATAATAGTCATAATAAATACCATTTATCCAGTGCTTGCTCTGCCATAAGTTCTATAACAAATGCCTTTTACAAACAGACATTTCTATATTTATTTCTCCCAAACAGCAAGACACATAATTACAATTCCATTTTACAAATAAGCAGTGTTGGTCTTCAACTAATGCACACTGATACAGCTAAACCAGTTATTCAAAGCCTTTTATTTTGTTTGGTCACAATGTTTGTTCTGATCCATTAGCACCTGGGCTACACCAGTTGTTAAATTGTTTGAGCAGCTCCCTTACAGGTAAGAAAACTGAGACCAAATCACCTGCACAAAATCACATAATAAACACCAGAACTCAGATTTCAGTCCAAAACTGAGTAACACTGAAACTTATATATACTCAGAATCACTCTTTCAGCTACCTTTCAAGTATGAAAAGAGCTTTAAGGGAAAGTTTTATACTTTTACCCTTCTTCGTGTAACATCATGTTTTCTAATTCCCTGAAGCCCCCCACCCCCACCCCCAACAAAAAGAAGAAACAGGGCAACAAAGCCAAATAAACAAACAAAAAAACCCACAGACAACACCAATGATCTAGGTGAAAAATTATTCTTTCAAACTCTCAAAGATAGGAAGCAACCTCCAACAGCAACAAAACTCAACAGCTATGCAAGGAGGGGTGGAGAAAAGGCGAGGGTTTTCTGGTAGCCCTGAGAGCTGCATAACCCTCCAGTTACCACAGATCCTCTCAGAAATGCTCACAAGGCCCATGTGACAACAGCCACCGAGTTTGGAAAGAGCTTTGCAGACTCCGAGTCCTAATTAAGAGTAGAAGGACTGGAGCAGTCTAAGCCCTATGAACCCAATTTTTGTGACTAAAATTTTCATAGACGATAAAGCCCCACATTAAGGAGAAGCTGCTAATAGTAGAATCCTAACTGAGCAGGTCAGGAACAAAAGGGCAAAGGAAACCAGGAGCAATCCAAAGGGAAGGGGGAACATTTCATAAAAACATCAGAAGGGGGAGCACTAGAGCTATGCAGTGAGGCAAGCTGTCTTTGCCCTACCTCCTCCATTAGTACAGAAATATTTATCTCAGGAGTTGGAACATAGCTAGGTAGTACAGCGAGGGTTTAGCATGCACAAAGTCCTAAGGGTTTAGCATGCACAAAGCCCTAGGTTCCACCCCAGCAAAACACGTGCACTCATGCACACACATACACACACGCACACGCCTCATCTCACCTAAACAAGAGCAAAAAAACAGATCACACAGTTGAATCTCATACAAAGATACTGTGAGAAAAAAAGAGTCAGGAGCAGAGTAACATCACTAGAGAATGATAAGGCCCAAAGAAAGAGAAATAATAACTTTATATTTAAAAATAAACCCCCAAATGAAGTATCAGCCAAAAGCTTTCTAATTTTGAATAATAACAGTTCCGAATTGCTTTCCTCCGCTGTGTCCTTCTGTCATGATGTTCTGATTCATCTCAAGCCCAGAGCTATGGAGCTGGCTGACCATGTACTGAGCCTCTGAGATAATGAGGCAAAACAAGCCTTTCTTCCTCTATGCTGTTCTTGCCAGGTCTTTTGGTCACAGCAATGCAAAACTGACTAAAATAATAACCTACAGATAATGATAATGATGATGATGGTGATGGTGACGGTGATGATGATTATGATCCCCAAGGACTTCGCAAACTTCTCTTAGCACATCATAAGGCTCCAAACAATATCTCCATCCGCCACTGAGACCTTGAGTACTTTTGGATCTTTTGGGTCACATGGCCCAAGTGGCACAGCAGCTTGCAGAGCAGCCTGAGCCTATTGCAAACTAATATGGTTTGGCTACGATTTGTGCCCTCAAAGGGTGTATATGCCAGAACCTAGATTCCTAGTGCAGCAGTATTAAAGTGGAACTTTTAAGAGGTGGGGCCTAGTGGAAGGTAATAAGGTCATTAATCCATAAGTGGATTAATGCTCACAGGAGTAGGTTAGGCCTTATGGAACTGGATTACTTTCCAGAAGAATGGATTGTTGTAAGTGAGCCTGGATCCTTCCCCAAATTGGACTTCTGTATATGCTCCTACCATTGTGATGCTATCTATCCTGTGGCATTAACCAGAGCTGAGTTGAGGCCTGTACCTCGCTCTTGAATCTCCAGAAATATGAAAATCTCCTTTCTTTGTAAAGTACCCAGCTTCAGGTATTTTTTCATAGCAACACAAAACAAAGATAAGAGGACTCTTTAAAAAAAAATGGCTGACTCCAGATACGTGGTAGGAAACATGAAAAATGTACCTGGGATATCTTGTTGTATTTGAAAGCAAGGAAATATCAAAGACTAGCAGAGTCATGTTAATAGACACCAACATCAATATGACCTGGTTAAATTTGAACAACAAAAGAAATAATTAGTATGTTGAATCAAAATTCATTAAATATATGAAAATCTATGAGTTTATAGTGATACATAAAGAAAACAAATTTCATGATTCCTTTTGGTGGTTGTGAGAGCACTAATAAAGTTTTCTGAAAACAGATAAATAAGGAATAAATAAATAAGCATTTACCTGCCTTTTCTGAATATATTCTATTTCAGGGTAACCAAAGAGCTGATGAGGAAAAATTCACAGAATATAACTCCAACTAATAAACACAAAGAGAGTGACAGATTCAGAAATCATCTGGAGTAAGATATGTAGTTAGGCATATAGATTTGGAGCTTCAGAGAGCAATCTGGCCTGGAGGTGTATATTTGTAAGTCTTTAGAATATGATGCGTTATAGAGGCCATGGGAATTTGTGGGAACCCAGGAAGGGATGCAACTGGCCATATTATCAACATAAGCAACAGGCGAAGAAAGAATAACTAATGAGAGTTGATAAGCTGAATCAGTCAGAGACGTGTGAGGGGAAACATTCAAGAATGAAGTAGTGTTGCAGACGTCTGCAGGGTGACAATTTCATGAAAGCATGAGAGAGAAGGAAAACATCTTAGAGGAAGGGCTGCAGAGTCTGGCCAACATAATACATGCAGTAGAAAGGATAAGTGGAGTGAAGCATGAGAAACATGTTTATTGGCAACAGGGATCTTCAGTTGCGATGGAGGACAGAAATAGGAGCCAGACTTCTGTACATTAAGAAATATGTGTAAGTAAGAAGGAAGTTTGCTGGTAAAAATGGGAGAGTGGTCTGAAAGTTATCTGATTCCATAAGAATTTTTAGGATTCAACCCAGTCTATAACCAGAGACAAGTCTTTGAGGAGAGAGAGAAACAGAATGAAAGAGAAAGATTAAGATGTGTGTTCCAAAAAATTAAAAGATACTGGCTTATAGATTAAAAATAAAATTTATTAAGATATGGTTCCTGAAAAACAATTTCCCAAAATACAATGGCTTTAAAAAAAAAAAAAGAACTCTTTGTAGAAGTCCAGTTCAAGGTCCACTACCTCTCGTACCTTAACCATGTTAAGGACACAGGGATTTTTTTTTATATTGCTGCTTCACTAAGTCCTAGATTAGGAGTCATAAACTATGGCCTGCAGACCAAATTCAACTCACCACTGATTAGAAATAAAATTTTATTAAAACACAACCCAGCCCATTGGTTTACATGTTGTTCATGGTTGCATACCTTCTGCAATGGCAGAGTTGAGTAGTAATAACAGAGATAAATGAAAATATTTCCTATATAGCTGTTATGGAAGAAATGTGCCATTTCCTGTTCTAAAATGTTACTGTCTTCCATGTACTCAAATGAGCAAGTCAGTATATTCACTGGATTTGAATTTTAGTCAAAAAGGAGGGGAAAATGAGCAGTTTAGGCCACACTCTTGTCCTCTAAAGGACATCAGTTGACATACTCCCAGTTAGAACTTAAGCTCATGACCACACTTTGCTACATAGGAGGCTAGGTAATGTTGTTTATTCTGGGCAGTATGCGTCCAGCTAAAATGTGCCGGACCAAAAGCAAGAGAATGCACATTGGAGCTGATTCACAGTTTCTATCACTAATTCTACTCTGTTTAATGGCCAACTGTGGATTACTGAATGGATATCTACTCCAAACTCTCAGAGTAAAAGAAGTGAACAAAATTCAATTTTTCAATGCAAGTGATAGAAGATGGATAAATTACTCAGGTGTCTTAAATAAAAACTAAAATTTAAGTTTGGAAAGACAAAGATTAAGGATATGAGTTAAATGTATGAAGTCACGAAAGTCATGAAGTGAAGAAGTTAATATTTCGCCACAACATGATGTACTATTACTAAGGAGGCACTAGCCTGAATTGGGGTGATAGATGGGAATGATGGTCTGATATTGGCCCTAATGACTACTAAGCATATTCTAGGCAGTTGAAAAAGCAGAATTGGGCCTGAGGACATTTGCCACTTCCTGATCTGGCAGATTGGTTGGGTTAATAGCTGAATATTTGAAAGCAGAGGGAAGAGCAGAGTGGGGGGAATGCCAGGAACATCTGCACTGAGGAAGTCAGCATTCTCACAGGGGCCAGAAGGGAAGAGTGCAAGACATTGAAGGGAGGCAGCTAATGCTGATTTCTTACTGGGCCTCACCCTTAGAGCCAGTGTATGAATGTTTAGTGTTTTTAGTTGCCCCAAATCCATAGTTCCCTGCTCTTAATACTGTACCAGGTTCTCTCAGTAGAGCTCCCTCCTGCTACTCAGTCTACCTGCCTCATGTAGCACATTGGACCTATTCCTTCCAAAGCAAATCATTGCTTTCCATTGGGACAGTGATCAACCCCAAAGGGATAGTTATGTAGCTTAATTGGAGTCAAGGAGGTGCAATAAATTATTTTATGGGGCTCTGAGAATAAGGCAGGTTCTTCTTGCCACTGGTCTTTGATTTAAGAGGATATAAAACTATTTGCTTTTCCCATATTCCCAGAGATATTCTGTCAAAGGATTGCGACAAGAAGAAGTAGCTGATAGACCAAAAAAAAAAAAAAAAAAAAAAAGGAGGGGCTCTAGGACCTTACCTGGAGTAAATGTTACCCTTAGAATTTTGTTAGTCACAAGTCAATACATTCTCTTCTTGCATAAGCTTTTGTAGATTGAGTTTTCTCTCACTTTCAACAGAAAAAAAGATATAATACTAGTAGACCCTTTAAATACTTCATGTCATTTAATGTTACAACACTTGTGTGACAAGGGTATTATTACTATTTTGTACACATGAAGTAACTCAAATTTAAAATTTAGTATCTTTGTTATAAATGAGCAAATGATCTGCATAGACATTTGGATCGCAGTATATCTTTCTCAGGGACACTAATCATCCAGGAAATGCAAATCAAAATCATAATGAGATATCATCTTAGTCCAGTTAGAATGGCTGTCATCAAAAAGACAAACAATAACAAATGTTGGAGAAGAGATGGAGAAAGGAGAATTCTCATGCCCTCTTGGGAATGTACAACCATTATAAAAAACAGTATGGCTATTTCTCAGAAAATTAAAAATAGAATTGCCATATGATCCAGCAATCCCACTCATGGGTATATATCCAAAGAAAATTAAAACAGCATGATGATGAGACATTTGTACTTAAAAATTTAATGTAACACTATTCACAATAGTCAAGATATGGAATCAATATAGTGTTCATCAATGGATGAATTTGAGACTGTAACTATAGATTAGAGTTTCATATCATCTTCCTTGCAGGAACCACACCAAGATTCATCAAAGATTCATAGTTTTTACTTCTTTAATGGAGAGCTTTAAGATATTTTACTTTCTGAGTAATTTTGAGTGCAGAACCCTACATTTTTTTCTTCCAACAGGTCACAATTGCTTTCCCATATCCAATCCAAAAGCAAATTCTTCAATGACCCACTTCTATTGAGTCTTTCCAAAATATCTTACTTAATTTTCTCATAAACAACTTATTTTTGCATTAATTCATGGGTTCACACATTTACTCAAATTGGATGAGTACAATAAAAGGTATAAATGGCATTGGCATACATAAGACTATATTAGTTTTTATAGGACTGCCATAACAAATTGTCAGAAACTGGTGGTTTATAATGAGACAAATTCATTGTCTCATAGTTTTGGAGTCTTAAAGTCTGAAATCAAGGTGTCAGTAGGGTCATGCTATCTATTAAACCTGTAAGGGATGGCTTGTTCCATGCTTCTTCTTAGCTTCAGGTAATTTGCCTGACAATCTTTGGCATTCCTTGGCTTGCAAATGCATCCCTCCAGTTCTCTATCTTAACCTAGCCATCTTCTAGGTCTGTGTCCAAATTTCCCCTTTTCATTAAGAACACCAGTCATACTGGATTAGAACCCACACTAATAACTTCATTTTTAACTGGATTGCCTCTGTAAATTTTTTATCTCCAAAGAAGATCACATTCTGAAGAACTAAAGGTTAGGATCGCAGTATATCTTTCTCAGAGACAGAATTTAACCACCTACTACACTGACTCTTCCTCGCCCAGATGGTAGGGAAAAAGCAGGGGTGCCATATAAAAGTGGTGAATATTTATTATTGGTCAATATGTTTTGCAGAGGGAAAATAATATATGGGTCAATAAAAGGAGTCAATAATATCCTGTTTCACAAAGTGGGGAAAGAGCAAAGAGAATGACAGAAGTGGAGCTGGAGCCCTAGTATATTTCCCGTACAAGTGAGTTATTTTCTGCTACTGTGGACTAAGACAGCCTGTTACTATCCCTCTGTCCTACTGGGTTGGAGAAGGTTATACGATGTACAACGGGAATTTAAAAAAGGAATTGAAACTGAACATAAAACGTGCTAATACCTTCATAATAGGACATTTCAAGAAAGTTGGGAGTTCACATGAAAGTTTTGGAGTTCACATCCTTTAAACTGTCTTCAAGGATGTGTAGATGCTCTTTCACAGGCTTTCAGAAAACTCCTTTGGGTAATTCTCACTCAGCAAGTGATTTTTTTTTTTTTCTTTTCTTTTCTTGCCTAGTCAGCATGTCTTCTAGTAACAGAATTCAGTATTTCATTTTGTGGAACACTCCTTCCCCTTGTGGGTTTATTTAAAAATGATGGTACTTTCAGAATACAAATTTTGGCTTATGACCTAGGCCTTGCCAGTCAAACTATGACATGCTTCTTGTGGCAAGAAAAGGCATATCATGGCCCAAGAGGCCAGAGCAAGGGAGGGTAGATAGAAGAGATGGATCATAATCAGTAAGATAGATGATAGATAGATAGATAGATAGATAGATAGATAGATAAAGAAGGAAGGAATAGCAAGGAGGCCAAAGTGAATGGAGCAAAGGGAGTCATGCGAGAGGTAGCAGTAGGTGAGGTTGTAAGGGTAATGGAAGAGCAGCTCATGTTGGGCTTTGGTTCTTACTCTAAGTGGGAAACTGCCAGGAAAGTTTTGAGCAGAAAATGGATTTGATCTGACTTGATATTTTTTAAGATCACTTTCGACGAAACAGTAGGGAAACCATGGAGGACATTGCTGAAATGACCCAGGTGGGAGACGGTGGAAGCATATGTAAGATTTGGTCAGACTATGGGTATGTGAGGAAAGTCCAGCCAAGACAATTTCCTGGCCGCTAGAAGGCAACCATGAGTCAAGGATAACTGAAATGTTTTAGGCCTGAACAACTGGAAGTAGAGAATTGTCACTGAGAATGGGAAGAAATGAGAAAAGTAAGATTAGGGACACGGGTTTGGACATGGTAAGACTGAAATATACTCTCAAGGATGCAGATGAGCAAAGGAGTAGGGGTTCATGAGACAGGTCCAACCTGGGGATAAAAGCCAGGATACAAAGACTTGCCTTCTCTCTCTGCAACCAACAAAGCCTCACCTGGAGTTTAACAGAATAAAGGAAGAGAACTTTTTGTTGGGGAAAACACCAGTCCACTTTACCAGTCAGACTCCTGTCTTTGAGATCAAAGAGACTTCATTCCTTCATCTTACCTCCTCTCCGGTTTCTCCCTGGTCTCCCCCAGTCCCTTTAGGCTAGACCCCACACTCTGCCCAGTTGCTCTCTGCTTCTTCCCCTCCAGGTCCCTATTCTTAGGTCATTACCTGTTGGATAAAAGACAGGACGTTCCCTAGGAGAGTGTTCATTTCCTAGTCGCCCACAGACAGGGAATCGCTAGCCTCCAGGAATCTACACTTCTCACATTTACACAAAGGGCAAAAATAAGCCTGTTCCGTTGAGCCTGGGTCACTAACCCCAAAACAGTCCCAGCCGGCTCCATTGGTGGAATCGGGGTGGACAAAAAGGCTGTGAAGCCCTCCACACTAGGGTAAGACACACCGTTAGGGGTCAGGAGACCCTAATCTCTCGTCGCCCAAATTGGTGCAGGGAGCAGGCCAGGGCACGAATGTAGCTCAGCAGCTGAGCCAGCACAGCCAGAGGACCAGCCCGGCGGAGACGCCTCCCTTTACCTCCTCTCGGGGCGCTCCCGCCCCCCGGCGGGGCAGCCAATCGGAGCCGGGCAACCTTCCGCTCCGCAGACCTGGCAGCAGCGGCGGCGGCGGCGCCGGGAGGCTACGCGGAGGGCTCGAGCTCGGTGCTCACTGGCATCAGGTAAGGTGCGCACTGGAGGACAGCAGCCGGGCACGCGTGGGGGAACCAGGGTGCGTGACGGAGAACGCGGAACGACACGACTTTCCTAAAGCGTTCGGGCAGGCGCTTAAAGGGCCTTAAAGGCCAGAGGAGGCCCTGCACCAATCGCCGGCCTGGGCCACGGCTGCTGGAGCGGGATGCAGTGGCGCCGCCTACCTAGCCCTGCCCAAGGCCCGGCACGCGGGAGGACAAGAGTCTCCGCGGGCTTAGGAGGGGCTCTTTCAAATAAACAAGACACTTAAAAAAAATCTGTATTTCATTTTTAAATGTTATGGTTTCGGTTTTTAGGTAGATCTTAGGGGGGCCGGTGCAGTGTATGTGTTCCCCGCGGTCTAGGCGGCTGGGTTGAACGAGTGGTTCTACTGGAGGCCTCCAGCATGGGGACTTGGGATTCTACCCTGGGACTCTGAAATGTCAGGAGGGTGTCCCTCCCTGAAAGCGTCTTAGCCTTTCCTAGCCACACTTTCCTCTTTGGAAACTGTGAAGTGTGTTTCGTAGGCATTGTTGTGAGGGGTAAATGAATTAATATTCTTGCAAAATGCATTCTAGACATGTAGTGCTCAGGAATATTGCTAATGAGTTCATATCCTACTTTTAAAAATTTGAGGCATCCTTTATATACTGTTCTGGACCCTGATATTTTTTCACTTAACATTATGTCATATGAATTTTCCATCATACACTACTGTGAGATCTTGGGCATATTAAGCTAATCTCTTGGTGCCTCAGTTTACTTATCAGAAATATTATGGATAATCATAATGCTTGGCTGGATGGTTATGCAGAATAAATGACTTAGTAAACCTAAGTAACTTACAGCATGATTTTCATTGTGGTAAAGATTCAAAAAATATTAGCTCATCATTATCTATAAAGCAAGCAATACAGTCCTAAAGGAACTCCTCCTCATAACTACTGTAATTTCTGTGGCATTATTTCCAAGAATTTTTTGAAATTACTGAAATAGAGGGTATTGATATATTACTCATTTTTGTCCCAAAAGATTATATTGATAAATATACAAATCTTTTCCTTACATTATGCATTCCAGAAAAAAAAACACTGATGTGAAATGGTAGACAAAGTATCATAAGAAATGTTTTGCATGAAAGGTTCTCTAACTGTACTTGAACGTTTAGGAGTAATTGTCAATGTTTTTCTTGTTTTTCATACATGTTCTTTATTTATTTTCTTTTTTAAAAAATTCTTTTTACTCCCTTGCCCATGCAATTAGCATTTGCTTACTTGGCCACATGTCCCCCCCCCTCCCCCGTCTTATTCTCTGAGACAAGATCTCACTAAATTACCCAGGCTGGCCTTGAACTTTTCCATCCTCCTGCTTCAGTTTCCCAAATAGCTAGGATTACAGGTATGTACCACCATGACCAGCTGGGTCATGTCTAATAATCACTTTATTTTAATTGTATTTAGTTTTTCATCTATATTTATTATCACTCCTAATCTTTTTTTAATAAAATAAGGGTAAAATCTGATAAAATACTCAAATTGCAATGGTCTTCTGTCTAGAGGCAGCACTGCACCAGAACTGGGGGCTGATAGGGGACTTGTGCAGAAACTGTGGCAGCACTTTCATTCCTGATTCTCATTGGCATATCCAGGAGTCTGCTTACATGATCATATAGATCACTAATACCACGTGGGGCCATTTGTGTGTACCATAGTAGTATATTTAGGATTCTAAAAAAAAAAAAAAAAAAAAAAAGCTCATCTTTAGACATGTATTCTGGAATTTGAAAAAGACATTTTTCTGCAAAGAAAATGTCTTATTGTTCCTTCAAATTAGGTCTTAACAATAGTGTCTGTTTGAAAACTTTTCATTAATGCACAGTGTATAATTTTTCGTTTATGAAAAACCTGAAAACAAAAACAAAACAAAAAAAACCACGCACAAAAATCCTGAAGATTGTTTCTGTGACAGGGAACTACATTCCTGAAAACGTCTTCAAATTATGAGTTATTGGCTCTGCCTTATGGTGAAAATTGAGGGTGACCTCCCAGCAATAGGGTTATATATACATAGATATTTCAAAAGTATTAATACCCTGAATTATTTCACAAGTGAATAAAGGCAGTTTACAACAAAGTTGGTAACAGATAATTATAAATATAACCAGAAATTGGAAGCAGAGAAAAAATGTAAACACAGGAAATGAGTATATGGGGGAAAAACAGCAAAGTGTGCCAGTGCTATCCAATAGCACTTTCTGTGATGATAGAAATGCCTCGGCACCACATAAAAATAAATAAAATAAAGGTATCGTGTCCAACTACAACTAAAAAATAAATATTAAAAAAGAAATGTACTATATTTAATTAATTTACATTTAAATAGACATCTGTGTCTATCTGGTGGCTACCACACAGGACAGTGCAGGTCTAAATTGTTTTTTGTAATTACATCTCAAATTTGTCTCTGGAAAAGTAAACTTAGTATGTAATATGGTTCTTGTCATTTAGAAGTAGACTATGCTTAGCAACTTAATTCATTCATTTATTCATTACCTAAATATAAATGACATTGAAAGGAAGCAGAGCATTTCCTGATACTTAGCTGTATGATAATTTTCTGTGGACTTATATTATGAGGGTACCTTGATATATTGCCCTGCCAAACTCTATTCAATTAAGGAATTAGGGCTGCAAGAGATAGAGTCAGTGAATATGGCATCCTTTCTCTTTTCAGAATTTTGAGTAATTATACTAAACTTTATAGAAAATTTTAAAGTATATAGGTAAGCAATTAAGCAACTACATCATAGGGGCTGGGGTTGTGGCTCAATGGTAGAGCGCTTGCCTAGCAAATGTGAGGCGCTGGGTTCAATCCTTAGCACCACATACAATAAATAAATAAAATAAAGATATTGTGTCCATCTACAATTAAAAAAAAAAGAAAAGAAGCAGCATCATAAAAACTGTACCACTCAAAGACATAATTACTGCTAATATTTCATCTGTGTATTTCCAGTCTTTGTCCCATATTTTCCTTGATAGGTCTTGAAATATCCAGTTTCCTCCATGAAAGAGACCTTCATTTGGAATGTGAGAGTCACTCACCTTGAACTCTCAGGCAAGCACCTGGCATCCCCTAAGGTCGCCCTCTCCTTGATATTTCATTATAGCTCCTGCCAGTGGCCTGGCTTTGGGACAATGACTATAAGTGCTTGAGAGGGTCTTTCCAAGGGAAAGAGGAGAAATATTACAACTGTAGTCAGTTCTCCATGATAAGCCACCCATCCTTGACATTACTGACATTTGCAGCTGGATAACTCTTTGTTGGGTGTGTGTGTGTTGGGGGTGGGAAATGTTTAGTGGCTTCTAACTACTAGATGTCAGTAGCACACTTACACCCGCCACCCCTAGCCTGACAATCAGAAATGTCAGTGAGAACCACTGGGTCAAATGGAAAGCACTAAATTATTGCTGACCTGCTCTAAAGAGTTTCAAATTCTTATTTGTACATGTGAGAGAGTCTGAAATCAAAAGACAAATCAGAAATTAAGGAAGCTGTTTTGTCCTGGATGTACTATTAATTTGCTGTGAGATTTTGGTGGGCAAGTGTATCAGTTAGGATCCTAACAGGAAAAAGCACAAAATGAAAAGAACTTTTTAGAGGTCTCTTCTTCACAAAAAAATGGCAGGATTAGGGGAACCAACACATGATGATGAGGTACCCAGGGAAGAGGGTAGACCACCCTCAGTGGACCATGCTCCCTACTCTTGTCTGAAGGGACAGGGAGGACTGTGGTACTGAGCTGGGATGGGGTGGAGGAAACTGAAGCACTAGAAAAGAAGCTGCCTTCTCCAGGGCTGCAGTGGCCATGAGAGAATGCAGCCACTGCCAGAGCAGCCCCCTGTGGGGCCAGACAAGTGGGATACAAGTCTTTCTCTTTCTGCTCTCCACCCTCTGATTCTTCATTGGCCAAACCCAACTGGAAACTGAAGGATGGCAGACAGCCAGCTTTCTAGAGCATGGGACAGCACAGGGGCCAGCAGAACTATCATCTAGCCTTAACACCCCAGGGTCTTTGTGCCTCTGCAGAATGAAGGTTCTCAAACTCCACTTCTTCTCTCTCTGTTTTTAAATTGGTGTGTTATTGCCAGGTTTCTGTTCTCGCGACTAAAAGGCTCAGGGGTCACTCTAGTTAAACTGGGCTAACTGGGCTGCACGAAATAACCACACAAGAGACACAAATACCTTTTTCTTTGGGGTTGCTGTGACGGCTCCTCTGACCTTAAGGGTCCACAGAAAGAGAGAGAGAGCACGCGCTGACCCCTTTTATTGAGGAGAAGCTATTCAAATGAGGCAAGGGGTCAGGTTTCAGGGAGCTGAGTCTATGTTCATGATGTCCACTGTCAGCAGGTTGACTGACACCTGGGTAGGCCACACCCAAGGGCACAGTAAGAGGAGGGGACACACACAAGGCACTTCCATGGAAGATTCTATCCTAAACAGGGCAAGGGGTTATATTACAAAGGAACAGGTGAGCATAGCTTCACCCATGGGGCTGTAGCAAGACACACCCATTTCTGTGATTGAGCGCCTCAGCACCCAACTGGGGAGTGTAACTCAGTCACCCATTAGGTTGGCCTCCCACACGTTATAATTACACTAGCAGTGGGATTCATTTTGTCATATTTGTACATGATACAACATAATCTGATCAGTGTCATTCCCCCTTCCTCTATTTCTCTCCATTTCTCCCTCCCCTTGATCACTTATTCTGCTTTATTCTCTTTTTATTATTATTTTTATCTCTTTTTATTATTGTTATTATTATGTCAATTACTGCATTATAATTATATGTATATAGGCAGGATTCTTTGTGCTATATTCATATATGGACACAACATAATTTGGTAGATGTCCTTCCCCAGTACCCCCCCCCCCTTCTATCTTCCCTCTCTCTCTTTATCCCCTTCCTTTACTCTGAGTCTTCTCTGGCTCCCCTTCTTATGCAGATATACAGATAGTCATCCAGTACTGCTTAAGGCCTCTGGCTTTGTTTCATGAAGGAATGCCAGGTCATTCTGTTTGGGTTTTTTTTGTTGTTGTTGGGGGGGGGGGGGCTACTGCAGGATTTAAGGGTTTTTTGTTTTGTTTTTAAATATTTTTTTTAGTTGTAATTGGACACAATATCTTTATTTATTTTTATGTGGTGCTGAGGCATGAACCCAGTGTCTCACACGTGCGAGGTGGGTGCTCTACCACTGAGCTACAGCCCCAGCCCTTGTTATGTTTTTATTTGTTGTTTTTAATCATTACTATTTCATTTTGTGCTGTTTGGGGCACTAAAATATTTGTTGGGACCTGAGTAAATAGTTGGCTATTTCATATACCTTATACTTACTTGTACATAATGATTTTTTTTTCCTTATAGCTTAACTCTTTCCCTATTTTCTGTCTCAGAAACCTTATGAGAAAAACTCCATTTTGAAAGGGGCTTAAAGTTTTCACCTGAAACCTGAGAATTTACCACCCCTTAACCAAACTGCCTAGGAAACAAAATAGTGAAATAATATGAAATAAAATAATTTATATGATTAATATCAAGGACACAAATAATACATTATGAAATCTTGCTTGTTGTTTTGCTAAAGAGAAAAAATGTTTTTTCTCTAGAGATCTTTAAAAACATAATTATTAGGCTTTTAACATGTTAGAAACAAAAGAAGTGTGGAAAATTTGCATGTCTTTGACCCCCACTTGGGAGTTGTACTGGGTATGCTCAGTGTTCTAGCAGTTCATGTTTTCCTATGTACTGGGCCAGAAAGAACTAGTCTTTAAGCAGTAGGAGACCGAGGTTATGATCTGGACCCTCTGGAGGGTAAAATGCCTAAGGACATGTGTAGGACCCTGGTATGTCCTGATCTCAGCCCAGTTTTGAAACTGGTGCTGAGGATCGAACCCAAGGCCTCGCACGTGCTAGGTGAGCACTCTGCCATTGAGCTACAACCCCAGCCCGTCACATTATTTTTAAAGTATTTTTTTTAGTTGTTGATGGACTTTATTTATTTATTTGTTTGTTTGTTTACTTTTCTGTCATGCTGAGAATCAAACCCAGGGCTTTACACATACTAGGCAAGTGCTCTACCACTGAGCCACAACCTAGCCCAACATTTCCTCTTTTATTTCTTTTCTTTCTCTCTTCTATCTCCCTTTATTGTCCCTTTTCTTTCCTCATGCCTCTGATTCCTGCTCACCTGTTTGCTCCCTTGTTCCTTCTTAATGCTAAGGGTTCAGAGTAGCCTCCAAGCTGTTCTTTTAATGTAATATATTTAAGTCCCATGGAAACTCACTAGGACAGGAAAAAAGAACTACATTTTATTACCTTGCTTGTATTCATAAAAGAAAGCCAAATAAAAAGCTGTCTTCTCCAAGCACCAACTTTGGGAAATGCATGATTTTCGTGGAGGCATCATGTTTCCAGCTGTTCTTCCAGTATAGGAGAGGGACCTTGGTGTTTGGAAATGCCCTTCTGTAAGAAACATCGCTGATATGATGTCCCAGGGAAGTTGGCCACCACCAGCCCCAGTACAGAAGACACTTGACTGGATACCCTGTGGGTGGGCACAAGGTGGGGAAGATGGGACTGGTGGGACAGGAAGTATTGGAGGAGGAAGTGGGCTAGCAGGAAGGAGTATGGAGTTCGGGGTGATACCATTAGGGTCCTGAACCTATGCTTTTGTTTTCACAGCCACTGAAGGAAGAGACCAAGATGAATGCAGAGGTGAGTCCTTTACCAAGACCATTTTAAGAGATGCTTTTTATTACAATGTTCCTGATTTTTTCTCCGCAGGATATCCTTTCTCCTTACAGAGCTTTCAGAAACAAAAACTTGCAAACATTTCTCCTCCAGCCTACTGATGTGCACCTGGTTCTGGGTGATGTAGGAAGAACGAGGCCCCTCTGGAGTTCTTATCCATGTCCATCCACCTTCAGTTAGAGTTAAATTTTTCACTACATCTAATTCTGGAATAGTACTCAGGAGCTAGGGTGGCAGTGGAGTGGGGAGGGTGCTGCACTAACAGTCCTGCTTTATGTTATTCTGGGGACTCTTGACTTTGCTTACTAGGACCTGTCTTTGCATTGTCTTCTTAGTGCTCTCATTTCCTGTTCTTTGATCCAAGAAGGTGTCTGGCATCTTTACCCCTTTGTTTTATTCATCTACTCATTCCTGCTTATTCCTGCTTTCACTCCCTCCCTAGACTAGCCTGCGGTTCATCCCCACTATTTCACTGATGCCCCCCAACTCTTTTTCCCCCCTGTTCTGCTCATCTACTTTGGCAAGCCCAGAGATTGTCTCCATGGAGTGGTGATCTATTTCTCTGGGCAATTTGGTCTGGTTTTCATCTTTCCCCCTAAGCTCTGTACTCCTTACAGATCCCTCCCATTCTTAGCCTTTAGATCACTTTTTTACTTTACAGACAAAAATGTAAACATTCCATGTGACATCATCTCTCTTCATTCCTGCCTCTTCAAGTGTCTTGTTCTTTTTTTCTTTTAATATTTTTTAGTTCTCAATGGACCTCTATTTTTTTATTTATTTATATGCGTGCTGAGAATCAAACCCAGTGCCTCACACATTCGAGGCAAGCACTCTTCCACTAAGTTATAACCCCACTAAGTGTCTTGTTGTTTAGTCACAGTGGAAAAGATATTTATCAGTGAGAGAGGCTGTGAATACTGGACACCCCAGCCAATGTGGCTCTTTTCCTAGAAGTTCAGTTGAAGGTCAGGCTCTAGGGCCCATTGATCTAGTGGCTCATTATGAAGGATACAGGATCTTTTCAGCTTTCCCTCCAAGTGTTGTCTTCACGGGCGGGGGGGGGGGGCATTTCCCCTTGTGGTTATCGGATGGCTGCCAGCTGCAATTGGGGCTGCACACGTTCTCGTTCCCTTTCAGCAAAAGAGAGAAGTGGCTTCCTGCAGCTCTTTCAGAAAAGAGGGAACCACTTTTTTTTAAAAGTTGTTATCCCCACCAAATGCCTCCTTAGGTCTTGTTGGCCAGCATCAGGCCACATGTCCATTCTGGGAACAATCACTGTATCTGAGGACTAGGGATTTTACTGATTGGCTTAGATTGGACAGGTCCACCCTAGAGCAGCTTCACCTAGGCCAGAGGGTATAAGAAGAGTGAGTGAATGTTGAGTAGCCTCCATCAGCATCTACGACATTTCTGACAAAGGCACACCCTTCTCCATTACTCTGAGACTGCAGACCTTCCACTGCCTCCTAATCATCTCCTGTATCTTTTTGCATTGCTCACCTCTCCTCTACTAGGTCTTTCTCATCAGTAATTCAAAATGCTTTAGATTTTGCTGTCTTCAAAGCAAAACAAACATCTGTCACTCTGCTTTTCTCCCCTTTGAGACAGGCTTCTTGAACGAGATCGCCATAGGTAATGTCCCCATTTTCTCATCCTTGAGTCATTCTCATCTTATATTATAGTTTGGCTTCTTTTCCTACTGTTATACTGAATTAGGCTTGTCAGGGTCACTGATGATCTCTTTAAGTTGTATAAAAATTTACTTTTATAATAATTTAAGTACATATATCTAGTGCAGAACTCAAAAGTCAGAAGTAAGTCCTACCACTACCTTATCCTGACCAGCCCTCCTCTGGCTGGGGCTGACTTCTGTTGACCATACTCTTATGCCCCTGACCTTATCTGAAGGCTCCTATGGTTCTCCATGGGACTGACTCTGATTATCATGGTCTTTAAAGTTCTGAAGAAACAGCAAAAATTCTGCATTATTAAGCTCATATACCCTAGCCTAGTATTGGTTCTGTCACTCATCTCTTCTGTCCTAAATTACAACTTTTTCTTCTTTAATAGCTTTTTAAAACCTTTAAAACTTTTAAAGACATCCCTAGGCTTGGTCCTCCTCTAACTAAAGAGGAACTTCTTGCTTCCCTTTTATATACAATCCTTCCATAGTCTAACTTTGTTCTCACAGCACACTATGCCAAACTTGGCTTGATGGCTATAATGGTTAAAAAAAAAAAAGTCATGGGACTTGCTGATAACATTTTTCAGAACTGTCTGTTTTTTTCTGCCTCATCATCACTTCCTCACTTACTTACCCTCCTGTGGGTCTTTCTCTCTCCTGTCCCAGACACAAAGGACAGTCCTCCTCCCCTGTGCATGGCACATTGTCTTTACTAATCTGTGCGAGGCCCTCACTGCATTGTTTTTAATCCATCCCACTTTTCACCCTGCCAAAGACAGCTTTGTGTTTGTGTATGTTCATAAAAACATTTTTTTGTGTGTAAATACCTTATAAATTTACTATGGTAAAACTGACCTTTTTCGGGGTCACACTGGTCCATCAGTTAAAATTCATTCTTAAATTTGTATAACCATTACAGTCAGAGCACAGAAGCTCACTCCAGAGTTTCCTTTCTGTTGCCGCTTTGTGGTCACAACTCCCCCTCTTCGAAACCTGTGGCAACCATTGTGTGATATACCTTTAATTTATCATTGTATATTGTTACAATTTATATGTCATCCTCCTTTCTTATTTTCCCACTCCATATTGTATTCCGAGATACAATATTACACATCCATTTAAGCCTAACAGAAAGCTTTTGAGCAAAATATGTTATTACCTATGTTTTGTGATTGAGGAAAATGAGCATCATGTAAATTGGTCTAAGAAACAAGGTATTAAGAGGCAGGACAGGGATTAAGTCCTGATATGACTCTATGAATACCTTTATTCATGTCTAGATTCGGCTAATCCTGTCTATCCAGTTCTCATGTCATTTCTGCTGCATGAAAAATTTTCTTGAAGCCCGCTCTCTGGGAGGGACACCTCCATCTCATGAACTCCCATTGCCCTTTATCTTTTCTCAAATTTCTTTCTGTTCTCTTGACTTCAAATATACCTGTCTGCATGCCTGATTCATCTTAGTATTGTCATATATCATCATTGAATTTCAGTTGACTAAACAACAGGATGATTCAGAAGCTGTGGAGTAATCTTATAACACAGTCCAGAGGTTGGGTGGTCAGTGAAAATGTAGAGGAAGGAAATCATACAGCATAATTTCCAGGGAAGACTTGCTGTGTTTCAGAGGCTGGCTGGAGGGGGCAAGGACAGGAAGATCCTCAGCCCCAGTCCACCCTGTGAGCTCAGATTCCTGTCTATGGCAGGAATCACAAACATTTCAGTCTGGGTGCCTGATAGGATCATGGGACCTCTGGCCTTTGTACACAAGTTCAGAGGACAGGCAGTCAGAGGGGCTGGATGATGGGAGTTCATCAGAGCAGGGAGAGGCCAGGTCAGGATGAGACAGCCAGGAAGAGATGTTCATTTCTTCTGAGAACTGGAGCTGGTAGAGGAGGTTGGCCTACAGGTCAAGGTGTTGGAGTCTTTCATCATAGAGATGCTCAGGGGCTTTAAAAATGAGGGAGCCCTTACTCTGGGAATATGGAGGAAAGAAAAGGAGAGATGAATGAGGCTTGAGCTTTGGAAGATATGTGTACCTAGGGGGCAGGATGAAGAAGGAAAGTGGTGAAGTATAAAATGAAAACTCCAGTACTGTGAAACAGAACATGAAGAAGGAGTAAGTTTAAAAAAGGACCAATGTGTGTGAGTTCCAGGAGAGTGTGGCTGAGAAGCTCTTGAATGCAGCAGCAAGAAGGTTTTAGATGACCTGTGTGTGGATCATGTCCTGGTGAAACAGAGGTGTGGGAGTGAAACTCAGGTTTCGGTGGAGCCAGGAGGGATGAGAGGAGGCAACAGTTATAGCCCACAAGTGTGAGGAAGGTGATCTGGGTCCCTGGTCAGGGGCAGAGAGCCCCAGAGCTGGGACAGCAGAGGACATTGAGCACTGTTGAGGGAGCCTCAGGAAGACAGAGGGGAGTGAGCCAAAGGTGCTGCCAGCTGCAGAGAACATACCTTTGGTGTTTGCATTTATTTTAAGTGGTTGTTTATATTTTTGGTAAACAATATAATCACATACTTCAAAATTTTAGAGGATAAAAAAAGACTATGAGAAATCCTCATCCCGCCTACCCACTGCCCAGGTGCCCTGGGTCTTATGCTCCCAGTGAGAACGTGTCACCACTTGCAGTATTACTGGTTTCTTGACTATCCTTTAAGAGTGATTCTAAACATATACAACACACATTTTTTTTCCTTTAACTTCTCCCCTTTTTAAAAAACAACAAGTATAGTACAAAACTATTCTTCGCTTTTATACCTGGCAATAAATCTTGGTGGGCAGTTCTTGTTATTTTTTTTCAAAAACACTCTGTATGGTATTAAGTTCAAAATAGAGGATCTCTGTTTAGCATTACACATGGTAGAAAATCTAAACATGATTTTAACAGCTCCATGAACAGATGCTCTGAAGGGTTTATAATTCCTTAATAGTCCTTTCCTACCAGTTGCTTGCCGGAGCATTAACAGATGTGGGTCTTAGGTGAGCTTAAAGGCGTAAGTGACCATTGGCTGGAGTGATCCCATGATTACTGAGCCCAACCAGATGTTTATCTCCCAAATAAACATTATAAGAAGAGAGAGATAGTAGGGGAAGAACCTGAGTCTCTGCAGATTAAAGGCCACACAGATAGTTAAGGGTGGAACTGGATTAAAAAAATCAAGTCTTCCTAGCTGCTGCAGCATATCAAGCAAGCTCTTTATTCTTTGGTGTATTAGGCAGCTGAGAGGAATCCTTCTCCATGCTTAAAGAACTTTCATTTTCTTTTTTATAGCTGTGTAATATTTCATTTTACAGGTATACCATAACTTATGCAACCAGCCTCCTGTAATGACAGATAAGTTGTTGTGATCATTTGCTTGTTATAAGCAAGGCTGCAATAAGTTCTGTAGGCTACATTCTCACAGATGGACTTACCAGAGTGAACGGTATTTGCATTTTAGGCTGTGGTGAATTTTCCCAAGTTGGTCTCTATAAATTCGGTTGCTTGTTATCTCTCTGTGCTAGTTTTAGTTGCTATGACTAAATACCTGAAAAAAATCAAGTTAATTAAAGGAAAAGGTTTATTCTGGCTCACAGTTTTAGAAGTTTCAGTCCATGTTTGCTTGGCCTTATTGTTTGGGGCCTATGGCAGCATAGTACACCATTGCAGGAACATGTGGCAGAGGAAGCCTATTCACCTCATGGTAGCCAGGAATCAGAGAGACCCAAAGGGGCAGAGGGCCCAATAATCACTTCAAGGGTATTTCCCCAGGGCCCTAGCTTCCTTCAACTAGGTACCACCTTTTAAAAGTTCTTGCTAATAGCACCACAGGCTGGGCCACACCTTTAGCACATGGGCATTTGGATGATGTTTGAGATCCAAAGCGTAGCACTCTCCCTTCTGCAACCTGTGACTGTGCTTGTTTCCCCTCGCCCAACCAGATGCTTTTTCATCTTTGAAAACAATGGATGAAAAACTACTAGCTTTTTTTTTTTTTTTTCTTGTTTCAAATTGTCTTTCCCCTTCCCAGAATAGTGGTCTGGTACCGGCCTTCATGTCTCACACATTAAAATTTCTTCTACAGTGATTTTTTATTTTCTTCTAAACTTTTCACCTCAAAAATCTTTCTAAATTGGCAGAATGCACTCTCTGAATCCTAACTTTTCTGTGAATTCTATTTTCAGGTCTGGAAGTGCCGAACACCAGTCTCTCTGTCCAAGGATAAGGGAGCAAGTTCACTCTGTGAAAATGATTTGATCCTGAATTTATTTATTTTTTTTAGTCACTTTACTGACCCTTAGATGTGTCCCTATCTCAAAACTACCCCTGTTTCTTTATTTCTTAAAATACCACCTCCATAGTGGTGTTTTACAAGATGATTAAGACAGCAGAAGACAACTACAAATGGAATTTTAGACATTCTGCTCTCTGGAACTCCATTGCTCTCTCCTCTGTGGGGCATTTTTACTGGTTCCTTTCTCTGCAGACTTTAGCCTCCTCACAACTTGTGTGCATTTCCCCTCCTTACACTTGTCTCTCCTCCTCTTTGCCTCTGGTTTCTAGCCCCAAAGTTTTAGTGACTGCTACAGAGCTACACCTCCAGTCCTTCCCATGTCTTTGATTTGCAGTTTCCTTAGCTTTGAAGAGGCCTTACATAAGATGAAGAGGCTCTGGCAGTGATTTTCCTCAAAAATAAAGTTCTTTCCTTAAGAAGAACTCAACTGTTAAGAAATCAGTATTTTCCACATCTTGTTCCCATATCTTGTCTTGGAGAACAATATCTAAACCAAACCCAGAAGCAGTTCATAGTGCAATCTGGCACACTATACAAGCCAGGTTCTGTGCACAAGTTAGTTAATAAGATGAAGAAAGCAGTTTGGCTTATTCATAGATAATGGAACTGTTTATTAACCTTGTAGTTTTTTTGTTTTGTTTTGTTTTAGCTAGCAGAAACTCATTATCCTGGAATATAGTAATTCAGTAGTTAATCTTAGGAATGCCATAAATATTTAACCTATGAAGGGAATTGCTTGTCTCCTTTTCTTTGTTAAAAAGGAAATAAATGTTTAATCAGGGAAATGTATTTTGGCTGACATGTTTCTCAGAGACTGTCTTGCTGCTTTTTTGGTAATGAAACTGTCAAAAAACAACTAGACTGAACTCAAAAGGGATTCACTGGGTTAAATTGCCTATTGTCATTTGGGTATTATGGCAGAAGACAAGCCTGGACTTATGTTTCCCAGAGTCCCCTTTTATATGTGAAGTTGACCAGGTGAAAGCCTTCCTGGAAGACTTGGAAAACTGAAAACAGAGACACTATTACTCATAGACAGGATCAGTGCCAGTCAGTGTGTGAGCCAAAGCCAGCACTGTGGCTTAGTGTCCACTGGCCCTCAAGCTCAGGAATCATTCCCTCCCAAGCTATAGGCCCAGAGAGGCTACATGTGCCTTCCAGATATCTTTGCTTCTGGGTAGACTCTGGAGAATCACTTGGTTTGTTTCCATATGGCAGGAACATAGTGTTGGCTTCTCTAGCTTTAACATCCCAGGAAATGCAAAGGTTATGTAAGCCTTTAATCTTTAGCTTGGAATACATTCATGTACTGCATAATGGCATTCAGTTTCACCATGGGCTGCATATATGATGGTGCCTATGTCGTAGAGCCTAGGTGTGCGGTAGGCAATACCATCTAGGTGTGTGTAGGTGCACTCTGGTATTTGCACCACGATGAAATCACCCAACAGTGCGTTGCTCAGCAGATCTCTATTATTAGTGACACATGACTACATATAAAATCTTTTCTCTTTTCCAGATAAAACCCTGTCTGGTATCTTGTGGGGTTTATAACAAATGTCAAAGTTAATTATGTAATAACAATACAAAGTTCATGAAAGAGGAAATCCAAGAATACTATTGCAAGGTTCTTACATATGTTGTGTTGTAATATTACTTTAAGGAAGACTGTGATAAGTAAAGAGTAAAGTATATACAATAAAAAATCCTTTAAGTGGCCTCTTAAAAAATTACAGTTCTTTTTTTTGTAAGTAACCAAAAAATGAGATATAATAGAATCATAGGAAGTACTCTGATAATCTAAAAAAGGGCAGAAGAAGGGGGAGGAAGGAACAGATTGGCAATTTGACAAATTAGCAAGATTTGGATTGGATTTAGATTGAAACCCAACCATATCAATGATCCAAATTTAATTGTCAAAACACCTTAGCTAAAAGGTGGAGATTGTTATAGTGAATTAAAATGCAAGACCTGAATATATGCTATCTATAATAAACCCACTTTAGATGTAAAAACACATTTTAAAAGTAAAAGGATGGGGGAAATGTACCATGTTAATACTATTCAATGAACATTGGGAATGTTTGTTAATATCAGACAAAAAATTACCAGGATATAATAATATAAAAATTATCAAGAATAAAAATAGTCATTATAGAATGATAGAGTCAATTAATCAAGAGATATAGCAACCATCCTAAACAAATAAATATCTAATAATAGAGCTTCAAAATATGTGGGTCAAAACTGATAGAACTGAAAGAATAACTACACAGATCTACAAGACAATTATGTTCATAGGTTTTCTGCCCCTCAGTAATTGATAGAACAAGTAGAGAATCAGGAATATAGAAGACCTGAACAATGCAGTTAGCCAGCTTGATCCAACAGGCTTATAGAGCATTTGTTCTCCTCCAAACATTAGCAGAAAAAGTATGTTCTTTTCAAGTGTGCCCTAAACATTACCAAGTATGTTAGTTAAGCTTTCCATTACTATAACATACCCAGAATAAATAAATCAGCTCATAGAGTTAGTCAGCTCTCCATCACTGTGACACAGTACCTTAGAAAAACAAATTAAAGGAGGAAAGGTTTATTTTAGCTCATGGTTTCAGAGAGTTCAATCCATGTTCACTTGGCTCCATTGTTTCTGAGCCTGTGGCAAGGCAGAACATCCCAGTGGGGAGCATGTGGCAGAGCAAAGATCCTTACCTCATGGTGGCCAGGAAATCAGAAAGAAAAAAAGGGAAAGCAATGGGCCAGGGACAAGCTATACCCTTCAAAGGTATACCTTCAGTGACCTCCTTTCTCCAACCAGGCCCCACTTCCTAAAGTTTCCACCACTTCTCAATAACGCCACCAGCTGGGGACCGATTCTTCAACATATAAGTCTTTGGGGCACGTTCCAGATTCAAACTACAACAGAGAGAAAAGGGTTATTTGGGTTCGCAGTGTGGGAGCTTCAGTCCATGATCAGTTGGCCCTGTTGCCTCTGGGTCTGTGGCAAGGCCGCACACCACGGCAGGGAGCACAGGGCAGAGCAGAGCTCTTCACTTCCCAGCCAGGATGTGGAGAGAAAGGAAGAGACAAGAGTCTCTTAAGGGACCACCCCCAGCGAAGAGCTCCTGCTAGGCCCCGTCACTTACAGTTTTCAGCACCTCCCAATAGTGAAGACCAAACTGGGAACTAAGAGTTTAACACATGGCCCTTTGAGAGACATTCTAGAGCCACACTCCAGCACCAAGATAGACCATCTCCTGGATCCTAAAAAATATCTCAGTAAATTTAAAAGGATTCAGATCATTTAAAGAATGGTCTCTGGCCACAATGGAATTAAACGAAAAACAATAGGACAACATCTAGAAAAACTCCAGACGTTTGGAAGGACTCTTGAACTAAGACTAAAGCAGTAGGCATAGGAAGAGGAGAAGAATGAGTGGAGAGTGGTGACATGTGGATCTCAAAGGTGAGGAAAGGGGCCGGTCTGAGGTGACATCCATGTGTCCATGCTCAGACGTTCAAGAACTGGGTTCAAGGAATGTGTATTTTTATTAGAGATCGTTTTTAATCAGTTTGGATTATATTAACTTGCTCTATAATATTAAAAAGTGGACTTGACACTTTTCAATAATAAATTTACATACAGCTTCCAGCAGTATACCTAAGAGATCTTAAAGTACTACAGTAGAATTGGTTGGAACCCAGGGGACGATGAGGGGTTAAACCCTGTGGGATCTGAATCTGAGTTAGGTGACAGGTCACGTCTTGCCCTTTTGCCCCCATCTCCCAGCGTCTTACTAAGCATCTATAGCCTCTGAATGACTTCCAGATAATCAGGTTCTCATATTCAGGAGGACAGAGACTTAGTGACTTAAAGTGGAAAACTGCCTCCTCATTGAAGAGGTGGCAGTAAGAAGGCAGAGTCAAATGGAAGCCTTTCTGTTGGGTGTTCACAAAGTTTTCAACACATAGTTGAAGCCACCTCAGAAAAATGTTTTGGGTGGAGCTGACTTATCACTGAACCCACATTTCCAGGAGTGTCTTATCCCACCCTGAGAGTTGTGGCTTCTTAGGTTTTCGGGGTTGGCAGCTTTACTTGCTTGTCAGGACCCCGACTGGTCCTTTATTTTGTTGTTCTCTGATAGATGCCTGGAATGTCTTCAAACTCTACCTCGATCCCTTGTGTTTCAGCCCGAGAAGAAGTTTGGCGTGGTGGTGGTTGGTGTTGGCAGAGCCGGCTCTGTCAGGATAAGGGACTTGCGGAATCCACAGCCTTCCTCAGCGTTTCTGAACTTGATCGGTTTCGTGTCCAGGTGACTCACGCTTGCTTTGTGCCTCATAATTTGTAGAAAGCACAGTGAGAGATAAGGCCATAGCATGTGCTGCAGATTTCCCAGACTTGGGAAGGGAGAGCCAGCCCCCACCTCCAATCAAGAGAACCATGTCAGCTCCACAGGGTCTAGAGTTTGGGTGGGTAGGCAACCAAAGAGTGCTGGGTTTACAGTTGGGACATGCAGTAGGTGCCTCATGAGGACTGCAAAGACAGACAGAAAATATGAGCACAGGTCTCCATTACTGAAGGGGCACAGTGAACACATGGTAGGTTTGTCCAAAAAAGGCTTTAGGTGTATGCTAATTGATCATTACATCAGTCATCAGAGCACCCACTCTATGGTGGCCCTGAGCTTTTCTTACATTATTTTATTCTAAGTACAACCCCAGTTTACAGATAAGGAAACTGAGTCCCAGAAAGTCTGAGTAATTTGCCTGAGATCACAGCTAGAAAATCTTAAGAGCTAGATTTGAATGCAAGTCTGTTTGATTCCAAAGCCCATCTTCTAAACACTGTGTGTTCTTTTCCCATTGATAATTTGGAGGCCCACTTTTCTTAAGGATTCATTTATTTCCTATAACACAATGGAAAGCAAACTTAACATCTTATCACCTTTTGAGTGTGGGTCAGGGAAGTTTCTTCTCAAATCTTCCCCCTACACACATACTACTCAGCAAGATAATCCTGTGTAACATCATTTATCAACACAATTTTAAATTAGATCCAGGCACTGGGCTAAGCATGGAGACATGGCAACAATTTATGCAAATCTCTATTTCTAGTGCTTTAGAAGCATAAGTAATTATTGTGGTGGTCCATGCAGAGATTTTCTCATTTTAATTCATAGGACCATTTTCTTCCAGTCTGCCTGTCTTAAAACTATATTAAAATAGCTGCCATTCTGACTGGAGTGAGATGAAGTTTTAGAGTGGTTTTGATTTGCATTTCTCTAATTGCTAGCGATGATGAACATTTTTTCATATATTTGTTAATTGATTGTATATGATCTTCTGAGAAGTGTCTGTTCAGGTCCTTGGCCCATTTATTGATTGGATTATTTGTTTTTTGGTGCTTAGCTTTATATATATATATATATATATATATATATATATATATATATTGTTTTTTTTATTAGTTGTTGATGAAGTTTTAAATTTTATTTATTTATTGGTATGTGGTGCTAGAATCGAACCCATTTTCGTGCCTCGCACATGCTAGGCAAGCACTCTACCACTAAGCCACAATCCCAGCCCTGGTGCTTAGCTTTTTGAGTTCTTTATATACCCTAGAGATTAGTGCTCTATCTGATGTGTGAGGGGTAAAGATTTGCTCCCAAGATGTAGGCTCTCTATTCATCTCACGGATTGTTTCTTTTGCTGAGAAGAAACTTTTTAGTTTGAGTCCACCCCATTTATTGATTCTTGATTTTAATTATTGTGCCAAAGAAGTCTTATTAAGGAAGTTGGGGCCTAATCCCACATGATGGAGATTAGGGCCTCCTTTTTCTTTTATTAGACGCAGGGTCTCCGAGGATGTGGGGCAAAAGGATACACTCATACCCTGCCGGTGGGACTGCAAATTGGTGCAACCAATATGGAAAGCAGTATGGAGATTTCTTGGAAAATTGGGAATGGAACCACCATTTGCCTAGCTATCCCTTTCCTCGGTCTATACCCAAAGGACTTAAAAACAGCATACCACATCAATGTTTATAGCAGCACAATTCACAATAGCTAAACTGTGGAACCAATCTGGATGCCCTTCAGTAGATGAATGCATAAAAAAATGGCATATATACACAATGAAATATTACTCATCAATAAAAGAGAATAAAATCATGACATTTGCAGGTAAATGAATGGAGTTAGAGGAGATAATGCTAAGTGAAGTTAGCCAATCCCAAAAAACCAAATACCAAATGTTTTCTTTAATATAAGGAGGCTGATTTGTAATGGGGTAGGGAGAGGGAGCATGGGAGGAATAAAGGAATTCTAGATAGGGGAGAGGGGTTGGAGGGGAAGGGAGGGGGCATGGGGTTAGAAATGATGGTGGAATGTGATGATCATTATTATTCAAAGAACAGGTGTGAAGACACGAATTGGTGTGAATATACTTTGTATCCAACCAGACATATGAAAAATTGTGCTCTATATGTGTAATAAGAAATGTAATGCATTCCACTGTCATATATAAATTTTTTAAAAACTATACTAAGGATTTAGAGTGGGCTTTAAGACACAAGGGAGCCCTAGAAGTTCTGGAATCTGCTCTTAACCAAGCTTTTCCTCTCAGAGTCCAAGGGAGCTGCACACAGTGGGGAGATCAAAGTTATAGCACACTCTACTACACTCCTACCTGAAGCTGGGATTTGAACATGACACTTAGGCTCAAAACTGAAATGGAAATTCTCCTTTCCCCTTAATTCCTTATCCTTACCACTTGGTTGTTATGAGAGAGAGAGTGGAAACTCCTCAACTATCCAAGTCATGTAGGAAGATGGCTAGCTCACACTTGTGCTATACTGTACCCCTGCTGTTACCCATCACCTACTTACTGCTCCCCATCACCTACTTGCTAAGCTCTACTGCCTATCCAGAAAGCCTGTTCTGAAACCCTAAACTAGCAGTGTTCCTTGCCTTCCCTGGGTTTACCACCCCTCCTCCCTAGCGTATTTCTCATGTTAGTGGTGGTAGTGGTGGTGATGGTGGTGGTGAGTGTGTATGTGTGTTTGTTTTCTTCCCTCTACTAGAATTATTAGCTAATTGGAAGATGAGAATTTTGCTTTATTTTCCATGATCTCTCCTGCAGTGCCCAGCACACAGTAGACAAACAATAAATACTGATCAGATGGAGCAGTGTAGGTTGGATGACCCTGTGGGAGAAATCTAGCAGACTATCCCTTGGGAGTGGAATTTGCCTGAATTCCCTCTGTCTGCTGCAGTGGCTATTGGTTGGAGCTTCCTGATGGCTGCCCCATATTGCTCTGTGACAGCAACCTTTCAGGGATATCTCTCCTCCTTCAAACTTCAGAGAAGTAATTCAGACTTTTCCAGGTCTTGCACACTGTTACTGGTAGTATTGGCACTCTGTGCCAAGTCCCCTGACTTCAACCCTGAGGCTCCACAACGGAAATGGGAGGGATGGAGATTAGCTTCTTCTTTTCCAAAAGCCAGTCGCTGGGACTTTGTTGAGAAGAGGAAAGAAGGATGGCACTCATTTATTTCAAGCTGACATCCTGCCTACTTTTGAGTTCTATTTATGGTTGTTCTGAAATAGACGGGACCTTGGGAGCATTGATGAAGTGCAGCAGATATCTTTGGAAGATGCTCTTTCCAGCCAAGAAGTGGAGGTTGCCTACATCTGCAGCGAAAGCACCAGTCATGAGGACTACATCAGGTAGGGGTTTGGTTGTTATTGTTTGCTTGTTTGCAGTGCCGAGGCTTGAACCCAGAACCTCATATGTGCTAGCAAGTGCTCTACCACTGAGCCACACCCCAGCTTCAGGTAGGTTTTTTTTTTTTAATGCAGGTAGTCTTTGCTTTACATTAAAAATGTGAAAAAAATAAAGCCCTGCACATGAGTCTTAATAATCAATGGGGGAAATTATTCTGTGATCTTTAAAAATAATTGTGAAAATGTTAAAAAAAAATTCTTGTTTTCAGTTATAAATGTATAAGAAATGAAAAAATAGTAAAACTAATATTAACTTAGTACACGTAATTTGAAACATTAAGAATTCAAGTGTTTATTTCTTTGTGAAAAACCCCATTGAAAGTAGTTTGAACAGAGCTTGCCTCCTTATTACACAGGTTAGGATACAGAGCCAACGTCCTTGGCAAATTGTTATACTCCTTTCTAAGTTCAGATCAGCTTTCAACATATATTTATTTATTTATTTATTTATTTATTTATTTATTGGTACTGGGGATTGAACCCAGGGTTGCTTTATCACTGAGCTACAGCCCCAAGCCTTTTGGTTTTTTCCTAGTATTCTTTTTAGTTGTAGACACAGTACCTTTATTTTTTATTTATTTTTATGTGGTGCTGGGGATTGAACCCAGTGCCTCACATTTGCTAGGCAAGAGCTCTACAACTGAGGTACTACCCCAGCCCCCCAGGCCTTTTTATTTTAGTTTGAGACAGGGCCTCACTTGCTGAGGCTGGCCTTGAACTTGCAATCCTCCTGCCTCAACTTCCTAAATCACTAGGAGTACAAGCATGTGCCACAACACCCAGCCAACTTTCAACATTTTATCCTTTGCATTTTCAGTGTTGTGAAATATCTCCTAAGTTCCTTTACCATGAAATGTTTTTGCTATGAGACAAATGAGTAAGGAGATAGTAGTGTCATTGAACAAGGGAAATGCATTGTTTGTAGGGAAGGAGAGAAATAAAATGTGTGAATGCTTAGCCTAGAGCCTTTTAAGCATTTGGTGTGACCCAATGCAGAAGAAGGAATCCCAGAAAGAACTTGGCAGCCAACAGGAAAGTCCAGCTGAATTCCTGAGTAGATTCTTACACAGAACTCCAGCTGCTACTACTGTGCTGTTCCATGGGTTCCCTTAAAGTTCTCTGGCACCAGAGTTTATTTTCTTTAAAAAAGTGATCATATAACTTTGTGCTTGTAAATACTTATACCCTACTATCAAGATAATAATATCCAGCCAGGTGTGGTAGTATATACCTATAATCCCAGCTATACCATAGACTGAGGCAGAAGGATTCAAGTTCCAGGCCAGCCTGGATAACTTTGCAACTTAGTAAGACTTTGTCTCAAAATAAAACTTTTAAAAAGGGCTGGGGATGTACCTCAGTGGTAGAGTGCTTCCCTAGCATGTACAAGAATCTGGGTTGAATCTTCAGTACTAGAAAAAAAAATCCATAATATTCTTCCTCCATATTCTCTGACACTGACTCTTGGCCCCATCATGATATATTTACAGAGACTCTCTTGCATTTACAGCTTTCTGTTCTCTCTCATGCAGAGCATTTCAGTGAAGCTTATTTGAATGTTTTTTCCCTGTATTTCTCCTTTCCCAAAGGAAGTTCCTGAATGCTGGCAAGCATGTCCTTGTGGAATATCCCATGACGCTGTCTTTAGCAGCAGCTCAGGAATTGTGGGAGCTGGCCGAGCAGAAAGGTGATGTATGTGTTGTCTTGAATACAGACCCACTTAGTAAGAGCTTCTGCCTCCAGAATACCTGTGGTACCTGTGTTAGTCAGTATTCCATGGCTGTGACAAAATACCTTAAAAAATGAACTCAAGGAAGGAAAGGTTTACTGTGGCTCACAGTTTCAGAGGTTTCACTAGGCTCTATTGTTTCTGAGATTATTAAACAGCATCACAGTATTATTAAATCACAGAGACTATTAAACAGCATCTGCTCACCTTCTGGGATCTGGGAAGCAAAAAGAGCAAGTGAGGTGGGGCCGGGGATAAGACATATCTTTTCAGGGCACATCTCCAGTGATCCTCCTCCAGCAGGGCCTACCTCCTACAGTTTTTACCACCTCTCAATAGTCCAGTCATTCATTAACCCATCAATAGAGTGATCCATTGATGAGGTCACAGCCCTCATGATCCAGTCACTTCTCAAAAGCCCCATTTCTGAACATTGCTACATTGTACATCAAACCTTTGAAGGACACAGCCTTTGAAGGACATTTGAGATCCAAACCAAGATCGTTCCATCGTCAATCGTTACTCCTTTCAAATTTAATCAATCTCAGATATATATATATATATATATATATATTTTTTTTTTGATACTGAGGATTGAGCCCAAGGGTACTCTACCACCAATCCATATCCCTATATCCGTAACCTTTTTTTTTTTTTTTTGCATACCAGGAACACTTAATCACTGAGCCACATCCCCAGCCCTATTTTGTATTTTATTTAGAGACAGGGCCTCACTGAGTTGCTTGGGGCCTCATTGTTACTGAGGCTGGCTTTGAACTCTCGATCCTTCTGCCTCAGTCTCCAGAACTGTTGGGATTACAGGTATGCACCACGGCACATAGCCCTCACCCTTTCTTTTTTAGTATTGGGGATTGAACTTAGGGGTACTTGGCCACTAAGCTACATCCCCAGGCCTATTTTTATTTAGAGACAGGTTCTCATTGAGTTGCTTAGCACCTCGCTTTTGCTGAAGCTGGCTTTGAACTTGTGATCATTCTGCCTCAGCCTCTGAAGCTGCTGAGATTACAGACGTGTGCCACTGTGCTCGGCAGCCCTGACCCTTTTTATTTTTTTTATTTTGAGGAGCTCATTAAGTTGCTTAGGCCTTGCTAAATTGCTGAGGCTGGTCTTCAACTTGTGATCCTTTTGCCTCAGCCTCCCAACTTGCTGGGGTTACAGGTGTGCACCATCGTGCCCAGCTCAGATATATTTTCCAGGCCATATTGGTACTATGGGCTCCCAAGATCCTTCCTACTCCCATACAGAAGCAGTACTCGGAGGCCAGAGGGAAGGGTATTTGCAAACTTTTACTCTAATGACTAAAGATAAATTGTCTCCTACTGTGCTAGTATCATGACATTATTTTGGTCTTATGTATGTGATACTTACATTGTTAATGGAAAATATGCAAATATCTTATTTGCATACTTTAGTCTTTGTTGTTTCACAAAAGGAGCAACTATAATGTTACATGCCAGGAGCTTGGAAACTTTGAAGTATTTCATATGCTTAATTCTCCTAGAAACCCTTGGAGATAGGTGTTTTAATCTACTTTCTGTTGCTATAATAGAACACTTGAGACTAGATAATTTATAAAGAAGAGAACTTTGTTTTTACTCTATAGAGTGCTGGAGGCCAGAAGTCCAAGATCAGGTGTTTGCATCTGTTTGGCTTCTGGTGAGGCTCTCCTGCAGCTGCATACATGGGGGAAAGTAGAAAGACAAACTGGCATGTACAAAGAAAGAATGGGGCTTCTTCATTTAGCCAGTTCATTTCCCAAAAGAGCAAGAACACACATGAGAAAAGCATTCATCCATTCACAGAGGTGCAGATGCCTTGCTATAGGTCCCACCTCTCAACACTGCTACATTGGGACCCAAGCCTCAACATGAATTTGGTTAGGACAAACCATATTCAAACCTGTGTAGCAACAAGTATTTGCTTACCACCACTGTAGACAGATCATACTTTACTGAAATTTTTAAAAAATATTTTTATAGTTGTAGATGGACAGAATGCCTTTATTTTATTTGTTGATTTTTATGTGTTGCTAAGAAGTGCACCCAGTGCCTCATGCATGCTAGGCAAGCACTCTGCCACTGAGCTACAGCCCCAGCCCTATTGAAACTTTTGATTATTGTTTTCAAACACTGGGATATACTCCTCTAGGCCAGGGCCCATCTTCTACTTCTATAGCCCCAGCAGCTAAACACTGCCTAGAACTCAGTAGGCCTTTAGTAGATGTCTGTGGAATGAACAAACAGATGAATGAATACAGAGGTGAATGAAAGTAGGGGAAGCTTTATGGTCATCACATCTTGTGTGATTTCTTAGGATACAGATGTCTATAGAGAAAGTACAAGGTGCCACAATATGTCTCACAGGCTTCTTGCTAATTGCAAAGGGAAGAAAGTGTACTATTATTATAAGCAGCTTTATATTATCTAAAATGATAGCCAATATGAATTAATCTGACATCACCAGCCATCTGGTATTCTTGTAAAATGTTTATCTAGATATAATGACATTTAAATCAAACTTTTAGTTAACAGAAAATATAGGTTTAGAGGAACAAGTTAAACATTAAAAAAATATGAGCAAAGTAGAATGTGGAACAATAGTATGTTAGCATGGCAGAATACCTGAGGCAATCAACTTACAAGGCGGAAAGCTTTATTTTAGCTCACAGTTTCAGAGGTTTCAAGTCCATGGTCACTTGGCTGTATTGCTTTGGGTGTGTGGTGGTACATCATGGCAGGAATGCATGACAGAGGAAGCCAGGAAGCAAAGACAGTTGGGAAATGGAGAAGGTCTGTCTATCCCCTTTACACAATGACCTACCTTCCTTCCACTACCCCACCTCCATGATCCCATCACCTCTTAGTAGCACTATGGCTGCAATGCAGCCTTTAACACATAGGGCTTTGGCAGGCATTCCAGAGCCAAAGTATAGCCAACACTAGACAGTATAATAGGTTAAATTTTCTTCAAAAAAGATAATGCCTTGTATATAGTAGTGTTCTTCCAAAGACTACAGTATAGAAAGGAGGGGATAGGAGTATCTTTACACTAAAGAAGCCAGACAAACACTACCTCACCAGATGAGCAGGGTCAGTGTCAACATGAGTCATATGAATAGCATGTACGCTTGATGTGAAAGATGAAAATGGCCTTTCGCCTCTGTAGTCTTCCTCCCTAAAACACATAACCCAATCTAATCGTGAGAAAAATACCAGACAACTCTCAGTTGAGGGAAATTTTACAAAATATCTGATCAATCCTCTTCAGAACTGTCAAGGTCATTAAGAAACAAGGAAAGCCTGAGAAACCTGGCAGCCCGAGAAGAGTACCAGGAGTCATGACAACTAAATGTAATGTGGGATTCTGAAACAGAAGAGGCATGTTGGGTAAAAACTAAAAATCTGAATAAAGTTTGACCT